>NC_065517.1:41568013-41705364 GCF_006386435.1 Epinephelus moara
CTCTGTGTGTGTTTGTTTCATTGCGGACGAGAAAAGGGGGAGCGCACATTTCCGGGAGGGCGTGTCCTTTTCAAAAATGCAAGAGGCGCTGCTTTGTTGCCGGCCGTTTTCGCCGGTGTGTTAAACACACTTTAGAAAGGAGTGTCCCCAGACTATCAGAAGGCGGAGATCTCTGATTGTCTGGTGGCGAGACTAATGCACATCCCATCAGTGAAAGCCCGATTTAATGCTGGAAAATCCTGATGAAATAGCAAACCAAAAAAGGAGGACGGACTTATCAAAACGTCTAAAAAAAGTCAAAATAAACGCAATAATGGCCGTGTTTTTTTTCGCCTTTAAATTCATGGTGACGTGCAGCAGACGCGCTCAAATACTGCGCTCTGAGATAAACCAAGCTCTACTTTTGGAACACAGCAGCACGCACCGCATGTCATGTGACAAGGACCAACCAATCACAGCCAGCAGACATCAGTCAGCTCTGCACTCAGGATTTCAGGTAAATAGGCTATGATACAGTGCTTGTTAAGGTTGCTTAGCAACCTCAGACGCAAGCTGCTGCTGTGCTCTCAAAGGGTAACTCAAAAAAGACACAAAAGTAGCACCTAGTGCCCAACCTCGCTTTTCCAGGCGGTTAAAGACGTGGCATGTTTGCGGCCCCTTAAATGTGTTAATATCAGTAATAGAAAATGTTGCCAATAGTTTAGCCTTCAGCTAACCAGAGACAAGGCTAACGGCTGTGGCTAATTCAAGTTCGTGTTTATGTAACATTAGCTTGCGCCTCGAATCACAATGTGTCCTCCATCTCACTCCCCACCACTTGAGACCACGTCACCAATGGGAGAGCAAGCAGCGCTTTCAGAGGTTGACCCCCATGCAGTGGCCACACCAACTTGAGTCCAGCAAGCGCAATCCCAGCTCTTGGGGACAGGACAGCCCCCAGTCCCCTGCTGGTTCAGCAAACTTTCTGTTGCTGCCGTTACACAGGTTAGACCTGGTGCTGCTGCTGGCCACCAGCACGCTGTGATACCCGGTGCTGGGGGTTTACGCTGGCCGAATTCTAGCCCAAATTCTAGTCTCCTGAGCTGCTGCCCACTCTTCTCCCAGGGTCAGCTGCGGGCAGCGAGGGACCATGCTAACTCTTGTCTCATTTGTGGTCTGATAAACAGTGAGATAGGAAGTGGGGCAAGCAAATGCGCTGACCCTTTTCCAGAACACTGCGTCCCCCAGCTTTAATATACTGTTGGACACGTTAGTCTGTAACAAATCATGATATTTTAACTATTTACTCTTTTTACTGATCATATGTTTTGTATATAAACTTTAATCCTGCAAATTAAACCGTAAAAAGTACAGTATTCTCTTCAGAAATGTTGTGGAGTGGACGATTTCCATGACAGAAACTAAAATGTGAAAGTATTCATTGTGCCGTTTAACCAAGAATATTTTTTGTATAGTGTCATCAAACAGCAATTACACACAGAATGTACCAAATAGTGACTATATAATACACTGCTCCACTCACTCAAGGATCAAGGTCAGAGGTCGGCTAAAATCTATTTGCTCTCTTACCATTCATGTTGTCAGAGACTGATCCAGACACAGACGAGGGCGAGTTGGTGGCGCGAGACTGCGGCGCAGAGGACACCGGATCGTCCACGATGACCAGCATGTCGCTGCTGCTCTCGTCAGCGTCGGCATCCGGGGGTAACGAGCCGGGCTGGAGCTCGCTGCTCAGGGAGATCTGGCCGTGCACAGGAGCACACACAGACATACACACAGGCTGGGGGTCAGCACCACAGGGAACAAAGGAACCGGGCCGGTACGGCAAAGGAAACAATGGAGGAATGATGTATGGAACAACGAGGAGAAGAAGGGAGGAATTGTGAGAGGAGGAAGGGAAATCAGAAGCATAAGAAGGATAGAAGGAAAGATGAACGTAACACATGGAAACAGATGAATCAATAACAAAAAAATGAATAAACATAAAGAGTAGATAGTTTGTGAATTCAGGCCAAAGTGACTTAATGGAGCAGCCATTGCCATCCTCTAACATAAATCACACTCACTCCTCACTCACTCTCTTCTTTTTACCCCCTGAATTCCCTCACCTCACTGAAGGGACTGGGCATGGCCGAGTCCATCTCAACGCTGATGAAGGAGTCGTCTCCGTCTGCAGAGAGGTTGGAGTTGTCTGCCGAGGGCGCGTGAGAGATGACCAGGTTCACCTCCCTTTTCTTCTTGCTCTCCGACTCCTCGTTCTTCTTCTGCTGGTTAGAAACAAAGGAGGGTGAGGGAATAGGTTAACTGTCATATATTTTACACACACTCTGTCTCTTGTCACAGCTAAATCTCACATCCTTTAGTCTCCTCTGCAGGGACTAAGGACGTCTGCGGCCTGTCCAACACTTGAGTCCAGAGCAAGACAACTAAACAAGTACCGTCCAGATTGCCATGAAGTCCGGTATGGATACAACCTCAAGCTCAGTTCAGCCCAAAGATTCTCAACACAGCTTGAAACGGTGTGTTTTCAGACGGGATTTGAAAGTGGAAACGGAGTCAATGTCGATGTGGGCCTCAAAGGACAGTGAACAGGATGACACCCAGACTCTTAACCTGAGGGGACGGACGGACTTTGGAGTTGTCAATGGTTAAAGAGAAACTGTGCAGTTTAGTAGCCACAAGGAGAACCTCCGTTTTTTCTATCTCTGATTTGCTGAGTGATCTGCTTTGTCGATCATACCTTATTTCTGTTGCCTAATATAATATTCAATGATAGAAAGTGATGGTATTTCTTGTTTCAATGGATTGCAGGCGTCTTTCTGGTCTGATTACCGGTTATGTGATTGGCCATTGCAGCCTAACATCGGATTGCATTTCTTCAAACCTTCATTCTGTTTCAACTTTTCACCACAAGCCACTGCGTTCTTTTTCCAGACCACCCTGCAGCCCCACCACTACAGCCTAGACGTACTACCCACATTAAAATGAATGGGAACGCTGGATTTGGTGCGAATGTAGCCCGAATGCTGCCTCTACATGCCACTCTTAATTTCTTTATTACCTCATCCCTTCCTTTATCACTTTAATACTTCCTATTTTTCATCCCATGCTGTATGTCCTTTGCTCTTCCAACCTTGCACCTGCAGACTGAGATGACGTTTGAGGGTTCCTGCTGATCGTGTTGTGCCGTACCTTCTCAGCGTACTTCTCCCTCTTCCTCTTGCGCTCTTTCACCTTGCTGCACTCCTCCTGCTGCCTCTTCTCTTCCTGTCTCTGACGCACTACAGGAGAAGACACAGTTTAAGTTTTATTGTCTTCCTTCCTTGATGTGGGTTTGCTTTTGCACAAAGAAAACCGAATTAAGTCAAGATGTTGTAAGTGCACGCCTCTAACACTCACGCTTCTTCTCCAGCTCGTCGTCGTCCAATAGCAGGCTGACCACCTCTTTGGGTTTGAGCGTGTCTGGTTTGAAGTTGCCTCCAGAGATCACCACCCTTTGGATCTTATTGCACAAACAATAAAGCATTAATTAAGTCTTAAGTTAAAGCATATTTGCATTATGATTCACTTGTGTTGTTTACTTCTTGGTTTACTGGAATAGAGGCTGTTTCATTTTATTTTATTGCTTTGTGTTTCAGACCTCGCTTTTCTCCTTGGCCCGCTGCAGGATCCTCTCCTCGATGGATCCCTGACAGATGAGGCGATAGACAGTGACCTGCTTGGTCTGACCCAGCCTGTGAGCTCTGTCCATGGCCTGCTGGTCCACTGTGGGGTTCCAGTCACTGTCATAGAAGATAACCTGGAGGAAGACAAAAAAACAGATCTCTAGTTTCTATAACAAAGACCAAGATGTCGAGGTCATTATCGGTCAAGTTCCTAATCCTGCTGTATTGTTATTGTTTACCACAAGGTTCAATTTGGGTGATGACAGGCTGAACATGATGCAGACTCTCCCCTTCTCTGTAATTCCTGAGACTAATTACAGGGATGTGTTGTCCCAAGTGACCTGCCCCTTTAACATGACAGATGTCCCGCGTTAACAGTCACTTCAAACTCATTGTCATGAAAGCTAATCCCACTTGAACGGGGCTACAGGGACACAAAGGGAGATTATGCCGAGGGATGTGGATAAACACAAAGACAGAGATCATCATTTATATATGAATGATCAAACCCCTTCACTTCATACTAGAATGTCATTATATCAGCATAATATTAATGCTGAAACAAAGGTCATCCAAAACTATCCTTTCTGGCTCTGTTAGCAAAAGAAAAACACATGGCAGATAATGACTGGCCTTTGATATATTTAGGAAACACCAGTGCAGTTTAAGCTTTGATACTGTGTCAGTGTTGTGTTTTTCCTCCAGTGTGTCGGTGACTCACAGTGTCAGCAGCAGTCAGGTTAATGCCGAGCCCTCCGGCCCTCGTACTCAGCAGAAACACAAAGATGTCCGTCCTATAGAGGGCAGAGGGGAAGGAGTGGAGGGGTGGACAGAGAGGAAGGGAGACACACACAAAACAGAAAGATATCATTTACAACTGCACAAGTAGAAATATCCATATCACAAAATCATGGCACAAAATTAAGTTAGAATGTAAGTTAAGAACCATTCTCAAAATGATCTTAAGCCTGGCAGCAAAACTGGGCATGATCTATAGTAACACAGTTTGTTAAAGCCTATTAAAGCGCTGCTAGGAAGTTTCATTTTGGCTTCATTGGGCAAAAAAATCCCATAATAAACCTTAAGCTGCTGTAATTCAAGTCGACTGAGAGACTTCTGCAGCTCCTCTTGGCTCTGCTTCAGGCTTTATTAAATCTAACCCATGACGAAAGACTATCACAGGTCATTCCAGAAAGAGGGCGTTCCTATGGCTGTTCTAGAATTGCAGATGCATGTGCACATCCCTTCAGCGAAACCTTGATTCAATGGCATAGAATCCTGCAGAGAAAGTTGCTATTCCAGCATTGGCACCAACCGCCTACACTGCAGAGCAACCCAAAAAGTATAATGGACTTAACAAAAAGAGAGTCTAAAGAGAGTCAGACAATGAACGAAGTAAAACACCTGTCAATATTGGCTGAGCATTCAGAAATGCTAATTTTGCTAATAGTTTAGCATTCTGCTAACCGTAGCCAAAGGTTCACGGCTGTGGCTTCAAGTTCCCGTGTATGTAGCTAATGTTAGCTAGAGCCTCAAATCACTGTGTCTCATTCCTCGCCACAACACTTCACCAGGAGAAGAGCGGGTAGCAGCAGTTTCGGAGAGAAACTCCTGGTGAGCAGCCGCAGCAACCTTAATCTAACCAGCACAAACCCATATTCTGGAGGACCAGAGAGCCCTGACTCCCTGCCAAATCAGCAAACTTTCTGTTGCTGCTGTTACACAGGGGAGACCCTGCGCTGCTGCTGGCCACTAGCCCACTATGACATCTGATGCTGGGGAGTTTGTATCAGTCGAATTTGAGCCGGCAATCAAGCTGCTGCCTGCTCTCCTCCCATGGAAGGAGTGTACAGCGGTCAGGAGGTAACGTTAGCTAGAGCCTTGAATCACAGTGTATCCTCCACCTCACTCCCCATTGAGGAGACCACCTTTTCAGGAGAATAACAGGCAGTCAGTGGCCGCAGCAACCCCAATCCAGTCAGCGTAAACCCCAACTCTGGAGGACCGGAGAGGCCCAACACCCTGCCGCATCAGCAAACTTTCTGTTGCTGCTGTTACGCAAGGGGAGACCCAGGGCTGCCGCTGGCCACTAGCCCACTATGACATTTGGAACCGGGGGGTTTGTGCTGGCTGAATTCAAGCCGCTAATCAAGCTGCTCTCTGCTCTCCTCCTGGGGAAGCAGTCCACAGTGGCCGGTAGCGAGGCAGAGAGACCGTGAGGTGTGGTAGCTAGCTAATTCTTGTCTCATTTGTGGTCTGATCAACAGAGAGAGAAAGCTCTACAATGAAATAAGATTGAATAAATCTGTGTATGGGAAACACTGGGTTACTGTATGCAACACGTGCATATGCCCGTGCTCGTCTGGTGGGAGGTGCTTAGGACAGAGAGGGGAGAACTGCAGTAGGATTTTTGCTTACCCCAGTTTTAAACCTGTGAGAGATGAGCATGCAAGATGATATACTATAATGGTAGAGAGCTGCAAAATAAAGCTGTTCCAATAAAACACACTCCTTTACCTACACCCCCCGAAACAAGAGCCAGAGTGACACCGTCTCCTCTGAGCTGCACACTAATGTAAACCAGAGCATGTGGACTCACTAGGAAATATATACACGCATGTTTGGACGCATACATGTAAGATTAAACTGTTCGCTGATTGCTGCAATATACAAAAAGTCAGAATTACACTTAAGTTTGTGGCAAAGGGGAGTTTGGTTTCATGCACACACTCACAGACACACACACACACACACACCATAGATCATATCTATCTTTACCCACCGGCTCTGGAAGTCAGCCACCATGTCTCTGCGCTCAGAAATCTTGGAGGATCCATCGAGGCGCATATAGGTGTGCTTACGATAGACCATGTACTCCTGGAGAGACAGGACAAAAAGAATTAAGGAAACTTCAGAGACAAAAATGTGGCGTTATATTTAGCCCTCCATTTATTCTTTTTGCTTGCCAGAAATAGCTTCAGCACAGTCCCAGATCAGTGGATTGTCTCCAAAAAATTTCAATATTTGAAAATGTTTGTTTTTGCAAAGTTGTCACTTACAATCAGCGAAGACTTTTAAAACTGCTTTAATAAAAAGAACTGGATCCAGTCCTGCATGGAATCCAAGAATAAGGGTCATGGATTTGAACTAAACCTTCATGGATCACCTTCACTGCTGGTTTTGAAACCAACAAACGTGAAGAAACTGGAAGCTGAAGCTGTTCGCAAATATGCACTGCTACTTGAGTCATCCTCTGAGGAGCAGATAAACCCTGATGACCGACTTTTTAAGTTCCAAGGGTCATGAAATACTAATCTTTAATGTTAAGAATTTCTGACCGACAGAAACTCTGTATCCAAAATATCGAAATCCCACATTTCTTATGCGCATTTGCTGGAGTTGAAACCTCAATCCCAGCCCAGAGAGACACTGAGAAATGCAGAATTTGATATTCTATCCCCCCCGAACGTCCACTAAGCTGCTCTGAGTAAGAGTGTGTGTGTTTGTGTGGGTGTTAGGTCTGATGGGAGGGGTACTTAAGTGCAACAGCAGTGATGAGGTGACATGTTGATCTCTTTTTAAGCACTGCCCTGAACCTCCGACCTCCTCGCTCAAACATGTCAGTGCCCATGAACCAATGAACCGGCCACAATTACTGGCACACATCACACCTCGCCTCTCGCAATCATTAACAATGATATCAATGATTTGACACTATGTTTTCTGCGACCCCCTCCAAACCCCTGTCATGACACTAGGGGCCTCAGTCCCGGCAGGGGCTGCCCTCCTCTTTCTGTGTGTCTGGCTCTGCTCCCAGCAGCCCCATCTGCTCTGAGTGAACACCACATTAGGGACCATTAGGCCCGCGCTCGCCAAAATGCTGCTAACCTTGTTGAATGGAGTTTTGATAGCGTGCCAGCAGGATGTTGCAGATATTGTTGCTCTTACAAAAAGCCTTACTCAGCTTTCCTAATCTTAATTATTCATCTATGTCTAAATCATCGGAAAAAAAGTTTGAGAAATAGATCACCTGAGGTCTCTCAGACATGAGGATAGTCTGTTACAATCTCTGCAACCTCCAGCTGCCATGATTTAAAGCTTGTTGAGTCCTGGAGTGGACTTTCTCCAAGAGTGCTGCCACACTGAAACGTATACCTCAACAGCTGGCAATTTTCTCTCCTATTTTGTTTGGGTTGGTGTTAATCATAAGTGACACTGCTTTATTTCTGTAGTTTTTCACTGATTTTGTAATGTGTTCCACTGCAAATGTTATAAATCAAGACGTAGGTTCAGGTCAGCCTTCAACTGGACAAAATGTTAATCTTGTTCAACTAACTGTCAGCAGCTTATTGGGCCATATTCAGTAAAAAAAAAAAAGATTCTAATGTCTTACAAACAAACGTGAAGAGATGTATAGGAGGAGAGAGGCGTGTGAGAACAGACATTTGTTCAAAAGGCATTACGAAATTTCTTCCTCATGAAAACCACCTCTTAGAAAAAGCTTGAGTGCCAGTCGGGTTGTTGTTTCCAAACAATAACGACTCCCCAAAGTCAAGAAACACAGTGTGCTTATTACTCAGGTTGGGAACACATTGTGCCTGGTCACAGTCTGTTCCCAACCTGACAGATAATGTAATACAACACAAAAAAAAGAAACGGCACTGTAAATACATTTTTACCAGCGAACAGTGTGAAGATTAGGGCTGAGCTTAGCACTCAGATGAAATGAGTATCCGGTACAGATGTTCGTGAGGATTCTCAGTCTTCCGGGTCATGGTAATCTTAAGTGCTGTATTGTAGCCACCTGGACTTGCTTCAGTTTCTTGAAGACGTTTCACCTCTCATCCTGACGAAGGATCCTCTTGGATGAGAGGTGAAACGTCTTCAAGAAACTCAACCAAGTCCAGGTGCCTATGATACAGCTCTTAAGATATCTGGTACAGATTATCTACTTTTTATAAATATCATCAAAGCAAAATGTGTCTGAGCTCTGTAAATGGTTCTCTAATGAATAAAAAATGTAACAACGTCTGATGAACCCATATCAATATCAGGCTTAAAATAACGATTAGGTCCCACCAATTTCCTGTTTAAGTCCCGCCCACTTCTGATTTGAACTTGGCCCATATTGAGTACAGATACGGATATAGAAGAGTTGTTGGTTCAACAGTAACAGAAAATGATGTACTCACTCATCCCTACCGCATATATGAAAAACCTGTATAAATCCTTTTGTAGCTACAGAGAGCGCTGCACGACGTCTTATAAATTGCCTCAAGTGATGTCACTTGAGTCAGCATTAGTCTGCGCTGAGGACTACAAATGTAGTCAATGAAGTTAATGAAGTTAAAATCTGTTGGTGTGGAGTAGGCTTGGGTGGTGTCACGGTTTTACAGTATACCAGGGTACTCAGAAATCCAGACACTATGATTTTTAATACCGTTAAAAAAAAACGTAATGTAGGCAGCATTTTTCAAAGCTATTTTTTAAGTTTTTTTTGTGTTCGTTTTTTTGCCCTGAATCAACCCTTTAAAACTTGGAGTGACATCACTTTTCTTGTGCTGCTTTCAGACGCCTTTTGCAAGTATTCAGCCTTTGGACCCCGAGCAAATTAGTGCAATTTTTCCCAGAACATGGGGAAAAAAGGCAATGAGCAACTTGGTAAGAAATGTCCCACAACTTGCAAAAAAATTATTGGATTGATGATTTAGAAAATCTTTTTTTTTTTTTTTTTTTAATTAGGGGAAAACTACATGTATTATTATTGTTATTATTATTATTATATATTTAAAATTATGTTACAGAATTATTATAATTTTTAAGCTCTTTTTCCAGGTCATTTCCTCATTATTATTATTATTATTATTATCATTATTTGTTTTGTGTTTTTTTTTTAACTTTTTTCCTTCTCTTTTTAAAAAAGATAATTTTCTTGTTTTTAATTTTAAAAAGCCAATTTGCTCAACGATATCTCTGGTTGTGCTGCATCGATTAGATCCATTTTGTTTTACACTAACCATTATTAGTACCACAATATTATAGAGTGCAACAATCAAATGGTGAAGCACTTATTAGATTGATGTCATGTCAGTAAACAGGCACACAGACGTACAGCAGCGTCCCTGGTCAGACTATTGCATGAACATGGACCATGACCGAAGATTGGAAAAAGCTGCAACACTATTCATCCATCTATCAAAGCTTCAAAGTTATTGACTCCAATAAACAAAACTCCACTCCCCATGATCCCTATAACACAGCTCCTCATTCACAGATGACTGTTTCTTTGTATTTGAAATCACACTGTAGCAGAAATATGTAATAAAACAGTGTATCATAAATGTCTCATCATATAATCACAGTTCCATCCCAGCGTTGTGTTGCGTAATGGGTCACAGTATCCCACTTCATAAACACAAATCTGCTGCTGATTTTCTGGCTGCAATACCATCAAGTCATTGTGGGCATTCCTGCCAGCGCTGTAATCCTAGCCGCAGACTCTCAGCACAGTAAAGTGCCGTCTAAGCAGCCACAGACACACACGGAGGAGGGCAGTGACTTGGCGGTCCTGCTCCACTATCGGCTGCTGCCAGAGAGAGCCAACAATGTTATTTTTCTTCGGGCCACCCGGATCTCAGCGATCCATCACCCGACGGTGTGATGTCACCAGAAGAACCGGCAGCCGACCGGCGACGAAAACAATGACGTTAATGACATAGATTAGCATCAGCCTCTCTTTCACTGTTTCTCTCAGTCACAGTCTCATGTTCAGGAAATCAACTCCATCTGCAGAGTTTTTATCCCTGACCGATGAGAAAGAAAATACGGTCCAGGAAAACTGAAGCCAGATTTAATTCATGGATCTCTTTAAGCCATTAGCAGAGGAGACGCTGTCATGGCCTCCCATTACTGTATGAGGTCACTATACTGTAAAAAAAAAAAAAAAAAAAAAAAAGGCACTGTAATATTGCCTCATTAGACCTGGAGAACAAAGCTTGGTGAGAAGAACATTAACCCTGTCAGTCTCAGCGGCCTGCGTCCTGCTCACTGTTTAATGGCACTGTTACGGCATGGCTCTACTCAACTCCACTTGCTCTCCTGTGCTTTTCCATTAGTTAATGTTGTGGGGGTGCCTGGTACTTTTTTTTTGGTACCACCTCAGTTGAGGGTCCATGTGAAATGAGATGATACCAGAAGGTGGAGTTAAAACACTGCAGACACTTACTGATCAGAGAGAATCGTAACTAGAAACATCAGCAGTGCGACACGGGACACCTGCCAATGGCCAAGCTACCGCTAAAAGCTCAACCTAGATCTTTTTGAAAATGGAAATCCTGCAAAACTACACCGAACAATTGACGACATACAGACGCTCCTCCGTTTGGTTGCAACATCAGAACGGTTATTGATGCGTTTCCATAATCAAAAGATGTGGATGTTACCAATTTAACCGCTCCATTTTCATCTCACCCTGGTCACCACGTTTTCATCCTGCTGCCCTCTGGAGGGCGCTACAGGTCCCTAAAAGTTTGCACTTCTTACAAAGCTTCCTAAAAAGATTTTACCCATGTGCCATTAAAGAATTCAACTGTAAATAAACACGCTTTGATACTTGAGCAACAACATCTGTGAAGAATATCCTGTATATGACTACTGCATTAAGTTATCGTATTGTGCTATAAGAGCCTGTTTTTATACTTACTGTTATTATATCTTTAAAACATACTTATGTATTTAGTTTTTAATGTGTCTGCTTGTCTGTGAATTTCTGTATGTATCCACTGGAGACACCTAATTGTTTTGTAAAGCTGTGCAATGACAAGCCATTGACTGATTTATTACTGAGTGACTGATGCATCGATTATGTCCCATTGTTTCATCATCCCTCTGTTGGGGTACCTAGCACACATTTATAAAGCCCAATATCACAAATCACAATTTGCCTCACAGGGCTTTACAGCATACGACATCCCTCTGTCCTTATGACCCTCGCAGCGGATAAGGAAAAACTCCCCAAAAAACCCTTTAACGGGGAAAAAAAACGGTAGAAACCTCAGGAAGAGCAACTGAGGAGGTGGAACTAGAAACACTGTAGTCTGTTGACTGGTCAAGACAGAATCGTCACGCCTGCTCAATAAGGACTCGATTTACAAATAAGCTATTCTTAAATATCCCATCAATTGCGCAAGTAACTCTAAATTCTTCAGCGCAACCCTGTTCCTTGGACGATCAACAAGGTGCAGATGTTCCTCTGCATCGTGGGTAAAGAGGAAATACAGTGAGGCCTGGATGGCGATGCGGCTATTACTATGCGATTTCAACCCCGCCTCCATTAGAACTGTCTGCAGTGGAAACGCAAAACAGATCTAAGATAAAGGTACAAGTCAGCGCGAGTTACGCATGGGTTCTAGGGGTACTGTACTGCAACTTAACTATCACACTTGGTTGTAACCCCTCTTTGCATTGGTTGTGATGCTTTAGTGAATCATTTACATTCTAGTTGCCACGCCTTTACCCCTATGGAATGAGAAAGATAGTGACTTGGTTTGATTTGAGTAAAAACTGAATAAAAGCTACTCAAAGTTAATTATATGCTTAAAGCAGTTGCAAGTTATTTTCTTCTTTTTTAATGTCGTTTTGCCTTTATTTGATAGGACAGTTTAAACTAAGAGAAATTAAAGATGGATATATAAAATTAGATAAAATGTTGGCGGAAATTAAGACCTTACAAAAATCTAAATTTAAGATTCTTTAATGACTTCATAGGACTTATATTTATAAAAACAAATTTATGTAATTATGAGACTTTTTAAGAGACCCTGATTTTGTACATTTCTTAATGCAAACCCAAACTCTTCATGTATAAATCTCGACTGCAACTAATCAATTCACATAAATCTCATTTTAAAACAATCCCAGTTATTCTGACCTCACGAAGCACATAACTGGCAGTCATGAGAGCAAAGTTTCCTGGGACCGAAAGGGTTACCGCAAAACTTAACTAGCCTACATTATCTGATCCATCTCAAGCTTTGTCACCATTGCTTTTTTTCCTAGGGCCTTTAACACCAGGCATTCCCACTGTTTCCCAGACACGCAGGAAGACAGTCCTTAACCACCTGGGCTGGGTCCATCTGCCATCAAAAGATTTGGCTGTGGAAACAGTACTGCACCGTGTGAATGGGGAAGGAATTCCCAGTGACATCATGCCAGAGACTTTTGGCTCCATAGTGATGTTTGCAACAAATATGGAGGCAACAATAGAGCACTGCACCGAGGCTGTCGACACATGATCAACTGGCAGGATTGCTTTGCGCTGTTATTTTCCTATGGAGAGTGGTGATGCAGATTTTAAGACTTATTTAACCTCCAACCTGTTCGCCCCCTGACATCAAAACAGATCACAACCAGCCAAAAATGACGTATCTGCATTGACTCTGGGCTCATCCAAACAGCTTGCAGCATTTATCCTATGCAGATACAATATTAAGAATCCCTAAAAATCACTCTGGCATTTCTCATTTCTGGCTTCGTGTTGATCCTTCCTCATTTGGTCCCATCTTTTCTGCTCCTCTGTCTCCTCAAACTACCTTTGTCTTCTGCACAGTTTCTTTTCTTTCTAACCCCAAGGCCCCTTGCCACTCCCATCTCCCATCTCCCCCTCTCCCCCTCTCCCCTCCACCTCATCTCTTTCCTCACCCCTTCCAGTCATCCCTCCCATCTGGCTGCGTCCCCTGCAGATGAGACCCCGCTAATTAGCCCTGACCTGTTAATTAGCCGTCTAATGAGTGCACTAACGAGGGACAGGCAGGCTGATTAGAGGTACTGGAGCTCAATACCTCACCGGAAGAAGCAGGCCAGTTAAACAACTGGCTTAGAACAACACAGATATATGCAAATGACACATTAAAGGTGTGTTTCCAGTGAACAACATTACAAACAATAATTCTGTGTAGTTGGTTCATGTGTGTGTGTGTGTGTGTGTGAATGTGTTACACTGTTGACTCTTGTGTAACGCTTCTAAAGTCTCCATTTATGGCACTACTGAAACATTATTTCCTAATCAATCATTAATATCAGTAGAGTTTGAGAGTCAATCAATCAATCAATCAATTTTATTTATAAAGCCCAATATCACAAATCACAATTTGCCTCACAGGGCTTTACAGCATACGACATCCCTCTGTCCTTATGACCCTCACAGCTGATCAGGAAAAACTCCCCAAAAAAACCCTTTAACGGGGAAANGTGTGTGTGTGTGTGTGTGTGTGTGTGTGTGTGTGTACCTCCAGCAGGTCTATCATGCGGGTCATCTGAGAGTAGATGAGGACTCTGTGTCCCTGGGCCTTTAGCCGACTCAACAGGATATCCAAGGTGTGGAGCTTGCCACTTTCCGTGATCAGGCTCTCCTTATCTGAAAGACGAGGACACAGAGAGGTGAAAACCCAAACTACCTGGATAGTGAGAGACTGATGAGACTCATTTTACATACTCGGAATATCCAGCACAAACATTTCATTCTGCCCTCTAGCTGACACTGTGCGAGAGGCGGGGTACACGGCCAATTTAGAGTCACCAGTTAATCTAACCTGCATGTCTTTGGACTGTGAGAGGAAGTCAGAGTACCTGGAGAAAACAGACTCATTTTACATACTCGTAATATTCAGCACAAAAATGTAACTATGGCCTCTAGGGGGGTGTGACGGTATTAGGGTATACCATATCTGGAAATTTAGAAATACAGCATGATTTTCAATATCTTCAAAAACACAGGTGGTCCTCTTTCTTTTAATCTTTCTGTGCAGTACACAGCACATGCCACCAAAGGTCTGTCTTTAGTCTCTACCAGTGGAACCAGGGTCTACTGAATGGGCTGTATACCCTGGTGAGATGTTAGGAAGGTATGGTGGTATGGAAAATTTGATTCTGCCCAAGCCTGCTGAGGTTGTATTCAGATATATGAGCTTTCACAATATGCATGTTAAGAATATTAAAGAGGACATATTATGCTTTTTCCCCCAGGTTCATATACTTATAGTTTGGGTTTCAACTAGAACATGTTTACATACTTTAATGTTCAAAAAACACCTGTATTCACTCTGTGGGAGAAAGCTCAGTTTTAGTGCCTGTGTCATTAAGGCCCCCTCCAAAAAACCCTAGTCTGCTCTGATTGGTCAGCATTTGCGGGTCTTCCATATCTCTCTGCACCATCATTGCAGGTGGGAATGAAGAATAGCTGCAATTCTTACTGTGAAAAATCACCAATAAAAGCTTCTAAACACAGCCAGACATGTTTCAGCAGGAATATGATCCAAATTCAGTGAGACGTTAACAACATCGGCAACCAAGATTCATGTTTCCCCGACTTTAGCAAGTAGCTACATGTATGTTAGCTGTGCACTGACTGTAATGGAGTTAATGGAGTTGCTTCTAAACACAACTGCATGTGTTCCAGCAGAAATCTACAACATCAGCAACCAAGTCTACATGTTAGCATGTAGCTATACTATATACACAAGACAAACAAATATGGCAAAGCATAATAAGTTCCCTTTTACAACACCTGAAAAACACCTACTGTACATATCTCCTATTTACCAGAATGAACTTCCTCATGTACAGAAATCAACGCTCAATGCTTGTCATGTCTTTTCCCCGATTGCAAATATTTACTGTGTTAACATAATATCTTAATGTGACACATCTGCTCACTGGCAGAACACAGAGAGGAAGCCCGATCAATTCAGAGGTTATTAACTCTTCCCTAATCAATACAAGTCTTCGATAAGACTGTATTCTGGAGGATAAAGACCCTTTCACCAGAGCGGATCAGCCTGGGGATCAATCCTCCTAAATCTGTCCCTGATCTGGTGATTGTTTAAATAAAGCATGTGCCCTTATTGACTGACTGCTGATGAGAGCAGAGACAGTGGGACACAGAATGAACCAGAGAGAAAGAGAGAACACGAAATTGTGAGAAGAGTGATTTACACTGTTTCACACAATGGCACAAAAAGACGAACAAATAGGCCCAGCAGTTGGTCTTGGTCATGTTCCTGCCAACATGTCAGGTGTTCTCTGGCCCTCAAAAGACCACGGAGAGCAAATGGGGAGCAATCTGACCCTGGGTCTGCTGTTGAAGTGGTTCCCTCCGTGTCCAGCTGATGAGGAATTAACGTCATCTGGCACAATGGCAGAATGAGAAGAGGGACGGGGCCGCCATCGACCCGGTGACAGGCACACTATGGTGTTTGACCGAGGGGTCGTGACCCTGAGCGGGGAGAACCTAAGGCCAGGTCCAGGGTCGGGTGACAGGGTCGGGCCGGGGTTACAAGAGAGTCCCTGTGGGAGAGTCGGACTTGGCTGCCTCACTCGAGTTGGACACTTGTTCCCAAGCCCTTTTGTACAGTGAAAACCTGGGCTTATAAATATTTCCCAGTCTTATTTCCTTGCTTTGTCAACGTAATGTAACCAACTGCGTTAAAGTCACGTTCCATAAATCCAAAACACAAGGTCGGAAGATTTAAACTGAGGCTGTGATAATACATGCATACGACAACTTCCTGCCACAATATCTGTAAAACCCGGATATGAAATCATTGCTTAAAGACAATCACATGTGCTAAAGTATGCTTGTTGATCCAACAAGACTCACAAACTGGATCTTTCTTCACTTTCTAACCAGTAGCTTTCTATGCTAATGTGTACTCAGGCTGAACCCTGACCCGTGACCCTTTAGTACGGCCCCTCCAAAAAAAGGTCAGGGCCTGTAGAGGTGTTAAAGAGGAACTAATAGAACAGATGAACAAGAGAAACACTCTGGGGAGGTATTGGAGAGCACACCTACAGGTCACTGTGGAGTGGTGTCAACCTGTCAAATACGTTCAGCCCTGGTCACACACTCCGAAAGTATTGACGAGATGAGTTCTGAAGCCACATGTGTTTTCATTTTAAAACAAAAATGATCTCTGTACACACAAGCTTTTTAGCACCATTACAGAAATAATCTCCATCCATATTAAAACACCGAGACCTGAAATCTTGTTTGAAACAACAATTAAGTCCCATTGTCCTCAAACAAGACGATAACAAAGCCCCAATATCTTCACGATTACTTTCTACTTAACAGCGTCTTAGCTTGTTACTGTTAACAAAATTGGTCAAGTGTTGTCATATCAAACTACAAACATTATTAATCATAAATAAACAAGATCTCAACCATAACATGTGATCAGGTTTTGGACCTTGTCCACTTTTGTGTCAGGATCGGCTGAAGACTGACGTGACAGACATAGCTGCCATCTTGTTTTCACATGGATTAGTGTATTGTGCTCTTACTACCACGAGATGGCACAAAAAAGTGTCCACAGACGAGGACAACGGGTCTGAGTTAAGTAGAATGAAGTATCAGGTCCAGTAAACCCAAAATGTGATGTCATCATAGGAGGACGTCACATGACCATTTGCATACACTTGGCAGTTGCATGCCGGTACATATAGGGCTGCAACTAATGATTAGTTTCATTAGTGACTAATCTGCCAATTATTTTCACGATTAATTGATTAATTGTTTTGTGTAAGAAATTTCAAAAATTGTGGAAAATGCTTTTAACAATTTCCCAGAACCCTAAGTGAAATATTAAATTTGCTTCTATTGTCCAACTAAATGCCCCAAACCGAAAGACTCTTCATTTACCATCGAAAAGCGGGAAATTCTCACATTTAAGAAGCTCAAACCAACAAAACACGTGATGTATGACACTATCAAGGCAGCAGAAAACAGATTGGAAGTCTTTACAAAGCAAATCAGCAGCATATCGAGAGCATTATCCATCGATGGAGGAAGCCACATCAATGGGAAAGGAGGAACGTTACTGACACAAGACGGATGAAACCACAAACGGTGTGTAGATCTAGCTACAATATTTTGGCTTGAGGCCTCCAGGAAGTGTGCCAGACTTTGAAGCCACTTTGACATCATTCTCGGAACCCATCGGCTGTATCACTGTCTGACTTCCGGCAGACGGCGATACAGCCTCTGGGGGCAGACCCCTGATTTTTTGGCATTCCGGTTTGAGGAGGCGAATTTCCGTTTCCGACTTCCGTTTATATGTAAGTAAATATGCTGAACCATTGTGATGGATTCAGAGTTTGCAGTGACGCCAATTATGTTCCGCCTCGTTAGTTCAATGCATGGAGCGTTTAACCTGGCAACAACTACAGCCGGCTCAAACGTGATTGGTCAATATCACAAGGACTACAAACAGCCTACAACCGGAAACCAGGGCTCTTCCACTCTTCTTCCAGCGGCAAGATCTCCGTGACATTCACTGAATGTAGAGTCTGTATATGGAGACTACTTTGACATTGGAGCAAAACCATATAACACCAACTTCCGGGCCTGTCACATGATGCCACTGGGCCCAGAAAGACTTTTTTCCATTGACTTACATTGTGAAAGAGAAGAAATGACTCTTGTTACTTCCGGGATTTGATCCACTTGGTCCAATGACATTTTGAAAGTCTAGAAGAGCTGCACCAATAAATCATTTTATCCCCATTCAAGGTAGCGGAGGGCTTAACTGGAAGTCTCTAGTCCGTCTGCTCTATGGGCCCAATGACAAAATGTTTTTGGCTTTACGCCCACTGAGCAACTTTCACAGGAATGAACAGGACTACCTCCAACACTGTATCCACTTCTCTTTATACATCCATGGTCGTGACTGATAAGGCCCAAACAGGAGGTGAATGTGAGCGTCTGCACCATCACTTTCAGAAGTCTCCATCTCCACTGGTCCAGACTAAAACGCAATCCTGGAGTTTTCTAACTGAAACATGATCAGCAGCATTTTCTAGGGTCTCTGATTTGGGGTTTCCAAAATGCCAGAGTAGTGTTGACGCTAGGCGTAAACGTAGCAGTCGTTGTGGGTTTAAAACATCTTCGTGTGGATGTAGCCTGAATCAAACTTATATTTATGTCTTTCATTTAACTTGTTTTTGGTTGTCCTCCAGACAGCTGGTGTATTGCAGGCAATGTATTTAAGCATTTCACTATTGTTTTCATTCCTGGTCACAATCTCAGAGTGAATAAAAATAACTGACATGAATCGGTCTAAAATTGTGAAACTCAGAGATGGAGAAAGAGATGTAAAAAAGAACATAGGGGGACAATAAAAGATACTCATAATACACTAATAGCAAGAGACAATAAACTAAATCTGAAGCAGATCCAACTTAACTATAGATTTATTGTAAGGTAGGCAGTCGTTACGCATTTCTGTGGTTCAATTCAGTATGTACCAAGAGACCACGGCACCGCAATCCCTGAGATACACAAACACTGTATCCTGCCATCAAAGGCCTATAATTGGCCTTGGCGTCAAGAAAGTGGATGAATTGAAAAGTAAAAGGAAGCGAGCGTGAGACCCGCAGACGATTAGACATGTGCGGAAAAAAGAAAAAGGCCCAGACAGAGAGGGACAGACGGAGAGTGAAGGGGGTCTGTGGTGGCTCCGGCTACAGCGAGGCGGTATTAGCACGGTGGCGGCAGCGGTGATGTCGTGGTTAAGATCAGACGTGGGCCTCCTCACCGCAGGTGCCAGTCTAACCAGGGCCGCTGCTCAGTCAAGGGCACCGACCAAGAGCCGCGGGCCACACTGCCAACCACCCAGACACAAACCACCACTTGGCAAAGATGCAAATGCTCATATAAGGCAATATTGCTCAACCCCTGCCACCAATCTGTTTCTGTTTAGCAGATTATATTTAAGCCTCCAGACTCCGATGTCATGTTTGAAGATGGGTTAAAGCCCCTATCTGAGGATTTCTGTGGCCAAACAGGACTGAACGTTGTATGTGTTTAATCTAATTCTTGAAGGGCATAAACTGTAAATCTGAAAATCCCATTTTAAGCAGTTGGATACTATTATTTCTGTATGAAGAGACATGTCAGTCAGAGTAATCCTTTTGTTTATGCCTGGATTAGGAAGGAGAACATTAACAGGAGAGCTGCTCTTCTCCTTAAGCAGGCCACCTCCTGATATTTGACTACACCGATGATATCGCCAACATTTTAATCTTTGTGCACTCACTGAGCGAACCATATGATCACTGACATATTCGAAACTCTGTGGCATGCAAACGACTGGTACAAAAAGATGCTCCATAATCAAAAGGAAGCAGGGAAACAGATGTCCAACAGAAACGACGAGACTGTTAGAAAAATATCCCACCCCTGCAACTCTCCAAACTCCCCAAAGCCCAGCGATGTGGCTTACAGACAGAGAGAGGTGGCCGAGTTCAAAACATTTAGTGCTGCATACAGAAAATCCCTTTTTCTAAATATCGCTGCCATAGCCTATAAAGCCAAGCCAAGAAAATGAATAATTGCGATTTCGGGAGGGCTTTGGTGGCCTCACTCATTCCAACATAACACTTATGGCTTACATTATAAGCTACGTGTGGCTGCAGTGAAATGCATGACCATTGGTCATAAATGTGAGCAAACTGGATGTAGTAACCGTGCGTGTAGCATGAATTATGGAGAGCTTAGAAGGCTTAAAATGGATTTGTCTATACATCTGACTCGTGTGGCGCTCAGGGACAAAGCAAAAACACATATTTCTCCTCTTACCTGTAGTGCTATTTATCACTCTAGATTGTTTTGGTGTGGGTTGCAGAGTGTCGGAGATATCGGTTGTGGAGATGTCTGTCTTCTCTCAAATGTAATGGAATGAGATGGCACTCCGTTTGTGGAGCTCAGAGCGCCAAGAAATACATTTAAAAAACTCAACAGCAATGTCTCTTTCCAGAAGTCATGACCTGGTTACTCAAGATGATCCACAGACCTTGTTGTGAGCAGTTTCAACAGTTACATGGACAATAATTCTTTAATCCAATTCTGATGAGAGACTCCAACTGAACCGTTTACATGAACATTAAATAAAGTGATCTGATAAGATGTGTGTTTACATTCCCCGAATCATTTAATCAGAATATACATTTTGCTGCCCACTGTGAAGTGTCTAATCTGCTGGAAATATAAGAAGCTTTGTTTCCAACCTAAGTGAAAACATAAAGCATAGAAGGAGAAGTTGTTCAACCATTTAATACAATTCAGTAGTAGGTAGTGCAGGTGTACACCCAGGTTTTCTGTAGCTACAAATTACAGATGTCCCCTCAACATGTCACACGCAGACTTTCGGCAGACGTCACAATTTAGCGACACTCCCTAAATGTCTCATATGCAGCTACTGCTACTGCAAAGATAGACAGTTGTCAGGTCCAGTGTCTCCACACTGCAGCCTTTGACAACAACATTACATAAGACCACTGCTTCAAAATCAAAGAGCACTCACATACGAGTGTAGCACCAGTAGAGCTCTAAATAATTTTTGAATTTATAAACAGTTCTGCCAAAATCAGCAGCAGGTAGAAACAGTTGCGGCAGCATGTCATGTGCGGCTCATGCACCCCCTACATCACCTAATGCTACTTCCATATATTGCAACAAATGTAAGTAAGCAAGTAAAATGTATTTATAAAGCGCTTTTCGCAGACATAGGTCACAAAGTGCTTCACAAGGGCAATATACAACAAGACAGAAATCATAGAGACAAAGTGACTATGTGAGCCACGTCGTGAAAAGTGCACAGCTAGCATAACTATTTGCACACACACACACAAAAGAAAAAGAAGAATTTAACCTACACAAAAACAACACACAAAATTTGAAAAAGCACAGTAAATAGAGATGATGGAGTTATGTGCAGAAAGAATATATTTAAGCCAACCAGTGAGAAACAATCAGCTTAAGGGTTTACATGGCTATTAGGTACTCACATTTTCCTGTTGAATGAATATCATAATATTATATGTTATCAGAGGTTTACACCATTTTCAACCTAATTGAAAATTCCTTCCGCTTGGGCCAGTCTCATGTGACTGAAGTGACTACGTTAGGTATTTCTATTCTGATTGGGCTATTATTCTGATTATTAGTGGAATATTATGGTCCATGTAAATGCACCTAGTTTCATGTGGGAACTATTTTCTTTCTACCAAACTACACCCGCCAACTGTATCACCGCTCAGAGGGAAGTGTGAATCTACTGCTAGGCTGAGCTAGCTAATATCACAGCTCAGCTGAGGATGCATTTAATGTTTACGTCTCCTGCTGTCATAAGCACGAGCCTCTCATCCATGAGAAGATGGGTGAAGTACGGCAGAAAAAAAATAAGTTCCTGCATGACACTGCTCACAACAAGGTCTGTGGATCATCTTGAGTAACCGGGTCATGATTTCTGGAAAGAGACATTGATGTTGAGTTTTTCAAATGTATTTTTTGGCACTTGGAGCACCACAAGCTGAGTGCCATTATATTGGAGAGAAGGCAGACATCTCTACGGCCGATAACTCCAACAGTCGACAACTCATACCAAAATAATCTAGACTGATAAACAACGCTACAGGTCAGAGGGAAAATATGTATTTTTTTATTTGGAGTGAACTATCCCTTTAAACGACTCCACTGTTTGTCCCATACCAGCCCCAAGTAGTCTTTCTGTGTAGATGACCACCACCTGGTGCACAGGGTCCATAACTGCCCAGACACCCACAGTGCAGGACTCTTGGTGGGTGAGGTCTTGAACACTTCTCAACTGAGGAAAAATGTGTGAGTGGAGAGCCATCTAGTTCCATTATATACGAGAGAGGGCACCAAAACAATCTAGATTGATCAATTGCACTACAGGTAAGAGGAAAACTATGTATTTATGATTTAGGGGTGAACTGTCCCTTTAAATGACTTCATGATTCAGTCATATCATATATAGCTGATGGCAAAACAAAAGGACCTTCACACAAAAACCAAACAGGCATAATAAATCAGTTTCTGAATTTGAGTAACAAAACTAAAATTCTGATTAAAATGCACTGAGATGGACACAAAACAACTTTCTAATCGTGGACTGACAAGGACAAGGACTGCGCTCAGACCACACCCCAAAACACAAGCAAATCCCATGTGGTGTCACACCACTCTGCTGTTGCTATGGATACACATATCAAGCTTCACCACCTGCCCTGCCCCCCTTTCATAGCACCCCCCCTCCTCCGCCACTTGCCTAAATCCAATCCAGTCTAACAGCGGTATTCAGCCGGCCAGCCCTCCCCATCTCCTCCTCTCCTTACCTCCTGCTGGCAGATTAAGCTACACTCCCATGTCCCTCCTCTCTCCCCCTTCTCCACCACATCCACTGCGCCCTCCAGCTCCCTCTCCATCCATCCCTCCTCCCTTACACACCCTCTCTCTCCCTCCCCCTACTGTCTGTCCCCCGACAGTGTAATCCAATCCCTGTAGGGCCAGAGCCAGGGGCCTGACACGGTCCTGACCCAATTAGAGGCCTGCTGCCAGCTAATTAACCCCGGCCCAGCCCTGGTGCCTGGCGCCTGATACTCCTAAACCAACTACGGCGCTAATTTCATTAATACGCCACTACAGTCTTCTGTCCTGTCCTGTCCCCTCTGCTGCTGCCGCTGCTGCTGCTGTTGCCAAAAGCCAAGAGCGGAGCCGCCCTAACCGGGGAGGGAAGCGGGCCAGATGCTAAAATGAAGAGACGGACAGCAGCGAGATTGCAGAATGTTAAAAAAAAAAAAGAGCTGATGAAAGAAGATAGATGGGTGGTTATGTGAGAAAGAGAGACAGATGGGGGGCCACAGAGCAGGTCGAATCAACGATCGAAAGCCCCTCACTGTATAATGATACATTACACTGTGCAATCAATAAGTCAATGGGCAACACTTGTTCGCCACCGCTGATGATGGAAATATTAGCCCGACACTACTTTGCTGCTTCTGCACGTATTGACAAAAGTCGGACTTAAACTTAATTTCCTCTCCACCCGCACTCGCTGTAGCTGAGAGCCAGATGCCAGCGGGAGGTTCTGGAAGCTGGGAGGTGATGAGGCTGACAGAGAACAGGAGATTTTAGCATCTTGTTTGGGCTTTGTGAAGCTTTACAGATGCATCTACAGCACTGTATCTCCCACCCTTGAGCTCTGGAGGGGAGCCAACTGACAAACACGCATTCCCGCAAAGCCCAAAAATGCATCTGTGTGATTTCTTGTGACAGGAAGTGAGTGATAGACTTCATGTGTACATTTATATATAGAACATGTTTGCAAATACATCACTGTCTCCCCTCAAACATGTGAGAGGAGCACTTCTCTGGGTGCTCCAGGAGTCGTTAAGCAGGGGAAGAGACAGACAGTCGCGGGGGGAATCTCACCACACCACAGCAGCCCACTGTGAACTCTGTCATTAAGATAGATTACTGCTAGTTACCCTTGGCCAGCACTGACTCGACACACACCGCAGATGAAAGCTAGCTGGCTAAGGGACAGAGGGAGCTAGATACTACTTGGTTTCCATGCTCATAAGATATGATCACAGAGGAATAATGCGGCTAATGTCTCCCCCTTCAGTCTGCTTTGAGATTCAGGTTTCTTAAGTATCAGTGAACACGCTTTTTCCATCTTGTGGACACATTAATAGGCATAAATTGGACTAGGAAATCAAAACATCTCTATCCTTTTACACACTTGGCGAGATGTTTTGTTTTGTTTTTTTCCTCTGCTGCCAAAAAATGTAAAAAAAAAGCTGAATTCTGCAGACAGTTAGCGGTGCCAGTTTAATGCAGATTGAGAGGGGCAGAGTCAGTCGGTGATGTGGTGAGGCTGGCCGTCTGTGTTGTTTTGTGCCTGTCTATCAGAGGGCCCGGGGAAGCTTCCTGCCATTTTGCTGGAGAGCAGAGTTTCTTTGAAGGGACAGGAAGGCAGAACTGTATTTCCCACAGCCTGATGTGGGCTGCTGGGCCAGACCTGACTGGCCTCTCTCTTTCTCTCTCATAGTCTAATTGATACACAGGCGCACACACACGGACATGCATTCAAATATAGTCATTAAAAAACAAGTTGCACAGCAAGACGCCGCACATAAATAAAACCCTTCACCATCTCCTTCACACACACACACACACACACACACACACACACACACACACACACCCACCCCTGACAGTCAATTCCCAGCTCACAATAAAGCAAGGAACAGTCGGCGCTACAGTGAGAAGGCCGTCATTTTGCGGAACGCTTCCTTCTAATTACCGAAAGCGACACAGGGGCCACACAGACACTGCGAGAGGAATGTTCTGCAAATAAAACCCAACAGCACGCAACACTATTTTCTTTGAAACCGATTTTTAACCTGACGCATAACATTTCTTGGCTTGAAATTTGTCCGTATGTGAAGTTTCCGGAAAGTGAAAGAGAGGAGACCGCGGGACTGCAGCAATTTAGCGAACAAACAAGACTTGGAATGTCTCTCATTATAGTCAAAGCCTCCCGCTGGGTCCTGGTGGCTCCGACTGGATGACTGCTTGGGTTCAATTTTGCATGCGTCTTGCTTTCTCTGTGATCAGGCGCTGGGGTATCATATAATCATCAATAATCATATTATTAAAGGGATGGTCTGGTTTGGAAAGTTACTTTTTGAAGTGGGGCTGTATGAGGTACTTATCTATAGTCAGTGTTAATAAATACAGTTAATGGCAGTTGGCACACCCTTAGTTTGGGGTGGCAGACAGTAGTGCCACAATGGGAGCTACGCAATAAACTGCTGTAGATGAGAGCAGCAGCGATACAAAGTCTGAGTGGACAGCTCTTTGCTTCTCACCTTACATATTCCTATCCATAAGCCCCTCTGCGCCGAGCACTGTATTACACCACAGGTCAGCTGTTTGGGTCAGATTCTGAGCAGTTTATGGAACAGACAACAAATACATGACAATGAAAAACGGAGTGATTATGACAGCGGTGACGAAATGCTGTTCACTGTGGAGACAAAGGAATAACTTCGTGAACTAGAGTACAGAGTAGAAGAACTTTTGCGGAGGCAAAGACTGAACAGGCCAAGAAGGGGAGAGGGGAAACTTCTGTGGAAACTGGGGGCCGAACAGAGCACAAGCTAACTGTGGGAGCTGTTAACACATGCTCACAGACCCAGAGAGCTGCTGCTACCATGAGTGGGACTTACACATATAGTCCTTTTTACACAAACTGAATTCGGTCCTCTTAAAGTGCACCAAAAAGTGGACCGACAGAGAGGGGACGCAGTTCTTTTTGTGTGCACACTATAACCTATATATGATATATACTGATGTAGTTTTTGTAGTCCCTCACTTTCAGATGAACTTACAATTGGAGGAGAACCTTAATGTTTCTGTGCTGTAGACTGTCGCCGTTTGATGTACTCTACGTTCCACATCTGGAGACGTGCAGGATCCTCCATGGACCACACTACTCCTCGTCCTGCATCCTTGCAAACGTTACAGGCTGATGTGGTTCTGTCTGTTTTGTCAAGCATCCCAGTGCAGTTGCATCATGTGATCTAGAGGGCTAAATACAATGGCAAAGAGCAGAGCGAACCTGGAATAATTTGTGTCCACAGTGCACAGGTTAAGCTAGCCACACCACAGACTTGAAGCGAACCAAACTCAGACTACCTCCCGAGGTGGTCTGGATATTTCTGAATCAGAAGCTATCAGCGCTTCATGCTTTACTGGTTGTATGGTAAGTTGTTTAATTTATTTGTAGGTATTTAGCGGAATTTCACCTGATGGTTGGGCACAGCAGGTTCTTATTTGGTGGGGGATTTACTAAATCAATCGTCTTGAGAGGAATGTTTACTGCAAACACTGAGTTGCCTCAGTCTTGCAGGTGGCGTCTCGATGTTTATATTCAGTGTAACTAGCCACAGCTGTTTTATTTCTTTGAACAGCACGGAAACACACGCTTGCACCATCTCTGAAATCTTTCGAAAAGGCGTAATACAGTGACCTGCATAGTTGGGCTTATGTGCGGGAATGCCGAAGTTCTTGAGAAAATGTACCGCCAGAGGAAAGGGCTGTCTGACAGCGAGGTAAAGCGATGACCATATTCTCAATATAGTGTTAGAGCTGTTCTGGGCACGTCCCACTGGTAAGAGGCCCCGGGGCAGACCCAGAACATGCTGGAGGGATTACATATCTCTTTTGGTTTGGGAACGCCTTGGAGTCCCCCAGGAGGAGCTGGAAAGTGTTGCTGGGGAGAGGGACGTCTGGGGTGCTTTGCTTGGACTGCTGCCCCCACAACCTGGCTTTGGATAAGCAAATGAAAGTGGATGGATGGGACTTTTTTAGGGGTCTAAAAAATGTTTTGCTGCTGACCCCCATCCACAGCAGTACATTTCTTAGCTTCCCTGTCAGTACTGCAGCCTGCTTCTCCAAACTGGGGGCGCGTGTACCTCATACAACCCCATCTCAAAAGGTCCGAACTCTCCCTTTTACATGGAGCAGACAATTCATTCTTTTTTGAATGAGAAATATCTTTCCTCCAGGGAAACTCTGCCATCACAACACCAAAAACAAACAAATCTAAGGCCCAAGACATTACAGCCTCGATTGTTTTTTCCTACGGCGCGATTCTTAATAAGTCCTCTGATTAGATTCCTCCGTCGATATCAGTGGGCAGCCATACTCACGCCATGGCGCTCAAAACAAACAGTTATTCAGCTCTGCCATTTGTTCTGAAAGGTGTGGGGCTGGGAGTGCAGAGGAGAGGGAGGCTGGGAAACTTCAGCTGGGCTACTGTACATATCTTGGCCTTGATGTGGCAACAATGTGTTCAGCGGAGGACGGGTGCCGGAGTGTTGGGTCACTTCCTTCCTACTGAGGCTGAGAAAGAAGTGGGAGACCAGACGGACTGAAAGGCCGTGGCCAGATACTGATTTCAGATCAGCGCCCGGTGCTGTCTGTTAGCGGGAGAGACGGAGGTGAGGCTTGTCCACGGGCTGCGTGTGAAGAAAGCCAACGCCGCTGAGCGTGGGAGAGTGTGTGGGGAGAGGTGAGAGACACCTCGGGCCCCGTGTGAGCGCTGCGCAGTTCCCTGAATGGACCCGATGGTACACAGACACACACATACACACACACACTCACTCTCACACACACACACACACACACACACACACACACACACACACACACACACACACACACACACACACACACACACACACACAGACGGACCATCTATTAGTGTTACCTAACTGAGCACTTGAACAATGACCAGTAGCTAAACTTCCTCGCTTTGTCTGCCTCCGTATAACTTCACAAGAGCTTTCAGACTGTTCTCACACAGACACACAAATACTTGTTTTGTTTCTCACTTTTACACACAAACACTCTCACAAGCACATGTATACACAGATGGGTAGAAGGAAAAAATTAAGCGTTACAATAATGCAATCTGTGAAAGAGTATCTATAGTATTTAAGGGATTTTATATCATGTTAAGGATGTTACAGTTGTGTCTTAAACTACTTAAAACCATGAATATATAAGGACACACACATCCATTTTCTGTGCCAGGAACTTCTCCTGCCGCACAAAACAAAAGAGAGCAGTCATCATAATCCACGACAGAGACAGTTTATCAGGCGTAGAAGGGGCTAAGCGGGTCAGTGAGAAGGGAAGTGTTGTCTGTAAAACTGTAATGGCCTCTCTCACCCTGAACATCCATCAGTCATCTGAACCCTGGCAGCGAATCAGCTCCCACTCTGCACCAGCTGACCCTTAACTCGACGAGCCGAAGCTCTTCTGATAAAAGCCCCTGTATGCACACGTACACACTCCGTCCTGCATTCACACCTTAGTGGAAATTTCTGGTATGCGTTTATGCGAGTGAGCTTCACCAGCGGACAGACAGGCAGAGACGGACGGGGGGTGATGTGCCCCGCTCTGCCCTGCTGACCCTAGGCTGGCCTCTGTCTATTCTCCCACGGGCCACTAAATCACCCTTCAGTCAAAAACTGGATATCCACGTGTGATAAAACTGCCAGCTAAAATATGACTCACACTCAAAACGCTTTTTTTTGTCGACAGCATCATTGGTATTTTTTAAACACGGTCTGCTACATTTTAGCACGTCACTGCCTTTCCCACGGCGACGCAAACCACAAATTGTGGTGTTTACTAATGCATGTTCTCCCCGTGTCAGCGTGGGTTTCCTCCAGGTGCTCCAGCTTCCTCCCACAGTCCAAAGACATGCAGGTTAATTGGTGACTCTAAATTGTCCGTAGGTGTGAATGTGAGTGTGAATGGTTGTCTGTCTCTATGTGTCAGCCCTGTGATAGTCTCGCGACCTGTCCAGGGTGAACCCTGCCTCTCACCCAGTGTCAGCTGGGATAGGCTCCACCCCCTGTGACCCCCAACAGGATAAGTGATTACGAAAATGGATGGATGGATAATGTAATGAATCTACTCTGAGGCAAATTTATCTTCATCTGTCCTCACTTCACACTGAATCGCCAATCATTCTCAACCAACCAGAAGCAAATGGCTACTTATTATGCATCATCGGCCCTTAAGAAAGGTTGCTGCAGTCGGATATTTAATAAACAATCTTTCTTTCTAGGTTGCCATCATGTAGCACTCCATGCAGCAGTGATATGAAGATGGTAGTGAGAGCTTAATCCTTAAAGAAGAACAGGCTACTTGAGTTTCCTCATGGACGTACAGCACGGTGTGTTTGGGGCACAACCTTGCTGTGGGAAAAACTACCACACTCCCTTAAAAAAATCATTAAGTTTGTGGGTTTTTCAGTATGTGCGAACTTCGTAAACTTTACAAAACGCTGTCTATGACAAATTCTTAATTATTTGTCCCCTCTTGTAAAATTGGCAGATGTAATGTATCGAGTTATTTCTGTCTTTCAAGCTCTTCTGTATCACCTGGGTAACATTTTCAAATCAGAAAATCCAGACTTCCGGATTAATCCACAAAAATCCCACCCCTGCTTTGGCTCCTTAGCATCAGGTTAGCCAGTTTGAGCTACAGCACAGCTGCACACCTGACCGATGGCTTCACCACATCAGGAACTCAACTCCACAGTAAAACACAACACAACACACAAACATCAAGTCCTTACCAGGTATCCGGATGAAGGACCATCCATGTCGTGGGTAGAGGGCCATCACACCCCCGGGGCATTGCGGGTGAAAGGCGTTGGCTCTCACGCGCCAGTCTGCGGCAAGTTCAGGGGAGCCGTAGAGGAAACACTGTTTGAAAACTGTGCCCCCTCCGCCGCGTGTCACCCGCCACTCGTACTCGGCGCTGCGGTCGTCACAATAACGCTCCATGGGAACTGCTGTCACCTAGGAAACCAAAAAGGAAGATGAGGTTTTCCACATTTGAAACAAAAGAAAACACTGTGTGGTGGAGAGAGGGAAGATTTTAGGCTCATGTGTTAGAAGAATGTTGACACACTATGTGTTATATTACTTATGCTGAGCAATACTTTTTTTGCTATTGAAAACATTTGCTTTTGTCTGCATGTGGCTGTTTTTTTATTTATGAAACGATAAATGAAAAAACGCTGAGAAATGTACCACATAGAGATCTATACCAGAGACAGAGGGGAAACCACTGCATGAGGACTGGTTTTACTGACTCAGCAGGTTCTGTGTGTGTGTGTGTGTGTGTGTGTGTGTGTGTAGAATAGAGGCAAGGAGAAATTTAACCACTAGTGAACAACCTGAGTGAGAAGCCCTTTTTTTAGAGGCTCTGTTTGTTTTAAATGCAGCTGGAAGCCACGGTGGTCACCCCCACACCCCAACCACACACACACACACACACACACACACACACACACACACACACGGAGGACTTGCAAGAGAGCCTTCATCAGGCCACTTGCTGCTCACACACACACATACCCTGGGCGTGGCGGCGAGCAGGAACTTGGGTGGCAGTGTGGGCTGGCAGGGCCGCAGCGTGGAGGTGGCAGAGTTTCGACTGTGGATCATCACATCTCTGTGTCCCATCATGCCGGGTCTTAAGGCTGTGAACACCAGGCCCTAAAACACACACACAAAACACACAAAACCTACATTACTATCCTGTTTCATTAAGAAAAAAAAATCAGCATGAGTACGAGGTGCTGCCAATCAAACTGAACCCTGCAGAGGTTACTGAGTGCAGCGCTCATGGTTTTTACACACTGCTCTGACGGTGAGTTTCACTGGCGACATGCCTGATATGTCACGTAACAATTTCTGCTTAAATTGTTATGTAAAACTGATGCCTGATCATGTAATCTGTCCTGCAAAGAACTTTTAGGGAAAAACATACAACATACATACATTTTAATCAAAGACATAATGATAAATAATTCAAGTATAATGCAATGGTGGGGGTTACAGGAATACATATAAAAGCTGTGTTACTGAGTGCTGTGTGACACCACTTAAATGGTGGATACACAGTGCCACCTAATGGCAGAGCTTATAAAGACACCTCTACACTACTCATTTCTCTGCTTCACTGGATTTAAGAGGCCAAAACATGCTTCATAACAACAGCATTACACCAGAGCAGACACTGGTCTCTGAAGCCATAAGGTAAATTAAATCAGTTTTTATCACATGGGACAAACAGGAGGATGTTAGAGCTCAAGGTTTCAAGAATATATTATTTATAAATGTTAACTGATCAGATTGTTGTTCCGTATCAGATGAGACATTAAAATTTAGAAACATGTTCCCACTGCAGAAGTGGTACCAATGCAGCTTAATATATGAGTGGTCTACTGTGTGGGAGCTACAGAGGCACTTAGGGGGCGGTCATGTACTTCAGTTTTAAGATGCATGAAAGATAAATGGCAAAAAAAAGACAGACAGGTTGACTGAGAAACATAAAACAAGATGAGACTCATACAAGACATACTGACTGGCACAGATACCACATAATGAACAATAGCAGTAAGTATTCGGGGTGGGAATCACCAGAGGGCCCGTGACCCAATATTATCACAATACTTAAAGGTCCAGTGTGTCGGACAGAGACGCTCTTTTTGCCTGTTGGCCACTTTGCAAAACGTAATGAGGCTAGGGGCCCGTTATTAAACAAACATCAATATCTATCTCTATGTATAATAAATTAATTGCACGTTTTTTAACCTTCCAACATTTGCTGTCCTCACTCATCTTTGCCAAGAGGCAAATTTAGCTGCAGCAGCCCAGAACAGGTCAGGTGTATGCAGGGGTCTTTCTAGGATTTGAGGACATTTGAGGCTTAGCCCAGACCCCTGTTGGGGGGTACACGTGATGCGAATTTGCGTTTCCTGGGACAGAGAAGGTCTGTCTCTGATTGGCTTACCCTGACATTCTTATCCTAGCCCTGACCAATCTCAATCCTCTTACCTAAACCTAAGCAATCCAATGCAATGAGTACTAGCCAAACAGAGGGACAGGAGGGTGGCTTACGCTTTTACTGCCCTAGGAAATGAAAATTTGCCCTAGGGATCCTGCTCTGGCACTTTTACTTTTAATTAACAAGCTCTATTTCGATGCATTTGTATGCACACTGGCACTTTATCTACATTCAAAGTACAAAAAAAATCCTAGTGTGAATCAATGCATTTTCATTGTTAATTACAAAACAGTCTTTGGGCCACCAGGCACCCTAGTGCAGGACAGATTTGGCCTACGGACTGTAATAATAATAATAATAATGATAATAATACATTTTGTTTGTATTGCACTTTACATTTTAGCAATCTCAAAGTGCTACAGAGCAGATAAAAAACAAAACAAACAAACCAAAAACAAAAAAGCAATTGAAACAGAATTAATACAATTTAAAAGAATTATTAAAAATGATCAGAAACGATAAATAGTTAAAAGGAGAACCTATAAAAGACATTTAGTAGAATGCTTTTGTGAAGCATGTGAAATAAAGCTGTAAGATGAGCTTTAGTGGCATCTAGCTGTCAGGTTGCATTTACCTGAGGAACTCAGGTTAGCAAAGTCTGTGTCTTCTTTTAAAACACTCCTCGAAACAAACTTTTACAGGAGGGCCTTTTTACAGTAAATCTAGTTTATATCCTTCTTTCATCAATTTTATTATTTATTTATTTTTATTACACACTTTGTTTTATTTGGTCTTAGCCTATGTGCAATGGTTTTATTGTTGTTTTTATCTGGATGGTGTATACTATTTTATTTGTCTCATAAAGCACTTTGTAACTGTGTTCTGAAACATGCTATACCAATAAAGTTTATTATCATTATTATCTATGAATATTATATTCAAGTTCTGCCAACAGATGCCCCTAAATCCATCAGCTGGACCTTTAAGTCACGATAGAATATTACTGTGATTATTTTTTGTCTTTTATGCCTTTAGGACAGATTGGGTGTGGAAAGGGGGAGAGAGAGAGACCGGGGATGACATGCAGCAAATGGCTGCAGGCTGGAATCAAACCCATGGCCACTATGGCAAGGATGATGCCTTTGTACATGGGACGCCCGCCCTAAACACTGAGCTACAGGGCGCCAAAATACTGTTGTGATTCTAAACATTTTGCGATAACATATATGGGTATTGCCATAACATATTCTGCCTGACATTATTATTTATTACCCTTTTCCAACTACAAATTATGCTCCAAAGGAAAACTTTATTGACTGTTTCATCTAATAAGAGAAAGTTCATCTAACGTCAATCATTTTTATTGCAGAAAATGTTTTCCGTGGATTGAAAAAGCAATTTATGTTATTATTCTAGCAGGCAACCAAAACCTTCATTTGTATTTGTGATATTAATAATTTACATAACTAAAATCGATAAAATATTGCGATGCTATGCGGTATCAATTTCCCCCTACACCCCAGGTAAGTATAAATTCTAAATGTGAACTAAAATCTCTGATAGATGCCTTTTGTATTGTGATGGGTGGAGGGAGAGACTGATACAGGAAGACGGAGAGCCGATTCCAAGCCCCAGAGCTATATGAGTAAAACATGTTAAGGAGGTATTCAGAGTCGCCTGCTTCTCTCCATTCTTCGACAGGGGCAGCGGGAAAGCTGAAAGCAATACTGACCACACTGTCAAGTACACAGCCAGAGAGAGAGATGAGCCAGGTGGAGAGAAGAGGCGCAGTGTGCCAGCTACACACGGCCTCAAAAGAAAAATGAAGAGTTGAAAGAAGTAAACTGTGGGAGTGAGTAATTTCTAGAAGCTTAAGTGGGAGTCTGGGGGCCGCAGGGTCACACAGTATTAGCTCTCCAGGTGTCTGTAAGTTTTCTCTCTTCTTCTCATATTTGAACTCGCTTCTTATATTTGCTCTGCACTTTCATTCCTTAAGCCGCTCCGGGGGGGAACCTAAGACGCTGCACAGCTGCCTGACTCAGTGTGATGAGGCCAAGAGAGGAAGAGGAGGATGGAATTACCCCGACAGCATTTTCCACCCAACAAGTTCAATTCGAATTGGTGGAGGATAGAAATGCGATATATATCTGCCAATGGGTAGCTGGTCGCTGGGTGAGAGATGTGATGGGGATGGGATGTGTTTGTAATGTTTATTTCAGCCGTGCAGAAAACACAGTGACCTTGCAGTGTATCTGCAGGCTGCACATGTTCACATTTTTTTGAGCTGGTCTTTATATTTTAACTGGCACCGATGCTTTGTGCCGTCTCTTCCCCGCTAACCATTAGGTTTCCATATTGCCAAATAATACAGGAAAAAAAATGGAGGAAATATGGGCTGTCTCAATGTCACCCTGTGGTTCTCCGCTGCAGAATCCAACACATATAAAAACATCTGAGTGAAGTTGAAAAGAAATGTGGTGTGCGACGCAGACAGCACTGCAGAGTTTTCGAGCAATTTCACTGTCGCAGCAAATTAACAATGTCGGAATAAAATCATGAGTTTTACCTCAGTTGGTGCACGCTCCCCTAATCTCTATCATTTGGTGTAAGGTGATCATAAAACTCAGTCTGAGCTGTCTGAAGTCAGTCTGTTTATCGACTCTACGGTCCAACAAAATCAAAGATCGTTAATATTCTCATAAGTATTTAGTCTTGGCTCTTCCAAATACTGAAGGTCAATGACGTGAACATTGTGAACAACCAATCACTGCACTCTCTCAGGCACCAAATGGGAAACATAGAAGGGTTTTCGGGAGGTGCAAGAACATGATCAAGTCTTGGTTCTCTTGGACTATGGAAAAGGAGGAGAAACTGGTAGAGATGTGGAGAGAACAATAGTCTGTACTGAATTTGGCGTGTATCTGATCCACCAACCAGCTCTTATTTTAGCTAGAAATCTTAATTTTTTTTAGCGGTTCATGTCTCATTCCCACGATCTCTTCCCACTAAAACAGTGCAGGTAACCAACGGAAGCTGGCAGCGAGTTGAGGCAACGAAATTCAAAATGTAAAGTGCAAAGTGTATGCAAATACAGTTTCATTCATTTCACCGTAACCACTTATCCTTTGGGGGTCGCACGGGGTGGAGCCTATCCCAGCTGACACTGGGTGAGAGGCAGGGTTCACCCTGGACAGGTCACCAGACTATCACAGGGCTGACACATAGAGACAGACAACCATTCACACTCACATTCACACCTACGGACAATTTAGAGTCACCAATTAACCTGCATGTCTTTGGACTGTGGGAGGAAGCTGGAGCACCTGGAGGAAACCCACGCTGACACAGGGAGAACATGCAGGCTCTGCACAAGGGGGCTCCCCATATCCCCCACCCTGGATTCGAACCAGGGACCCTCTTGCTATGAAGCTACAATGCTAACTACTGTAACACCTTGCCTCCTTAAGTACAGTTTACTTTTGTGAATTATATTGATGTCGAATTGACGAGAACACCTTCGACATATGATGCCCTTTATCTTGTGTTTCTAGAGTTCTGTGCTTTTTAGACACATGAGGAATTGTTAGTGTTTCATACATCTTAAAGGGAGTTTGGAGTAATATTTCCCGCCAGGAGTAGGATGGGAAATAATCTCAAAAGGAGGCTAGTTGTAGTCGTGCAAGAGGTGACGCTGCAAGATCCCCAGTCTTTGCAAAATCTCACAGCAGGTGACATGCTCAAGTCTTTCTGAAGTTGTCTACTGTACAGTAGGCTTAAGCTAACAAAAACAACTTGTTTCCAAATCACACCGTGTCTTCTATAAACCAGTGCTGAACAAGAACTGCCATTTAACTACTCAACTCCAGCTACTGTTACGACCGTCAGTGTCCTGAGAACCAGCTTGCCTGCACGTATTCCAGCCTCTGGGGTGCTGAAAGAACAGCGGTCAGCCAAACTGTTCCCATATCCCACCATAACATTAACAAATATGAGATATGTGTGATTTAAATTGCTGTTTTCTTAGCTTCAATTTGCCTGCAAGACAAATATAGAGTCAAATAGCATAAAAAACAAAAGGGGCTCCATATTGACGTGACACGTGCAGACGCGTGCCTGCTCTGGAAGACTGACTAAAAATGTTCCACAAAATGCAGATTGCATATTAGTCTCAAAACTCCTATTGTTAAATCTTGAAACTGTAACTTTCCTCTCCATGTCTGACAGTAGAGGTATAGATACACTGGTCTGCTCAGACCCTGGAGGCACACAGAGGGAGGGAGGACAGAGTTACTGGGTCACGGGGCTACAGAGGGATTGGGTTCCACACTGGCTCCCAGAGGAGGGAGAGGAAGCCTGGGGCAGAGAGCAAGCTGTGTGGCCAAACACTGACTGAGCCTCTGGGGAAGATTTCAGCATCGTCAGCAGCACATGCCTCACTACTGGAGTTTCTCCTGTCTGTCATACACCCACATGTACTGCAGATGGCTGCTCGGGGGGGGTTGTATATAGATTTTCACTCTGAGTGCCTTTCATGTTTCTCACCTGCAGGACAGGGCTGGTGTGCGTGTTGGGGAAACTGATGGGTCTGTTCAGCCACAGAATCAGGTCCTTGCGAGACAGACACTTAGTCCTGGGCTGTAACCTCCCTCTCTCCCCCTGTGAGTCTGCAGCCTCCTCCTGACCCGCTTCTTCAAGGCCAAACAGGCGCTGATGGTGGAGCCGGTACGCAGCTTTGAGGGACAGAAAAAGGGCTAACCATCTGTGAAAGGAAATAGAAGGAGAGGAAAGATAAAAATACGAAAAGATTTTCCATTTAAATACTTTGTAAAGAAGAATGGAGTTGGGTTGATTTCTGGTTTTGCTGGTCCAGTCCAAAGTACCATCTTACACCAGTTGGATTTTTTGTAAACCAGCGGAGAACTTAGAAAGCTGCCTACATCATAAACCTGTGCTGATGGTGTCATGACGCTCAATCCAACTGATACTGCATTTGTTGTTAGCAATATGAAAGCATGATTATCACAATATCATGTTGGTGTATAATCTAACTAACAGAGCCACTGGTGTCCGGCAGGCCAATATAAAGAAGTCAAATTTCAGTAGATCTGGGAGGGAGGAAGCGTATGGGACACGTTGTGTTTCGTTGTATTTGTTTACTATAAAGTTATGTGTTTTTTGGGGTGACGAGACAAGATATGAGGGCTCTCGCAAGCCCCTATTTTGCCTGTTCAAGGCAGAGATGTTGCACTGTTATTCCGCCTCGGTATTTTGTATAAAACATACGAACACGGAATGGGGGCACTGTGGTTCAGGTGTTAGGCCAGCAGTTGAGGTAGCAACATAGCAGAGTCTCCTGGTGTTTTACCCAGGAGCGGCTGCTGTGTGCAGACAGAGGTCTGAATCCGACTAATCCATTAGGTTAACTGATTCGTCTGGCATCATGATGTGTGATTTCTCCATTAAAATAAAAGATGATCCATAATCAAGCTGTTTTCAAGTGGTGTGCTGGAACCAATGAGGAGTAATAACAAAGGTGACGCTACAAACAAGACAGACGCTGCTCTCGTGGCTGTTTTAAGTTGGCATGTCCTCTCAACATTGGCTGACACTGCAGTTTGTTTTTACCTCGCTCCACTCCCTTTAAAAATTGCGGCAAAACAGGTATGTTAGCATGGCAACGCATCAGTGTGAATTTAATTTGACATGAGATTCAGGCAGATATGTTAGTCTCTCGTGATTGGTTAGGGAAAATACAATCTCCCTCCCCCATGGATATCACATAAGTGTGGATGCAATGTCAGACTGAGGAGGGAAATAGAGTGTAATGACTTGACAATTCTGTCTGTTATCGGGCAAGAGTGGCTGCTGAGTGAAGTGCGACACCTAGTGATAAAATTCAATATACTGGTCCAGTGTTTGGCTTCATATCAAACCAGTTTGGACATTTTAACACGGGCCAAAATCTAGCAAGAATTCTGTGTATGAGCCATTTCTAGATCTGTGTATGTAGAGACCAAATTGGTCCGCCATGCCATGCCACGCTAGGTGCACGTGGTGTTGTCGTATTTAGGAAATGTTTGGCTATGTGGAGATATATGGACTGTGCTTAGCAAGAAACAGACCTTATTTTCACTAGACACTGCTAAGTGGTGCTGTGGTGAGCACATTACTTATTATCCTCTATGCAGCCCCACAGCGGCTTTAAGTTCAGGCTTTGCTGCTGCGTTCAGCTTTCAACATAACTACTGTGCAAAGTTGGCCATTATTTATTACTTGACAGATATAAAAGCGGAAACTTAAAGCCCACCTTACTAAGGTGCCTCGCAGCATGAGATTGGACATCTCAGCCGGTGACACGTCGATGAAGCGCAGGAAGGAGAAACAGCTTCCTTTGTCGTCACCTGGCAGGGTGAAAGCAGAATGAACAATGTGAGACCAAACATAAAGAAAAATGTAAAAATAACAAACAGAGAGAATAAAAAGGAATGAGGGAAGCATCAAAGGACGAGAGGAGAGAGGAACTGGGGTGAAACTCAGGTTTGAAACTCCTGGTCCTAACACAGCTCTGTGTATGTGTGAATCAAAGCTTTACACGCGCTCACCTTTTCTGTGGAAAAGAGACTGCTGGATGTGATTCGGAGAGAAGGGAGACAACAGCACTTGAAGTAATCTGAGGAGGAAGGAGAGGCAGAGTTAACCCACACTGAATTTGGCATGATTATCAGATTCCAGTCTGACCAACAACATTTCTAATATTTATAGCTACAATTGGGATAATAGCCTGAATTACAAAATATGCACAACAAAAGTAAACATTGACAATGTTTTACAGCGTAATTTCAAATGCAAACCTAACCCTTTTAAAAACAACTGCAGAGATTTCTGATAGACCTGTTTTCATTGGATTTTGGGAATTCTTGTTGAGCTCAAGCGTGTCTGTGTGCTGTGTCTGTGTGGAAGGACTTACTTGTTTTTGGCCTGGTTGTGTTCATGAACGAGGCCGTGACGGTACAGGAACTTCGACATGATGTAGGGCTTCAGGGACATGTGGAAAGGAGAGCGTGTCTCCTGGCGCTCAAACAAGTCTGGGTGGTTACACACCTACACGCACAAGCAAATACAGACAGTGTATTTAGAAAAAAAAAAGACACCAGTGCTCCTCATGCTCCTGCTTGTTCTCAGACTGCCAATTCATCGTTTAATTGTATATCTCAAATTTTACTCCCACTCATAAAACACAGCGCTATTATTACTTTTGGAACATCCTGTAAAAATCCACCATAGAAATAAAAAAAATCAGTTTTGATAACCTGATACTTAAAAATGATCCTCAGATCATTAGGACTAATAACAGCCATCAATCATACTGACTGCTGCGTCTGACAGAATAACCATAACTCTTGATAGCTGCAATCATCCAGTTGTGCTTGATTCTATTTTTACACTGGAAAAAACACGGACAGGCCGCAGCTCGTACCTTCCTGAACTGCATGACCAGGTTCATGAGGGAGGAGGTGGTGCTGTGGGCCTGCTGCGCCGTGCCCATGGACGACTGCAGCAGATCCTCGATGGAGATCTTGTTCCTCAGAGCCTGGTAGAGCAACCTCTGCCGGGACGTCAGCTGGCAGTAGGTCAGGATCTCGATCTGTGGAGAGAGCGTAAAATCAAGTGTGTGTAAATAGTCTGCAGCCAGTTAACACACAGACGCACACGAACCTGCTTTGAGGCCAAAATAAAGACCTATTAAAAACAGTGCTACTAAAGCACCACCACAGCTGTTAATCTAGTTTCTCAAGATGTGAAAAGCACGTTCCAGCATCTCAGCATCAGCACCTAAATTGTGGAATGCACTTCCATCCCATGTCAGATTGGCCCCGCCCTCGAATCTTTTAAATCTCATCTAAAAACCCACCTTCACACCTTGGCTTTTAATTCAAACTGAGAGTGTTGTGGTCTTTTGCCCACTAGACGCTTGTGTTTCTGTGTTTATGTTTTTTAGCCATTTCCGTGCACTTATTTTGTTTTGTACAGCACTTTGGTAATCCCTGTGATTTGCAAAATGTGCTATATAAATAAAGTGGATTGGATTGGAAATAACAAGATATATATATGGTGTATCGCCATCAGCCTGAAAATACAGTGGTTAGTAAAAAATCTGGCTGCATATATAACATGCGGCTACAGTGAAGACAACTGATTCAGCATAACTGCCATGTTATGCCTGCATTTAAACACACACAGAGAATTTTCACATCGGCTCAACAAAACATGAAGTATAGTTCCAGACTTCATGTCCAGCTTGACCCACGTTCCTCAAACACACATCAAAATCTGTGGCTTTATCTGGTGTCACACTTTGATGAAAGCAGCGAAATCTAACAACAACAAATCCTAAAAACCCAACCGTGACCCACAAGTGAACTTCGCCAGTCACTACTGGCTTCAGCACGCTGACAAAACAAGAGAAAACCAACAAGTGGAGGGAAAAAAAAAAAAAAAGGAAGCGGGCTGGCAGGGCTGCGTGTGGGTGCGAGGGAAAGTGAAAAAGACAGATGTGGGGGAGCGGTGAACTCTGCCATTCCTCTGACTCTGTGTATCGAGACTCCCACAGTGGATGAGTGAGTATGTGTGCGCCTCGTGTGACAGCGAGAGACCCAGAGTCCAACATCTGTCAGGAGGATCTGCCAGCACAAGCATCGCTCACAAGCTTGTTATAACACTTTGTGTCAATGAGGTGTGTGGGGAGGTGGGCGGAGGAAGGTGCAGGGCTACATGACAAATTATAATATTATTTTGTCCAATAAGATGCCAGAATCTTCCTGAAAAATCTGAATGTCTTCTAGAGGACACCTCAAAATATAGTAATAACTGTTTTTGACATTTTAAAACTGTCAAATTAAATTTGTAGCTTTGGACAAAAGCTCAGTTCAGAGAAGAAAGTTTGCTACCTTATCCGAGAGCTCGTTTTCCACGTCCTTCTTGATTCTGCGCAGCATGAAAGGCTTCAGAATCATGTGCAGCCTGGAAAGTTGGTCTGAAACACAAACATCAAACAATCGTGTTTAGCTACAGAACATATCTCATGCAACAGCGAGCAGAGATAAAAGTTCAACGTTGGCACACAGCTGAGGGAATATCCGTACAAATGAGCTGAAAAGTATCATGTGTCGTCAGCTGGAAAACAGGAAAAAAAAAAAAAGGCTGCGAGGAACATTTTTTCTCAGACTCACTCTCGTCGATGGCAGACTTGTTCTCAGCGTGGCTCTCGATGTCCTTGGAGAACCACTCGTTAAACTCTTCATGGGAATCAAACAGTGTAGGCATGATGAAGTGCAGCAGGGCCCACAGCTGAGAGACGGTAATAACACACAGCCGTCAACAGTTCTGTCTCGCTCACAGCGACTCACTTCAACACACACACACACAAACACACACACACACACACACACACACACACACACACACACACACACACAGCTCACCTCAGCCATCGTGTTCTGGATGGGCGTCCCGGTGAGCAGCAGTCTGTTTCGACACTGGAACTGCAGGAGGATTTTCCACCGAACGCTGAAGACAGAGAGAAACAATAACATGAGTTTATCATCAGTTAACACTTAACTGCACCATAATCACACCAAATTACTCAAACTGCAGAACGCCGTTTATATGTGAGAGTAGGTTTCATGTTTCAAGACTCAAAGTTTTTAACAACTTTTTATTATTGTAACTATTTTTGTAGATGTTGGCCACTGTCTATCAGTGGCTGTGAGATGAGATGTACTTATGTGATTGAAAAGATGAAGAAGTATAATTTTACAGTTTTCAGACCTGTTGCTCTGCATGTTCTGTCCAGTTTATTACAATTTGCATATTAAACCTATTTAAAAGAACCCGTGTTTGCACTGTATATAAATCAGCTTGCAGAGACTTAAAACTCGCTGTTTTATAATATATTTCATAACTTTTTGTAGATTTAATAAAGTTGCACTAAACTAAGTCAATATAGGGAAGTCTTCTATATCGTGTGTTTAGCTGCTGTAACTAGTAGCTGAATGTCGGAGAGGAAAAGTGCAACTATCGATCTTTAAGTCAGAGAAGCTTTGAAAAAAACATTTAAGATATTAAATGTATGTAACTCCATTCAAAGTGAGTTGACCGAAAATCCAAACTCTCATAAAAAGTATCAAAATAATTATTAAGCATTGGATATCAACATTTTAGTGCTACCCTTGAATGATCATTATATATTACTTACTCAACACGTGTTATATTGAATTCATGAAGACAACTTTGTTTTGCCTCCACGGTGAATGACGGATCCAAAAACTCTTGAATTTAGGCAAACAGGGTTGCCTTTAACGACAGCAAAACTATATCAAAACACTCATTTACAAAAACTACAGGAATTGTACTTCATGGAAAAGATGCTTCATTACTTACACTTGCAGAAAGTAACATTCGATTAACAATGGAGACCTGTTAAGAGTATAATCATGCCTGATCCTGTGTAATTATTGACCCGTATACCCGGTTTTATCTGTAATTTTTGTTTCTCTTTAGATTTATTATCATTATTAGTATTATTATTTGCATCTTTGACTTATTTTACTTTTCATTTTATTCAACCATTGAGTGCAAGTAGATTATGTGAGCTGAATGCAGATGTGGGAAGTGGGAGGGAAGTGACAACTCCTGCAGTATATTCCAAGTCTGATTTATCCAGTCGTATGCTCAGTACTTACCACACAGACAGCTCTTTACAAATGGGAACTGACCTTGAAGTAAAACCTACCTGTGCTCTCTTCACAGCCAGACTCCATCGACAGAAACAGTGATTTTACCTCACTGAACACAGGAGCTGCTGGTCTACTGCTGCCTCCATCAGCTAGTTTGTTCGTGTCATTGTGTGACTTTGGTGTTTTGAAAGGCTTTGTTGACATTCACCAAAATTGCACAATAACACAAACAAACTAACAGATGGAGGCAGCAGTAGACCAGCAGCTCCTGTGTTCAGTGAGGTAAAATTACTGTTTTTGTCAATGGAGTCTGGCTGTGAAGAGAGCACAGGTAAGTTTAACTTCGAGGTCAGTTCCCATTTGTAAAGAGCTGTCTGTGTGGTAAGTACTGAGCATACGACTGGATAAATCAGACTTGGAATATACTGCAGGAGTTGTGTGAGAGTTTGTAAACAGATGTTGTGATATAGTTTCACTGTTGTTATGCACGGACTGCCATGACTTAAATTTATCCAGAATTTTCTCAGTTTTTGGAGGCAAGAAAAACAAGTCTTCTTCAAATATTCAAGGTAACACAGGGTGAGTTATTGATATACAAATCATAATTTGGGGGCTGAAGTATTCCTTTAACACACAGGGGCCCTCTGATGTCTTTGGGAATGTAGTATAACATGATGACGCCATGGCAACCATGTTACCTGGTGCTGCTTTTCAGTGCCTGGGCCTCATCCAGAACCATGTACTGCCACTTGACCCTCTGAAAGTACTTGACGTCCTGAACAACCAGCTGGTAGCTTGTGATCACCACGTGGAACGGTGCGTTTTGAGTGTAAAGGGTTTTCTGTTCAAACGTAGACACACACAGTTAGAGACAGGGTTATAGACTAGAGGAGCATGTATTTACCATAAAGCATTTCATATAGCATTGCATCTTCACAGCTCTGTCTCGTCCTTACCTGGCTCCAAAATTTCCGAATCACCTTGCGATCGTGTGGATTCCCCCAGTATGGCAACACCTGACGGACAAATCAGTGGAGTTAAAACATGAATCAGCTCTGTCATGAAACATCTACAGTAACCACACTCAAACTAAGCTTTTCCTACACGCTTGCTTTTACACGTAGCAAAGCTGAGCTGCGGTGATGTTCCCAGAGGAAACATTTGGGCATAGCATCATGTCTGAATCACAGCTTCAGCCATCGAGTTGTTGATGCAAAATGTGATGTGAAAAGATTTACACATCATTACATCACTCAACGCACGCTGGTATTCCATTGTTTTCAGTCAGTCTTGCTTTGAGTGTTCAGGAAGCTTATCTCCAAAATGTGTAATGGGGTCTTTTCACACCTCATTAGCAAAACAGACTGGAATTGATTTATTTTCAAACTTGCGGGGAGAACAGGCATAGTTGAGTGTTGAGCACAGCACAGAGGTATGCATATTACAGTGTGTGTGTGTGTGTGTGTGTGTGTGTGTGTACACAGGCATAGCCGACATATTGATGTGTTTGATAAATTGTTTTTTAACATTAAAGAATGCTCAGCCTGTCAGAGGCCGGTTTAGACGTGCAAAAAGATTTCACAAGTGCACTCAACAATCAAAGCAACAGCTTAGAGGCATGCTACGAATGTCCTGGTGCAATACTGCCCCCTAATGGAAGGTTCTAGACATGCTTGCAGCTTTAAGCCCTGTATCATGACACTTTCTCACAGCAGCAACACAACACTGGGTTCATTAGGAGTGAAAACAACTACAGCAAACAGTACATATGAGGCTGCCAGGATTCCTGCGGACGTGTTTCTTGCAGGTGTTTCCGCTGGCGCACTACCCTCACCTTGAATTTGGGCACAAAGCGGGTGAACTCTTGATGCCAGTTGTTGAGTGTGGATGCAGGAGAGATGATCAGGAACGGCCCCCAGATGTTGTCTCTCTGTGCAGGAACGAGAAAAGAGAGTTATGGTGTCGAGCGCCACAACAAGTGGTCTTTGTGTACGCGAGCACCCGATGACAGGAAGCCCCCGGAGGATCGCGGCCATGCATCTTCCTGTCAGCGACAGTTCAACACTGAAAAGCACACGTTTCCCCTAAATTCCACTTTTTCTCCTTTTGGCGTTCTGAGACCGAACGATCTAATGAGCTGGCGAATCAGCTGTTCACAACAATGAAACAAGTCCTGTGAGTCATTCCATGAAAAGAAACAGGGGACTCTTTAAAGGATGCAGGTGCACAAAGTAGCTGGATGTCACATGTTTTTATAAGTCAGTACAAACAGCAGAGACAATCGAATATTCCACAAAGCTTTTTGGGGGGTTGTGTGATGAATGAAACTATGTGGCCTGGTGGTCTCACTCACCTCTGCTAAGTGTGCCAGCAGGGCGATACTCTGAACTGTCTTCCCCAGTCCCATCTCATCTGCCAGGATTCCATTGATTCCCTGCAGACAGAGAGGAAAACAAACGAGAAAATAAATCATGCAATGTGTTTGAATGAGCACATGATAATATGGAATCATTTGAATGCCCCAAAACCTGCAATGACTGTAAAACAACAACAAAAACGAACCAAGTGTCCACGCATATCTGCTGACCAAAAATGACAGGTCATGGGGGCAGCAGGCTGAGCAAAGCACCCCAGACGTCCCTCTCCCCAGCAACACTTTCCAGCTCCTCCTGGAGGACCCCGAGGCGTTCCCAGGCCAGATGAGATATGTAATCCCTCCAGCGTGTTCTGGGTCTGCCCCAGGGCCTCCTACCAGCTGGACGTGCCTGGAACACCTCTAACAGGAGGCGCCCAGGAGGATCCTGATCAGATGCCCGAACCACCTCAACTGACCCTTTTCGACGTGAAGGAGCAGCGGCTCTACTCTGAGCTCCCTCTGGATGTCCGAGCTCCTCCCCCTATCTCTAAGGCTGAGCCCAGACACCCTACAGGGGAAACTAATTTCGGCGGCTTGTATCTACGACCTCATTCTTTTGGTCACTACCCAGAGCTCATGACCATAGGTGAGCTTTTTTTTAGGTGTGAAAAGTCCAGTCCCAGAAAATATTGCTATAAATCAAAAACACAAAACCCATCCCTGCAGACGTGGGTACCTGTTCGTAGAGGTTGGCCAGCCAGTTCATGCCCTTGAGTTGGTAACCCTTGAGTTTGCCGTTGAAGATGGTGGGCTGAGGAATTTCTTCACCTGCGTGGATGGACGGGTTAGAGAGGCTGTAGCTCTCGCCAAACCCAGAGCCGGCGCCTGAGGATGAGCCGACAGCCGCGTGTAGCGACGCACAGCGACTGTCCTTAGCCTCCTCATCAAACATTCGCGTCTACAGGGAGAGGTTTGGAGATTAGCACGGTATAGACAAGGGGAGAGTGTGTGGGATTAGTGCAGTTGTGAGGGTGCGTTTGTGTCAGCTTACTCTCTCTTGATGAATCTGGTAGGCCTCTTTGGCGTTCCTCAAGGCCTGGGCCTTGTAGTAATCACTATCTGAAATCGCATACAATCAGCTTGTGGTTAAAACAAAACAATTCAGTTCCATATTTCCATTATTTACCTGAAACGTGAAATATAATCTACAGAGAGAGAGAATAACCTAAGAGGCAATAAATATAATAACTGGCCCACTTGGCATTTAATTTGATCCTGACGTATTATATAGTACTTGGTCAGCAGTTCCCTGCATCAACCTTCAGTAATGAGTTACTGACTGACTCTGCTCCAGTAACAGAATAAACTTGACTGAGCCATTCATACCATAGTCCTCCTGTCCCATGTTGACCATTACACCTCCTCCAATGTCAATCTGTCTGTGTGCCGCAGTGTCTTCCAGCTTTCTCAGAATCTCCTCCTGAGCCGTATCTCCTTCTGGACCCCCCATGCTGGCTTTACCACCCATGAAATGAGCATACAGCTCCGTCTGGGTGATGAGGAAGTTGAGTTTGCGCTGCTGACGCTTGGCCTGCGAGAGACAGAGAGAAGCAGAGAAAAGAATCTATTATAAAACCTTACAATTTAAAACATGCTTTTTATGTCTTCATATTTTATACTGATGCAATGATTCAACTTCCATTCCACCTACTTCTCTCATCTCTTCGTCAAGTTTACGTTGCTCCAGGGCCTCCTTCTCTGCTCTCTTCCTGTGCTCCTTCTCCACTTTGTCATACTTCTTCCAGTAGAGCATCATCTCCTTGGTGAGCCGGCGAGCCCGAGGCAACGTCTCCTTGCAGTTCTTCTGGGCCTGGATAGCAGCACGACGAACCTCTCTCATGCACTGATGAGCCAACTGGGACAAACACAACAAAGGTTACACTTCATCTACAGTTAATTTTCACAACACAGTAACGTGAACACTTCACTTACCTTTTTAGCATTGGTCAACACTAAGTTCTTAGCGGAGGTCTTTTGCTTGAAAGACTGTAACACAGATACACAGGATAATTACAACCTTTAAAAATGGTGCTGAATATTTGACCCCAGAAAATGGAAAATAATTAATATTTCTAACTGTCATGCATACAAACCTTGGGAATCTCCTTTTTAGCGATGGTGAGCCAGACCTTACGTCGCCGTGCATTCAGCTGCTCGATGGTGAGATGTTTCTTCTTCACCATTGGCAGCGGCGCATCATGGGAAAACTTTGCAAAGATCTTGGTGATATAAGGACGCCCATCATCCAGGAACTCTCCCTCTCCTCGTTTCTTCTTTTTCTTCACCTTTTTCAGTTTGGCTGAAACAAAAACAACATCAGAATGACAACAATAAGTACTCAGTTTGTTTTTCATTCAGCCATTGAAATAATGACTTCTTTGAAAGATTGTCCGTTTTTGTCTTTACCCTTGAACTTCTTCTCATCTTTGATTTTCTTCTTCTTTGGACCCAGCAGGTGGCGCTGTTGCTCATAAAAGGGGTCATGAGTCGACAGGAGTCCTGTGCTGTAATACTGATATTGGTGAAGCTGCAGGACAAATACACACAGATGGAAAAACAATACAGAGAAGACATTAGAAAAACATATGTCAGAGGTATTCTTAATATCACCAGGCACTGTGTTTATGTGTGTTTGTACCTCCCGGTCAGAGTGGAACTTGCTCTGATGCTGCCTGGTGTAGCGATGTAGCCTCAGCATGTCGTGCAGCTCCTCCCGAGACAAACTGAAGTCAGAGTCATCTGAGTCTGTGTCCGAGTCCGTGGTGTCGTCACTCAACAGGATACTCTGCAGGAGACACAGGAGGAGTATAATTAAAGGTAGCTGAAAGTGTGCATATGTTCATATAGATAGCGCACAATGGAGAACATGTCTGTACAATACCTTAAGCCACTTCCTGTTCTTCTTCAGCTTGGAGAAATTGTAGAGGCTTGTTTTGTCTGCCTTTTGGTCTGTGGAGTTTACAGGGGGACAAAACGCATCACAGTTTAAATGTGCATGAACTATATCTTTCATAAATGACACCAGTAAGGGTAGTAACAGATAAAGAACACATACATAAGTGCTTTTTGTGTGCGTCTTACCTTTACTCTGCAGCAAGACTCCATTGAGAGGCTTTCCCTCTGACAGCCCGTCCCCTTGCTCACATGACTCACTCTTCACGGTCAGAGCCGTATGCTGAGTGGAAGGTTCCAGGGACAACCCTGTCCCCAGTGCACCGTCGCTGTCATCACTGTCATCGCTGGAACATGAGAAAAATGTGGCTGTAAATCCACCCTTTGCATCCTGTTTGTATCTGCTCTTCACTTTGAGTATGTATCTGGTTTTATAAACACTGTATCCATTTCAGGGGGACATACTGTGGCAGAACACTGGGTACTAACGGCCTGATCTATTGGATGACTCTAAACAGATGACAAGAGTGCAAGTGAAATAAAGTCTTTGCTTCCTGCACTGTTGGTCTACCGATAGGATGGAAGATTGCAACAATGCACACAAGTGTTTTAAAGTAGTAAACTGCATTTAAAGAACTGATCTCTAAATCCAAGCATGAGCTTTCTTGAAACTGCAGCACCTCCTGAAACTGATCCTAGAAAGTGTAAAGTGTGTGCCCAACTCCACTTTGCCTGCACCTGGTTATGTCTCCGTTGAAGATGGCGGCTGTCTGGCGCAGGAAGCTGTCCAGCCTCAGGGATCTTTCCAAGCGCTGCAGGTAGAGAGGTTTGGCCAGGCCAGAGCTCCCCGATGCCCCGGCCTCCAGTCGGCCACCCTGCACCGACGCCATGCTGCACGGACACCTCTGCCCAGCAGGGCAGCAACTTTTACTGAAGAGAGAGAAGTAAGAGAGGAGATAAATAGAAAGAAACAGATAGGCAGATGGCTCAAGGTCAGAATGAGCAACACAGGACTCCCAACTAACTGTGGGATGAGTAAGGCTCTGCTGGGTTGTTTATTTCACCTGAACCTCAGCAAAAACTGGAGGTTTTGGTTTTATTTTCTGGGATGTGGGAGATATCCTGGTTCAACTCTGCTAAATCACTGCCAGCGTCTCAATCTTTGTCATGATAACAACATGACTATTTGGTCCAAATATCAGACAACTCTACTCCAATGGCTGTGCAGTCAGTATGGTACCAGCAGGTAATTCACTGAGCGAAACACAGTATAAACACTGGACCTACCTTCTCAGTATGGGATGCCATTGTTCTTGATTCCAACATTAATGATCAAACAATGGTGGAAATCCCCTACAAAAGAAGAAGCTCAGTCAAACACATGACAATAATAAAGTGTCAGAAAGTTAGTGCTCTTTCACATTTTGTGTTCTCTGCAATACTGACAATATAAGTGCTCGTGATTTTCGAGGAACTTTTCCACAATAAAATATTTTGTTTACAAATGCCAAAAATAAATAAATGAAAACAGAGGAAACAACAACTCCTGCAACATAACTATGTATATTAATACTAGATTATTTCTCTATCATGTTAATAATGTAAAAACTTAATTGAGTAATATGCACGTCTTGGATCAGCTCTACTTTTTAAAAAAAGTTATTTTCACATCAGTCGCTTCAGTTTATTAATAGGACTGATTTGGGATGATAACAGTTAATCTATGATGGATTAATCGATCAATCAATAGGCTGTGCAATGCTGTCAGAGTATATGTGTTGTGTTGGTGTGAGCTTTGATTGTGGAAAAAAAGCACTTGGTGTTGTTTGGTATAGCAAAGTTTTTTATGTTTATAAAAAAATCACAATTAGGGTTGCAGCGATATACCGGTTTAAAGGTACACCCTGATATAAGTGATGATGGTTATCATACTGTGTACATTTGCTTATCAACGATATTACAAGAAAAATGCAACTGGACGGAGAATCACTCCTTTTTTTTAGTTATTGTCAAAGAGGAGGCTTTTTAAAAATACTATAAAACTTCAATTAAACTCCCAGTCCCTTTTACCAGCCCTGTGTGGCTCCACATTTTGACAAATAAATGCCTGTCACAATTAGAGGCCTGGTCTGGTTGCCAAGCAGTTAATTTATTTTATAGAAGTTCTTCAGTTGTATAAAACTGTTTTGTTGGCTACCTCAAATTGTGTGTCCATTCCTCGATTACCCTGTAAGTTATTCATATTCCTTTAGTCCGTAAGGATCCTCAGATCAAAAGAATCAAAAAGGTTTTTCATAAATATTAATCCAAGTTGTGAGAATTGTTTTAACAGGATAAAGTGGTCTGTCGGTGTGCCAGGTGCCGTAATCCTCAAGTGCTGTAACTCTCTCTGAGGCGTCTGTCGGAGCTACACTATATGAACGATTCATAGCTGAAATGTTATCTGAAGCCTAATTTTTATACAAATTATATTCATACTGGTTTAATAAGTAATTTGACTGCATTTCCTTTTCTTTGCTGAGCCACAGTTTTGTGTGAAAGGGATTAAAGGCCTGTCCCAAATATAGGCCTGTTGATTTCAGTGACTTAAGCAAATAATTAATTGGAGTTTTATGGTACTTCTATTAACAAAATGGTTTGAAATTACACATGAAATAAAAAAACAAAAATAACTTCCATTTTCATTCCTATAATAATACAAATTCTATATTACTGTGATACCTTGAAACCCTGATATTTTCTGAGAGGGTTATCATACCATGAAAATCTCATGCTGTTGCAACCTTATTCACAGTTGATCCAGGAGAGTGCTTACAATTTGCAACCCTGGGACAGACTGTATGAATTAATATAAATGTGACTTATCCAAATATTAATATTGTCTAAAATAATATTGAATTTCTAAGTGTGCTAGTGATTGTTTTGGCAGTGACGCCTGTGTGGTCAACTTAAATCCGTTGTGCTCTGTAATTACTAACTTACTCATTACATATTCACTTTACTTTCTGAGACAAGTTCACAGAGGATGACAAGGACTAAAACCAAGCAGGAGTTTGTTCCTCTATTTTAAATAAAGAATAACTAAGAGGTGTATTATTACAAATAACATACATCTTCATATGCTAGCGGTAGTTATATTATGATTAGCTAGCTAGCAAATCCAAGCTAGCGTTAGCCGGGGGTTGCTAGCTAACCTTGGATGGTGAACTGGGCTCTAGCTTGTAGGCTAACGACCGTTAGCTGGCTAAGCACAAGCAGTGTTGCCTCCGATCAATGATAGTAAAGGGTCAAGGTGCTTGTATGCACACACGCTGACAGTTTACTGGTTTCAGTAAACCACACCACAAATATTAAGTAGTAGTTTTTTTCCTAAACACCTAGCATTTGCGGAGGCTAACTCCTTGCTATCTGGAGTCTAATGTAGCTTTTCATCCTAAACGTTAGCTTATCAAACACTGAGCGTTTTGACACACACGTCCTCTCACACCATTAATATGAAGTATTCAAATCGGCCCTGTCTCTTTAAGGCCACCACCTCCCTGCCTAAACATTGTATTAACATAGATATCGGTTTAATGGCATTTCTTAAACTAAGCTAGTCGCGATGCAGCGACAGCACAAGGCCCGCCGCCCGCGCCTCTCGTACCCTTGTTGCGGACACGAGCGGGGACTCGGTTGCCTGGTGAACGAATGATCCCCATGTTTTAATTCTTTCTCCCTCCCGGCCATCTTCCCCCATTGCTCCTTCGCCATAACAACCACCATGGAGTCTCTCACCTCGGCCCCGTGTCCCCCTTTTCGCCTCTCTCTCCGCTGCTGCCGACTCGCGGTTCTCTGACTCCAAAATGGCGGTTTGAGGCGCCGAGCGAGTCTGTGAGCTTTGAGTCGGCAGCAACAGCAGAGAGGCGGCCACTTTCTGTTACTGAGAGAGCAGAGACACGACGCCATGGCGAGGGTACAGCAAGGAGCAGGCGTTTTAATCAATCGCAGAGAGAGGGACGCTCGGCCGTTGGCGTCTCCGAGGGCATAACCGTGACCAGAAAACCAAGCGACATCCATGGCTAATTTCGTCAGGTACATGTCCACCTTATATGTCGTTTTTGGCCGTATATACACAGCTTGTACAAATATATCGATTAAATGCCGATGTCGATTAATAGAGTCTGGCAACTGCGAAGATTACCGAGCTGCGTCTGACGTCATCACACGGGAACTCCGTTTTAGGTATGGTGAGGCAGTTTGGATACCCACTTTAAAATGTGGAAACTGCAAGATTATTCTCTGATGTCAAGTGTTGACATTGACCTCCAGCAAATATACAATGTTAATACTTATATTCATGTATAAATATACTAACATTTATATTAGTAATGAGTGATACACACAGTTTAATCATGGTGCTGGAGAGTGGTGTAGTGGTAATTGAGGAGGGTGTACTACAAGATAGAAGGGTAGGTTACAGAGAAGGAAGTGGGTATACTCTCCTATATATTTCAATGGCTTTACGGCTAACAGGTAGGTGCACTCTAAATGGACATTAAAAGAGGTGGGTATACCCCATATATCCAAGTATACCCTCCACTGAGGCTGCTGGCAGAGGTAAGACCAACTCATTGTTTTGCAAGTCTCAAGTCTTTGCACTCAAGTCCCAAGTCAAGACAGGCAAGTCCCAGTCAGGTCCAAAGTCAAGCCCCAAGTCCTAAAATCAGCACTGTCCACACCCAAGAAATAAAATGTTTACACACATCCTAATGCCTATTGTTCTACAAGTCACAAGTGAGTCTCAAGTCAAGACAGGCAAATCCCCAGTCAAGTCCGAAGTCAAGCCCCAAGTCCTTAACTTTGAGGTCCTAAATTAGTCATAATGTAATTAAGCAATATCACACAAGAGAGAGTGCTGTTGTACTGTATGTCAGCACGGCTGCGATTTGGTGGTAGGCACAAGGCCGCAGGATGAGTGCCGCAGATAATCACAGCCGCCATTTTAACACAGGTCATTTTAACGACAGAGTAGTAACTGATTGAAGTTACAAAAGTCATAAAAGCTCGAGACCTTCAGGCACAGAGCTACTTTGTGCTGTGTTGACAGATGCAAATACTCACTGTCATAACTAAAATTTGAAGCAGCAGATTGGAATGCCAGAGAAGTACATTTGAAATACTGAATGACTACATTTTGGAGTTTTGGACCCATTTGGCTTTACAACATCTGGGTAATTAAAGCAATGGCAGTAGAGCAGCAACAATTAATCAAAACTAATCATGCTAATATTAATCATACTAAATGTTAGAACAACTTTGTTGGAAGTTGTTACGTCTTCATCTGTAATTTTCGACCCATGTTTTGCACTCAACTATTCGTTTTTTGTTGACCACCTGTAGTGTTTGCCAATGAAATTATCTTAGGTATAATTATTTCCAGCTGGTGCTCAGTCATGTAATGCTGGTTCGCTATAGTTCTCTCCTGGAACTTGATTGGATAATGTGGGATTGGTTCAAACAAAGTGGATCTGGAGAATTAAGTGTCGACTTGCTGGGAATGAACGGCATTCGTTGATTCAGGAAATGAATTGGTTCATGACACACTCTTTGGATCTCTGGGCTTAGGGGGGAGGCATCAAGTATTTTTAAGTCAAATGGCTCAAGTCCAAGTGAAGCCACAACTCACTGGGACTGAGAAACTACGATGAAGCATATTGATTTCTCTCAGTACAGCTGATGGTTCATTTGTTAAATATTTATTACACTTTAAACAACCAGAAGAATCAGTCCATCCATGCTGACAAGCTTTAATGTTCCACAATTGATTTGCAAAACATGAATATATGACATAACAGTTTGATAATCTGTCCCACAGTAACTGTAAGATGGACGCAGCTGTAGAGCGGAGGGTTGAACTGAGGAGAAGCACATATTGTAATATAAGTGCAGGTTATGTTTCCGGTAGACCAGGGGCGTAGGTAGGGAGTAGGGGGGTCGTCTGCCAGAGAATTTTGAGCATCACTTAATTTCCTTCGTCTGGTGAAATTCTATGCGCCAATTTGTGCATTTTCTGCCTTAATTTATGGTGTAAATGTCTTTAATTTTGTCAAAATAAAACTCCTCTGCTACTTTCATCTCTTTATTGCAGTTCTAAATATGGAGGGGCATGTGCCCCCTGTATCCCCCCTGATTTTTTACCCTTATGCAACAAACAAAACAAGCATGACATTATGTAGTTAATAGATGTTTAGTGCAGTTATATCTGATTCTAGCTTTTGAATACTTTCTGCCATAATAATTAGAGGTTCAGGCACATTGTATGCACTGTACAGCCCTGGCAATATTTTACATCCTCTTGTATCCGTGCCAACAATGTCCACCTTTAACTAGACGCTTCGATACAAAGTGCAAAGGTCTTCGAATCAGCTTCAAATACTGCCAACAAAATAAGTGTATTCTGTAGAGAACAACTGAAGCTGATATCAGCAGGAGGCACTACCAACAGGCAATCAGGTGAATGTCTGTATCCACTGAATGGGTCAGTCCTTAAGATGGTGCAGTTTCACTGACATACAAGATGGCGGGCTGTCGTGTCTTTTCACATTAAGAGAAGAAGAAGAAGTAGGAGGTCTCATTCACAGCCAGCTGGATTTCTCCTCCTCAAATTTCAGCGGATCAATAAAAGGCTTGTCGATGGACTTGATCATCAGTTCGCCACAGTACACGCATTCAGACGCAATGATGTCATCAATGTCTGATTTTATCTGCTCGCGGCTTGTGCCCGCGCTGCCCTTTCCCAGGCTGGCAGTGTCTCCTTCGTCCTTGGGGGCCGGGCGGTGACGTGACTTGGAGGATTGCGTGGTTGCAGCCAGCTTTTTCTGCAGCTCCTCCAGACGACTCTGCTTATAGGGCGTCAGGTGAGGGGTTATTTCCTGGAAGATTGAAGAAAGCAAGTTTCAAACATGATCATTTTTATTAAAATAGAAAATAAAAATAAAAATAGAGAACACTGAAACAGCAGTATGGAAGCAGCCTTTGAGAGTTACCTGGAACAGGCAGTCGTAGTGGAACATGTGTCCACACAGGAACAGATAGAAGGGCCTGTTGAGCAATGGGAAGTCACAAGCAGCACATTTTTCTTGGGAGTCCACTACGCCATATTTGTTCCTCATTTCCTGGATGTCTTCTCTGATGCGTTTGGCGCTCTCCGTGGCCTCCTCCATTTCCTGCTTCAGCTCCTCGATGTGCTGATTGTACTCCTCCAGGGAGCTGCAGATGGCCTCCTGAGAAACCAGAATCAACGGAGGATAAGGTGCATTAGTTTGAAGCAATTTACAATATTTTGTGTACTGAGCATACGGCATCTATCATTATTTAAACACTCAGTATGTAATTTTCGGCTGCTGGGGGTTTCTTAATCAAAGCAATTACAAAAAATGGAGCAATGTCGTCATTGCAGTCAGTTTCTTACAGTTAGAATTCCTTCTGTGTTGATTGTTCAGGAGGTTTTTAGCAGGAGATGCAGGGAGGCAACAATGGTTTGAGTTGAAGGTGTGAGAAAGAATAGTATCAGTAACATTGTTAACACTGTGCTACATTACAGAGAAATACAAACCGTACTAATGAACCTTCATTAATATAGGCCTATATTTTATCTACAAGTGCACGTCACACACTGAGCGAGCCGCCTGTTAATGACGCTGTGGGCTAATGGGCATGTAGCTACTTCCATGTTTCAGATGATACGTCATGTTTGTAGTCGACCAATGAAGATGAGTTTACATATCACCTTGGGTTCGTCCTTCACCTTCTCAAAATGATCCCACACTTTGGATTTCCTGCCCGACATGTTATTAACTAGCCTGTGGAATAACCGCAGGTACCAGCCCTGGAAATTAACCTGACTCCTGTCTGACTGCTGAGCGTGGACACTTCCTGTGTCTGTCCTTTCACATTAAACTCACACATGCTCCAGTCATATAGGTTTGGATTTATTTTGACAAAGCGCAGCTCCTGATAGAGCTTCACAGGTTTTCTTTCTGCGACTAAGCAACCAATGAAATCTTGTCGACTAACATTTGGCTGACTATTAGGGGGCAGGGCTAGTATGGAATGGAATGGAAAAATAATGAAATCAAGAACATAAAAACTTTGTTACAGACCTTAAAATGGTCAATGGTGACAAAGTCTGGGAAGAAGGGCAGGATGTCTTCAATCTTGAGCAGGTTGCAGCTGGACAGACAGTTCATGGCTTTCTTTACATCTTTCTCCTCCTGAACAACATGCCGGGCGATCTTCAGCCAGAGCTTTTTCCTCAGCTCCTCGTCATCTTCAGGCAGGTCTGCACATGACTTAGCCAAGTCTACATCTACCTATGGATGATAAACACATTGCAGGTTGGTCAAATTCTGATATAAGGTAACAGGAATTCTTGACAAGAATCTGGATAATTATTATTATTTTTTTTAATATTTTTTTGGGCATTTTTTGCCTTTAATTGACAGGACAGTCAAGTGTGAAAGGGGGAGAGAGAGAGGGGATGACATGCAGCAAAGGGCCACAGGCTGGACTCGAACCCGGGCCGCTGCAGCAACAGCCTTGTACATGGGACACCTGCTCTACCACTAAGCCACCGACACCCCAGAATCTGGATAATTATTTATACACAATTATAAAAATACAGACACCATAGTTGCATGATTTGAATATGTTTTGTGTGTAACACTTACTTGTAAAGCAAGATCCACTGCCTCCTCATACAGTTCCATAATCCTATAAACCAGCACACAGGCCCGCAGGTAGCCATTTTCTGCACACAGCCTGAGGGCGTACTTCAAGTCATAGTGGATCTCTGAGGCGTGAGTACCCGCCTGCTCCAGGTACCACAGCAGAGAGTCCGGCTTATACTTGGCGTAGAGCGACAGCAGGTAGTTATGGATGGCCTCCTCTGTCACGGTCAGCTCGTACACACAGAACTCCATGTAGCGGATGGTTTCACTGATCTGCTGGGTGCTGCCCATCTGGCTGTAGTTCATCAGAGCTGGGATGAGCTTCTTCGGGTCCAGCCGCTTGCCCATCTGAATCCACGCATCTACCACTTTTTTGGGAATGTGCTGCATGAGGACAGGGGAGAACTTGTAAAAAAGCTTCTCATCACAGTGCTTGGAGAGCACATCCAGAGCGTCGCTAAATTTGTCGTGTTGGCAGTAGTGGGATATCACTCTCTCGTAGTCCTGCATGACGACTGAGAAGTAAACCATGTCGTCCACGTTGCCGTGGCTGGCCAGCAGATCGTAGATGGTGCTGCGGTTGTTGTAGAGGCACTCCTTGTGCTTGGAGCTGCCGAGGAATTGGCGGAACTCATCGCGGGTCTCCTTGAAGATGACGGTGTTGCCATCGACTTCCAGCTGGCCGAGCCTGTTCAGGTAGAGCTCAGTTAGCCAGGTGACCAGCAAGGTGATCTGCGTTCTCTCACTCTGTTTCAAATTATTCAGTTTCTTCAGTAAGAACTCCTTTAGGGCTTCCTCTTGTTTGGCTTCAATGAACTTAAGTGCTATCTCTTCAAAGTAGTTCTGCGTCAGAGCATAGCACTTGGCGCTCTCGATGTATCGCTTGTTCTGGAAGCAGTGCTCGGCCTCCTTGGCCAGCACCATGTCCATGCATTCAGGCCGGTCACGGCAGTACTCCTTGGCCAGATCAAACTTAGTCATGCTCATGTACATCTGCCAGACATCCCTGGCCTCGCGCTGAATGTGGTACCGGAACACTGCCTTCTCGGTGTAGATCCACACCAACCCACCAACAGGGTCCTTAATCATCCTCTTAAGGGTGCCAAACTTATCTGGGAACACATCCTCATACACCACCTGTCCATTCAGAGTGCAGATGGCCTTAACACGGTCATGGAGCAGCAGCAGGAAGTGGAACTGTGTCAGCACGATGGAGATGGGCTTGTTGAGGCTAATGTCAATGTCCGGGGTGTACTCCCACACCTGTTTGATCGCAAGGGAGGAGAAGAACATACGTAAAACATAAAGTTAATTAAAAAAAAGGTGAATGTGGTTTGTTGAGCTGTTGAAGACCCATTGAAAGAAAACAATCTCACACACAGACATTTACCTGCACGTCACTCAGCAGGGAATCAGGCCTGACATAGTCCAGCTGACCATAAAGAACTCCATTACCCATCATCCAGGCGAACGCCTTGGGGGAAGTCCGGAGCTTCGAGGTGTAGAAGGTGATCTCACTGTAGCCCATGTTGGCAGGGAACTCCTGGAAACTGGGCAGCAGGTCCTGGTTCTGGCTAAAGATGGAGCTGAAGCCTTGCTGCTCGGACCCCTCGGCCACCTTCCCCACAAATTGGAAGAGGCGTTTGCGGGTGGTGGCGATGATGAAGTATTTGTTCTCCAGGCCCCGCTCCACCTCCAGGCAGCAGACTGGTGCCGGCCGCCCATCCTCCTCGAGGAAGTGGACCTGTGTCGGGAAGAGAATACTGTATTAAGGACACGCTATTAGGGATGTACTGATATACTGGCTGATCGGTAACAGACCATATTGCCTTGTTGACTGCCATCGACCTACAGGCAAATAAGATGACACTCAGGGATGGCAGTGTCCGATATTTGAACAAAGATCTTCTCTAAGACTCATTCAGGATGAAATGATGCAGTGAACCAACTGTCAACGTGTCAAGGACCCTGTTTTCTCACTGATAATGCTACATTGTTAACAACTAGGCTGTGTTGACACTTGCAGGAGGAGAGCTAGTTAACTTTAGCTTTTAGTAGCTGATGGCTGGAACTACCAGCTAACCCAATTTGCATTGAGTTACATTATGATGTGTTCAAGCTCAATGCAGTAAAAATTAGTATTGGGTGAAGGTAAATTATAACATTCTCATGATGTGTTCAATGTAATCTTGTAAAATTTTGTTTTGGGCAAGAACCTTGAATAAATACAGTTGTTTAAAGGAGAAATTTCTGTTTTTTACAGGAATATAAAATAGATATTTGAGAGAAAGTTCTGATATATTTCATACCGCAAAAAGGCTTCTGAAATAATAATATATCTTTTTTAAAAAGATGTTAAGCATGTGAAAGCAGGTTATATTCAAGGTTGTTTCATAATGTGTAAGAATGAATTTGTGTTCATTAAAAGGTAATGAATGAATGAATTTAAAACAGTTATTTTTTATAATGAACATTTCTTTATCTCCCTGGCACAACAAGAGGGAATTTTCAGTAACAAAAACAAAATAAACAACAAGTCAAATTCTTATTTTAAACATCAGTATCAGCCGAGAATTTCACAATCAGTAGAACCCTGATTATTGTTTAGTTGCAGACCAAGAGGAAGAAACAAAATGTGTAGTTCAGTGTCTTCTACAGTAGTATAGACCACTGGTTCCCAACTGGTCCAGCCCCGGGGCCCTGACTTCTCCTTAGTCTTAGTCCCTTAGTCTCCTTAGTTCAAGCTCCACACAATTTAATACATGGAGCGTCATACTTGTGTTTGGCCGTGTCGTCAAGCTAGTTTGCTGTTGCTGTCAAGAAGCTGTCTGTTAGTCACTCACTCTACAGCAGGAAATGGTACTAAAAAGTAAAAGCTCTGCGCCCACATTCACTTCACTTAAAAATAAAGTGTGTTTTTACAAACTTGACACATTAAGAGTCACTTGCAGTCCATTCAGAATTGACCATGACCCACCAGTTAGGAACCTCTACTATAGACCATCCGAATAGTACCACCAAACATAGCAAGAAATAAGTAACACACTACACATAACAGATGACCACACATGCTCTGACCTGTCTGAAGTACTGATCTGGGTTGGTGTTGAACAGGCTGCCCTCAGTTGCAGAGATCTCAGCCTCGAAGATGATGCCTTGACTGGTGCCAACCAGGATGGGCCCTGTGCTGGTCTCATTGCCCAGCAGCTTGTTCCAGCCCACGCTCTCGATGAGGTGGCCCCTCCAGCGGGACAGACTGCGCACCTTCTGCGTGTTCCTGTTGAGGTACAGACACTCACTGGTGCTCAGGCAGATCAGCAGATGGGAACCTGCAGTGGGAAAATACGGAGGAGGAGACAGCTGCTGCCGTTAATAAGTCATTACCATGACGGTGCCACAGTTGTCTTGTAAATGATGTAGTAGTGTAGTGTTTTGTACTAGAGTTTTACATTAATTCAAGCTAAGCTATGAGTGAGTTTTGTGGCTGGAGATATCCATGTCATTGTACCTCATGAGTTACGACACAATAGTCAATAAATGTTCTATGAACAATATACAGCATGAAAGAGAAAAATGCTTGTGGGATGTACAATGACTTGCAGCAGCTCAAAATACAGTCCACTGGAGAAAGAAAGCAGTGTTAACAATGCACGCAACTCTGCAGATAACAATTCAAGGCATGGCAGCTCACAGGGAGTGTCATCAAAATAAACAATCTGTGCATTCCAATACCCACACTACCAGACTATACAGTACGCCAGGAGAGGAAGAAGTATGGATATCTTATCTTACGTCCCAATACATAGTATGTCAAATGCAGTATGCCAAAAATACCAGGATGTTCTACTACAGTACATCCGGTCTGATTGCGCAGTATGCAAGGCAGCATCCTTTTCTGACCCACAGTCCTCTGCGCAGTGGACAATACATTACATCGACTGAGCTGCAAACAACTGACAGCTGTTTGAGGGCTGATTGACAGCTGTCAGAAGTCCCAGTGATGGAAGACAGCACATTCAAGTAACTGATGACCAGTCGAATAGTAATAATAGGAACATTAATTGTTAAAGTAAACAAAATAATCATAAATATCACAAACAACAAAAGGATATAACTATAAAATAACAATGACAGAGTCGCAAATATACTATGTTAGAATCTACAATCTGTGCAGTCGTAACTTTGAAGTTAAACTACACACATCGCAAAGTATCAACAGCAGAGCTCTCTGGGCTGATCTTTGTTTCTGGGGAACTCAGTAGGTGGCGTTTGTTTTATCTCCAATGTCACAGATGTAAAAGCAAGAGGGTCAAAGTTCAGTGCGTGTTATGAGACAGTAGTATGCACTGCATGCAACAGTACATACTTTTTAAAAGCAGCTGCAGTACATACTAGAAGTGAAAATAAAAACTATACAATGCGGAACGCACCCAGTATGTTTGTGAGTTGTCTCATGATGGCCTATGTATATAATGTCAAAGGAGAATCTGAATAAGTGTTGAGGTTTTACTCACCAGTGGGGTCCAAGAACAGTCTGTGCACTTTACTTTCATCTTTCCTTCCTAATTCAATCTGATTAGGCTGATCTGGTTTGGCCAAGTCAATCCTGCACAGACAAGAACATAAAGCATTATTATCAGCTGCATTATCAACTCTTTCAGATGCTCCAATAAACAACAACAGATGCGTACTAATCACAAAGAGGAGCCATTAACTCAACTAATCCACTCAGAACAACATCAACACTGGTGACTATTAACACAGTGATTAAAGGTGCTTATGACAGTGTTGTTTGCCTCAGCAGCGTGTCCTTCCCCAGACTCATGCATAGCTGATTGTTGCAGACTGCGAGATGGTTAATCTTCTCAGGCGGTGTAAAGTCAATCCTCTGCTTATTGAATATCGGCTTCTCTTCCTCCAGTCTCACATTCACAAAACCTGAAGTGAGGGAACAAGTGCAGCGTCATGTCAGTGAGAGCACCGAGTCAACAAAATGACTGCAACACTTAAATATGTGCTTTACAGTCATTAAATAGCAGCCTCACATGTAGCTAGCTAGCATCTCCAGAGAGAGGGCGACCTACCTGAGTGTGCTATCCCGATGTTGGCAGTTGACAAACGGCTGTGCTGCTGCGCACTCTGCCTGGTGATCTGCGAGTCCTCGTACTCGTCAAGAATTGAAGCCATGTTTAAAAGTACCGTATTTCACCTTATTCCACTGCCCGTTAACGAATCCTCTACAGATAGAATGACTGGCGAAGAAACAATATTACAACGACATGGCTAACTAGCTAGCTAGCTAACACAACTTCCAACCGTTACAGGCGCGCGAGCATATTTCTTCTTCTTCGCGTGCGTCTGAATTAAGATGTGGAAGATAATATCTTACGCGGCAGTACACATGTACAGGAATAAAATATATTTTCAATCATTCATGCTGTCATAATCGATAGCTTAGCTTCCGACTACACAACACAGGGTGGACACGGATAATCAGGTGACACACGGAGTCATGTGATCATCACATTTGGTGTAGTGCTTCTCTCTGACGCTAGGGGGCGCAGTGAGTCCAAACTTCACAGTGAACCATAGCGTGGATGGATTGTTATTGTTTGTTTCACTTGTTTGTTTCAGCGCACTGTCATTTTATTTTATCATAGATTGTAATTACTTTCCTTATTATTATCCTAATGTATCGTTTTAAAATTTTACAATGAATTTACAAACAACACGGCTGTGTAACCATGGCATTACAGATCCTTGGCATGTGCCTGTGTCGCATAAAATAAAATAAAATAAAATAAAATAAAATAAAATAAAATAAATAAAGTATACAAAAATAATACATTTAAATTATAAAAAAAAAAATCAGAAACAAATACACATAAAATGATAATAAATAATCAATAAACATAAAATGGTCTTCAAATATAGATTTAGATCAGTGTGGCAATATTCATTTGTAAATCTAACTCTTGCAGACATGGTAGGCTTTATGATTTGCAGTGGTGAAATATAACAAAGTACTTTTTTCAAGGACTGTGCTGAAGTATAAATTTCAGATACTTGTTTTTGCTTCTTCATTGCCTTCGTCTGCTCTACTACATTTTGGAAGCATCTACATTTGGCCTTCTTATTGCTTTTTCCCACTTTTCTATCCATCTAACCACAACCCGTTGGCTCCCACTCAGAAACCCCCAGATGGCACTATTACTCCCACTCACAGTCTCAAGTATGTGCATCAAGGGATTGTGAGATCTAGTCCTAAACTGAACTTTTTTACTCCACTACATTTATTTTATGATATTAGATACTTTGCAGATTCAGATGATTAATATTCAACAGATATACTATGATGTATTATATGGATACATCAAAAACTTTGGTGAAATTCACAAGCTATCCAATACTATATGGACCATAGTAAAAAACAAAAACACTAGTCCCACCTTTACAATCTGCAAAATTAGAGCGATGTTCACATGAATTCATCAACAAATAATTATAATTCAGTAACATAACACCATATATAATATTCTGACATGGGTCATTCTGCATGATGAGTACTTTTACTTTTTGTCCTTAATGTTTCTGTTTTGTTGGTAATACTTTTTTACTTTTTACTTACTTAAGATTTTGAATGCAGGACTTTTACTATAAAGTCAAATATTTCTACAGCACTGACAGTCAATCAATTCAATTTCTGTTCAGTTCAACAGGCTTTATTAGCATCACACTTAACTTGTGTTGCCAAAGCACAAATACAATTAAAAGGCAGTGATGAAAATTTACAACTGATTACACAAAGGACAATATTCAACAGAGCAAAACAGGAAATTAATTCATTGAGCAAAATACAGAAATATATTTTAAAAATGTAGTGTACTACATAATATATTATATTGTATCATCAGCAGTACAGTATGGAACCTGTATGCGACACCTATATATTAAATATGTAGCCTATATATCATGTATGTAACATGTAAAATATGAATTATTTTATTTTTACTTATATTTATTTATTAGTTACTCATATTAATTTAATTTCATCTATTTTGTTTTATTTTTGTTTATTTATTTATTTTAATGAAATGCTTTGGCATCAACACATCGTTGTTCATGCCAACAAAGCTATTTGAACTGAACATATATATATGTACAGAACATATATAGACATACATGTACACATACATGGCTCATATGTCTTATATATGTTTACCTATACATGGTTCATGTGTTTGTATGTGAAAACAAACAAACAAAAAATGTAATACTGTGATAAATCAAAAGCAGACTGTGAGGTGTAAGGAGATCAGCTCTGGCTTCTATGTATTGTTAGTGTGTGTGTGTGTGTGTGTGTGTGTGTGTGTCCCTCTCTCTCGGTGGGCGTGTCTATGCAAATCACAACCTGTCTGAGCGCAAACTTCCCCTACAAACCTGCAATGATGCTCCTCAGTCAGTCAGAACAGGATCTGCAGCCTGTGAGGCGGTGTGTTACTGACACACACACACTCTGACACACACACACACACACACGGAGCTGACTCTCAGTATCACAGAGATCAGTGAGGAGGAGAATCTGCCTTCACCAGGTTAATGTGCGGCTCGACATGCCACCTCACATGGATTACCTCTATCACGAGTCCCGAGTGCCCTCTGCTTGCGGGCTGACCCGGGAGGATGAGCTGGAGCCCGGGGTCATCAGCTGTATGCTGGTCGGGGACGGAGCCGTCGGGAAGACCAGTATGATCATCAGCTACACCTCCAACGGATACCCGACAGAGTACCAGCAGACTGGATTTGATGTCTTCTCTGGTGGGTGACCTCAACGTTTATTATTTACGTTTCTCAGATGATCATTAAGATGAGTATTTAATCATAAGAAGCTGCTAGTTTTATTATGTGTAAGTCATATATTTACTTAAATGCTGGTGTGTTTGCTGTGGCTCAGTAGCTGTGACACATATGCAAGGCTATGCTGAAGGGCTTAACTTTAAACACATTGCCTATGTATGTACATTTTCATGTGTGCATGCATGTTATGCACCATGTATGAGTGTTTTATATGTAAAGTGAACTGAAGTGATACTGACTGATCCATGTTACTGATCTCCAACAGGTCAGGTCCAAGTAGAAGGATCTCCAGTCAAAGTGCAGCTGGTGGACACTGCTGGACAGGTGAGATTATTGATGCCTCCTTGTTATAGTTACAGGGTGGTTTTAAGTGTTTAATTCATGGTCGTAAATTCTGAACTGTTTTGTGACACTGAGTTCATTGTGTCAAGTGACAACATATATATCAAATACAACCCCAGTTCCAAAAATGTTTGTGTTAAATGTGAATAAAAACAGAATGCAAACATTTGCAAAGTGGGGAAAATAAGAATTCATTTTTTTTCCATCATACATATTTCCAGTGCAGCTATCTACATGAAATTTAGACCAGACTTTGTGTAATAAACTGGAATAACTCAGGAAAAGAGTATTGACCACTCTAACTGGAACTTATTCAGTATTTGGAGAAGCATTTCTCAGTAGTGGCAGCTTCCTGTTGCTTCCCGTTTGAAGAGACGAATCCCTCACAGTGGTCAGACAGGATTTTGGCCCAGACAGCGCAGACACTCTTAAAGTTTGGGGATTTGGAGGGGCGCTTCTTGAGAATTCTGAGAAAAAAATTTCACTTTCAGAAGTGTCCTCAGATCCCAAACACTTACTGAGTGTTGTTAAAGGAAGGAGTGGTGTCAAACATGACCCTGACCCAACCTTTTTGGACTGGTTATCTCGTCTTTGTAGTGTATTCAATTGAATATAGGTGAAAAGGGGTTTGCAAATCATTCTGTTCTGTTTTAATTTTCATGTAACACAGCATTCCAACTTTTCTGGAATCAGGGTTGTATGTGAAATAGGGCTGCTGGGCGATATGGAGTAAATCAAATATCATGATAAAGATACTGCAGCCATGTTGTAGGGTTGGCTATTGGTGCCTTCACAAAATGTTAACACATGAGATTTTTGATAAATAGTCATTAGTGATGTGAGTATAATGAAAAAATGGGTAAAGGCAAATGATGGAACAGCTAGAACAGTCAGGTAAGTTTAGAAAATGACATCACTTCACTGTAATGCAGCCCTTCAAACCAGGAAAAGACAACACTTACCTTATAATGACAGCCAGAATCAAAGGTGATGTCTCGTCTTACGTCAAGGAATACGTATAATATTGATATACCACCCAGCTCTAATATCAAATCCCCCTCACTATGAAGGTAGAAACGTTGTTGCTTCAGCCTGTACGTGACTCAGTAACAGGATTTCACCATGAGTGTTAATCTTTCTCCAGTGAGTCATTGTCTTTCACTCACATAGTTCGATTGACACTAACACGTTCTCTGTCTCCATCTTCCATCCAGGAGGAATTCGATGAATTCAGAGCTCTGTCCTACGCCCACACGGACGTCTTCCTCCTGTGCTTCAGCATGGTCAACCCCACCTCCTTCCACAACATCACCAAGAAGTGGGTCCCGGAGATCCGGGCGTACAACCCGTCCTCGCCCATCGTCCTCGTCGGCACTCAGTCGGACCTCTTGCTGGACGTGAACGTGCTCATCAACCTGGACCGCTCTAACGTCAAGCCCATTCCGAGCTCCCGGGCCCGGAGCATGGCGGACAAGATCAGGGCCACGGACTACATTGAGTGCTCTTCGCTCACACAAAAGAACTTGAAGGAGGCGTTTGACGCGGCCATCTTTGCCGCCATTAAGAACAAAACCCGCAAGACCAAGAAGAGGAGGTTCTCTGACAGGCGCACGAAAGCGTTCTCCAGGTGCAGCTGGAAGAAGTTCTTCTGCTTCATCTGAACTCAGAAACTGTGGACAAAACTTTAATTTATTGAAATCATTTAATCACGCTTGTTGTCGCAGCTCTGATCTGTGGCAGTTTAGCATCCTTTGGCTTGTTTTACTCGGGGATGCTGAATGGTGCAAGGGAAAACAAGGCGTGAGCACAGTTAGCATTGGGAGCTAACATCTGTGGAGACAGCAGAGAGGATTGTGGGGCTGGTTTCACATTCCTGCACACTCAGGGCAGCATATCTGACATATTAGATATCAAAGCTTCAGTGTGCATGCCTCACTTGAGAGAAGGCAGTGAATTGAGACTTTACAGGAACATATCAACACACAGCCGCAGAGAGAAGCAGCAGGCTTTCATGTAAATGTCCTTAATTTGCATGGCGTGCTTTGCTAGCAGCTGCAGCCTGTAATGTGAGCGAGGGACAGAAACAGAAAGTGTCCGGGGCTGTGTTTGTGCAGATGGGCGTCAGCCACTTCTCTGTTGTGCTCTGACTATCTGGCCACACCAGCTCTATTTATATGTGGCAGCTGCGACTTCAGGTTGCAGTGCGAGCTGCTACATTCTTACCTGTGTGTGAAAGCTCCCCCGGCTGGTTTGGCTTTTCAAGCCTGTGAGTTAATCAGCTGACAATCCCATCGCCCGTGACGTGTTTTTATTGGAGTTTTATCAACTTGTTGCGAAGGAGCAACACTGCAGGACGGTTTGTTTGAGACAAATCTGAAAACCTTTGTTAATTCTGGCATCGGCTCAGTTTGAACATCCTCTGGTCGGAGGTGAAAGGCTGCTTTTTGTCCCCCGTCAATCTGCATCTGTAAAAGCAAACACTGCAGGAGTCTTGACTTCCACCCTGCAGATCCTCCCACCGTCAGCCTGGCTTTTTTAATCCACTCCTCTTTGTTTACATGCTCAATACACTCCTTATCTCCTCAGCAGAGTGTGTACAGTCAGAGGACGCCTATCAGCCTCTGCTTGTAAGTGTGAGGTAATACACTTTTTAAAGAAGCCTTGTGTCTGTGATGTATGTGCTAAAGACTCCAGTGTGACAGTATCTGGTGAATATATGAGTGAGCAGAGGCAGGGCTTTACTATACTTCTTGTGGAAGTCAGCTTAATGTAAATGCTATTCTGTTTGTTAAAACAGGTCATGTTAATGTGAAATATCAGATCAGACATGGATTTTAATTGCATTGATGTATTCCACAATTGTATCACTGTTACCATCTCCTTCTCTAACCTGTGTGTCTTTTTTACACGTGGGAGTGATACGATGCAAATAAATGAAGTGCAAATTACAGCTCCTGTGTTACGTGTATTTTTAGAACCGAGCAATTCACAACTGATCGCTTATCGAGCCTGATAGCAACTGATTTACATTCAGGGAGGAGTTGCCAAAAGTGGTAAAAAGCAGGGAGCATTGTTCTCCACAGGGAGTCTGAATAATCCCTCTCACCACTCCAGGTACTTTTCCTGAACCATCTCTCAGTGCATAAGCAACCTCTGGCCTCCAGCTGTGCGTCAGCCCCACTGATTCTAATGCAATCCACATGAGTGCTGATGAGGTTTGGCGGTGCCATGCTGAGACTGATGGTTTCATTCTGCCTTTCTCAAGATGTGGGGGAGTGTGATTGAGTCAGATTCGCTGATTGGAAATAAACAGTAGCAGTATGCTGGTTTATCACAACAACAGATTGGGCGTGTTGTTTATGAACCATGACGACATGGACATCAGTCTGAGAGATAAAAATGACAATAAACTGCAGGTATTATGCTTATTTTTAAATGAACAGAGAAAGTCTTTGTTCCGCAAACTGAAGTGAACACGACAGAGAGACATGAAGACAAAGCAGAGTACGGTTACAAAACACTTTTGGGCCTGACAGCTCTGCAGTGCATTTGTTCAAAGCAGGATGGATGAGTCACAGATGAGCGAGAGGATCAAACACACACACACACACACACACTCACCCCAATACATCAGCAATCTGTTTGCCGTTATTCAGTGTGCCGTCCGTCACACAGTTATGTGTCAGGGCTCTGTTTAAACGGCTATTATCAGTGGGTTAAAGTGGGACATCCTTCATCTCTGCCTAATGACCCCGTATTGGAGAGGTCAGCTGGAGTTTTGTTATCTGACACCGCTGACACATGTGGACCCCTGATGAACTTTGATTTGACCCTCAGGGACCAGTTGGTGTCAGCCATGATGGTTTGGAAAGCCTGATTCACAAAGTGTATTTAAAGCTGCTCTAATAAATATTTTTTTTTATCTTGACAGTGGATCAGATGACTTTATAATATGAAAGGGGTCACTCATAGAGATGAACACATATATACATATTCTTATTTCATAGATGTCACTTTTTGTGACTTGTCTAAATAAAGATACTAAACACAATTCACACAGGACACACAAAGACACACAAAATACATCTTCAGTAACCCAAGGCCTAGAGGTGCAGGCAAAGGAGGAGAGTAACCAGGGTTAACAAAGCTTCCAGACACTTCATCATAGCGCCAACTTCAGTCAGAGATGCTCCAACATCAATCCTGCGAGGTCACAGAGGTTGCATACCAGCGTCCTCATAGCTTTACACGTTCTGGAATATTTAATAGTTTCTATCAGTTTCCAGGCCTGGTCCACATGTATATGATTATTTTTGAAAACTGTTTTTTTCTCCTCCTCTGTTCTTAGATAAAATACCATCCACACAAGCACTGTTATAAAAAAAACCTCAGTCCAAATGGAGGTGTGAAAACACAACTGAAGTGCTGTCCAGAGCACGCCAAACCAGATATGGAAAGAATGATCTGCTCTAATTTACCTGACTCTAACCGATCTCACTCTTCTTGCCTAAACCTCAGGGTAGCGACTACTGTCAATGAAAAAAGCCACTGAGAGGCTGAGCAGGCTCTAACTGTGACTCCTTCAGTTAAGTCCATGCTGAAGTCCAGAGATGTGTTTTATGATGATTTATTAAACAAACAACTGGATAACTGAAGCAAAATGAGATGAAACATAATGTCGTGTGAAGTGATTACAAAATTGCAGTTATTGCGATTACGGTCAACAGAAAATATCAGAGCCAAAAACACTTTGTCTAAAAGCTGCAACACCAGTAAATGAACAGGTAAAATAATGTGAAGCCACACCCACACCTGTGCCAATTACTGCCGCAAGTAAAAGTGACCAAAAGAACAAATAATAAAGAACATTCTGGCTCCTACAGTAACCAATCCAACCAACCTATGCTGCCTTTGGACGCCTCTGTTCCTCAAAATAGTGAAAGAGTAACTTAACATTTATGTGTAAACGTGTAAAAAGTCCTGTTGGCAAAATTAGAGCCAGAACGAAATTTTCGGCCACGTCAGCCATTGCACAAAATGTTGCCTCATTTGTGCCTCACACAGGAGATGAAAGCACACACGCTTGCGTTACAAGCCAAACACTCTGTTTCCCTGTTTGCACATCAACACTGAACACTGAGCACTGTAAGTGAAAATCTTCACCCTGGGTAGAGTTTTACAAACGATCTGTTTTCAGTTACCTAAATTGCAAGAAAAGGCCAAAAGGCATAGGAAGAAGATGTTTTAACACATACCAGCGTTGCTTATGTGTGGACTAGGCCTCTGTATGCTACGTGTCCAGCACCAAATGACCGACAAAGTTCGCAGCTAGCTGGTTAACATAGCAGAGAATTTAGCAGCTAAAGTACCAGATATTTATCCAGATATTTCCTTCAGGACTTGGTGGAGACCTAAACAGAGTTAAAAGAGGACTGCATTTGGATTTACAATCATCAGTTAACCAGATAGATTCCTTCAGATGAGGGCTAATCTTTCTCTGTATCTGCAAAATGCGTACATAAGTGCAACTTTCTAGCATGATCATATCATCTTTAAAAAAAAAGCTAAACAGGCAATGCAGAGAAAAATGAGGTGCTGTGTCAAAGTCTGCTGGTCCTTTGGTTTCCCTGTATTGTAACATGACTCTAACCTCGGCCTTAACCCCAACAAGTCATCTTCTACCATGGGTGCAGATCCCGGGGGGGACGGGACTGAAAAACACAAATTGCCCCCCCCAATTCTAAATAGCCTGAATGATTGAAATTGAAGAAATATATTTTCTGACTCCACATTCCATCTCCAGCCTACTAGGCTTGATTTTGTTGGGTTAACTTGTCTAGTCGTCCTACTCAATGAGACTTTCTTACATGTTGTGTAAAATGGCAGGTGAAAACAAACAAGGCGCCTAACTGTACATGGACATTATCAACAATGTGATATGATGAGGACAAAATGGGCACATTTTGTTATTGGGGTATTTATTCCTATACAGATGATTAATGAATGGATATGAATTTATTTAGATAAATCTGATTTTGTTGGGTCAACTTGTGTAACTTATAAGTATTTATTGTGCTCTTGTACTAACACTAGCATTTCTGGCTCTGTAAAAACATGATCACTTAGTTTAACCAAGCTCAGTTCATATTCTGACAATCATCCATACCCACTGATGCATACAGTAGTCCCATATACTGGGAGAAAGGGAACATGATGAGGAGAACTGGGAATCTGTGAGAGGCGAGAGATGAGAACGTGAGTGGACATAACATGCCTGAGACCCTGAAACTAGAAGTAGCATTAACTAACAGCGAAGCAGTGAAGAGGAGGGTGATGGCTGGCTCCATGTACTGTTGGCTGTTGAAGAGAAATAAACAGTTAAGGTGAGCATATGATTCTCTGTGCAGTGCTTTTTGAATGACTTGGTGATGAGCCTCTATGAAACCCTGAAATATGCTGGCAGTCTCAAGCGCTCTGTGGGCATGATCTGCACAGCTGATTGTGTCCCCCCCAAACTTGTCATCAGATCTGCACTCATGTCTTCTACGATACTTCACCTCACCCCACCCTCACCCTAACCACAGCCGATCATTTCCAGGATGCCTAACCATCAATGAACTCCAAACTAATGCTTTAAACCCAACCGGGCGGGTAGCACGAAACATCATCTGCAGGGAATGGAGACACTATTCAAGAGGATGTTTTGGGGACTTTGTTTTGTAGTTATTTTTTTCTCTATCATTTATAATCACATTGTATTCACCAGGTTAACTGCTGAAACACAAATCAGTGTTTTACACAAACTCCATGTTAGGCAAACTTATTTGAGGGAGAAGACAGGCAGGTAGTAAAAATAACAAATCAAGACATCCATCACAGTTAACAGAGGACTTCCTGGTTCAACCTTGACTGACACTACTTACGTAGTTTTCCATGCAAGGAAAGATTACTGCCAACAACTCAGATGTGCCCATTTTTTCATCTGACCTGCAAAAGAAAGTGGGTTCCCTTAAACTGCTCGCTTGTTTGCAACATGTCTGATCATTCAATGACTACTCGTGTTTCTTTATTGCAGCAAATCTCAGCAGTTTATTTGGTGAGTGTGATGTTAGTATGACTGAGAGAAATGATGGTAGAAAATGACAAAAATACACCCAAAGTTGCATTAACAGAATGTATAGACAGACATTGTGCTTGTCTGTGAAATGTAAGGGATGTTCTGCTTTGTGTGAGGGCAGCTGAAGGTCAGGAGCATTATGGTTATTAATATATGGGCAGGTAGCAGCTTTGGGTCAAAGCAGGCCGTGAGACTCGTTTGGGAGGCTTTTATTTATGACTATTCTCCACTGAAACTCTGTCTTTCGCTCAAAGGAAAAACACAGATGCTCTGCAAGGTCCTTCACATAAATCCAAAACACACATCAGGTATTACAAAACGTCCTGTCTTAAATGCATGTGGTTATACACTCAGACGACGTGATGCAAACGCAGACACACACACGTACAGGTTGCGCAGACACTCATTGAGCAATCGAAAAGGCCACGTCGGACAGGTTTTAGGTTCCCATGAGTTCAGTGAGCTGTTCCTCCTCCTTTCTTTCGCTTCTCATGGTTAGTCATCTTATGTTTTCTCATCTCCACACAGGGCTGGTCCTCCTCCCAGGATCCCCTGCTTTTAGTGATTGTGTCAGGAGCAGTCAACAGGCTCTTCCTCTGGCTCGGGGCCAGTTTCACTCACGCTGAGGTTTCACTGCAGTGGAAGATTGGCAAGGAGGCCTGGGAATCAGCAGGTGCACCGACAGGTCTGCCTGGCTGAGGACAAAGCCCATTGGCTCACTGCTGCTGCTCCACGGTCACCCAAATTGACAGTTTGAACAGTTATGCTCTGGGGAAGACTTGGCACGGCTCGCAGAGTCGCTTTCACACAGACGAAAAGAAACCACTCTGTTCAGATTTGTGTTGTTGTTATTGTTGTGTGCTTCCCTTTTTACTGGCTGAGTGTGTGTTTCTGGGAATCAGCGACTGGTGTGTGTAACATCATGAGTGGGCACTAGAGTTCAAAATTAAGACTGAGAGCAAGAATGACAAAAAACAAGCATTAAGATTGTGATCATTTTCCCATTTATTGATCAACAACTCAACATGTTGTGGCACTAAAATAGTTTTTTGATATTTCCCTGTTGCTCATGTTATTCACTTAGATTGCTTATCTGCATTACAAAAGCCGACCTGTCAGTCACATTAACTGTACGAGTCTGTTGAATGAAAGAAAGAAAGAAAAAAAAACTCCCATTATTTCTGTCAAAACATAAACTGTCAGTTTCGGTGTCGAGCAAAGCCAGTGAGAATTGTCCCAGTTCCTGACAGCGACTGTGCCTGGAGGCAACAACGATTATTTCTGTCCCACAGTCAACAGCTTTAGTGCCTCCGTGAATCTGCTGCGTTCGTCATTCATGTAGTTGAGTAACACACAGGGAGGTTAATATACAAACACACTCACAACAAATCAAGCTCCTTTTGCAGGACACTTTAATGTCATTTCCAAGGTTATAAACCACACGAGGCTTTATCAGAGACACTTCTCTCTGCAGCATGTTGTCAGTGTTTGCCTTTGTGTTTATCTGCAGTCATCAGGGGACCTAACGACTTCAGAGTGACCGTCAATGGCCGCACATGATCAAAGTCGTGCACAGCTGAAGTGCATGCAGCAACTGAAGAGGGCATTTCACAGTCTGTGAACGACGAGCTGATTAGCACTTCAAACAGGCCTGTCGCTGGGCTCAATATGTCACCGACGACCCGGAGACGTCCAGGACAGCAGCAGCTCTCCACTGCTCAGATGTGAAATGTTGTGTTCTGTGGTGTGAAAGGAGAAGACTGGTGTGTGGTTTATACTGTTTTCAGGTGCTTTCACTGATTTCACACTGATCTCAAGTGCAAGTGCAGCTTATTAGACAAAGCACCCTTGGGCACAGACATGCAAAAGGCCTCACTACCTCTTCTACATAGAAGCAAGACACAGAGCTAATAACTGTTTAGCCTCTTTTTCTTTGCTGTTTTGCATCTTTTTGTAGTGGTTACGTATCTCTGTGTGGTTTTGTGTCTGTGGTTGTTCTATGGTCGTCTTTTTGTAGTTGTATTGCATCTCTTTACGATAGTGTCACATCTCTTTGTAGTCGTTTTGTGTCTCTTTGTGGTCAGTTTGAGTTTCTTCATAGTCATTTTGAATCTCTTTGTAAGGGGGCAGCTGTGGCTCAGGAGGTAGAGTAGGTTGTCCACCCATCAGAGGATCAGCTTCTTGATCTCCCGGCTCCTCCAGTCCGCATGTTGAAATATCCTTGGGCAAGATACTAAACCCCAAACTGCTCCTGATGGCTGTTCCATCAGTGTGTGAGGGCGCATTCACACCAGGACAGTCCAGGGGAATCGGTTCGATTGGGCGGGGAATGCCGAAATATTTCACACCTTCATTTGGTTCGGTTCACTTTCACACTGCACTTTTTAAAGTGGACCAAACCGCCTGGACAACGTCACGCAGTTACAGCAGCTGCTTGTTTGGGGGCAGTATTGCTCGAAACGACCACTGACCAGGAAGAAAAAAGGCATGAGGAAGAAGACAACCTGGTTCGGAACGGAAATCCATCCCCTTCAGCCGGCTTGGTCACCACAAAAACACCAAAGTGCACTGAGCTCTACGTCACCTCCTCTCTTTGCTTCGCTGGATAGTCCGTTTGCATTTTCCACTGTAAGCAAACCACACCAGGGTTCTCTTACAAGTGAACCGAGACCAGGGTTCGCTTGTTTGGTCTGCACCTGCGTTTGAATTAGTGCTCACACCACTCCAAACGAACCAAACTATCCGTGCATGTGACACCTTTTACAGTAGCCCCAGTCACCAGTATGTGAGTGGGTGAATGTGACTCGTAGTGTAAAAGCGCTTTGAGCAGTCAGAAGACTAGAGAGGTGCAAAACAAGTGCAGGTCCATTTACCACTGTAGTCATTTTCTGTCTCTTTTTGTCTTTTTGCTCCTTTTTTAATCGTCAGAGTCTCTTTGTGTCTCTTGGCAGCTGTTTTGTTTCTCTTTCTAGTCGTTTTCCTGGTCAGCACTCAAGTGACATTTTGCAGATGAAGGTCGAAGGGCCCCTGAACCTGTGACTGGGAGTCCCATTCAGTAATCCATCCATGCCCAAATGGATGGCAGTGCAGGCAAATACACATAAAAACAACACACATGCACAGATGCTATACTATGCTGCACGAGCCTGCAGTGTTTATGGAAGTACTAATATTAACATAGGTGTGAAAAGAATACATCCATAATGATAATAACAGTACAAACAGAACTTATTCACGTGCAAAGGTTAGCAGGAATGAGTGTGTGCACAACTGCTTTAACTGATACACGAGTTAAAATATGACATACTAGGAAGATATAATAGTAAGACTCGTGACTCGTACAGTTGCTGCAACAGGGGCTGATGTTTCAAATTAAAGGCGTACATTCGGGTCTTATTCTTATAGACACACATTACTTTTGTATATAATACATAAAATAAAATAAAAGTTTAATTTAATCTAATTTAATTTAATGTATTTATTTTATTTTATTATTTTATTTTACTTTATTTTATTTTATTTTATTTCGTTTTACTTTATCTTATTTTAAAGAAACCATGTATAATTTTAAATTATCATAAAATTCACTATTCAACACACTGTTAGTCCATTGGCAGGTCATAAAGGAGAAACATTACATGCACCAATTTGTGCCTTTTCTGCATTGTTTTATGGTGTAAATGTCTTAAATTTTGTCCCAAAAAAGGACAAATACACTTGTCCCCTGTGTCCCAAACATCACAGAGCACAGACACAATACAATGTTATACATAAAAAGAACACACATGACTCAGAACTTCACACAATAGCACATCACACTGTCTTCTTGTCCAAAGTTAGAGTAAGTAATAAAGACCACACAAATCAGTGCTGTTTGTTTATTGTGAAATCACCAAGTCCTGTCTATTGTAAGTGCGAGCTTTCTTCTGTGATGAAAAACTGACGTAATCTGACGAAAGAGTCTGAGTGATGGTTTACTCACTAAGTGTCGCAATCTTATCAACACATTGTTCTCTCTGCAGGACACACGTGCCGACCCATTCTCCTGCAGATCACCGGTAAACGACCGAATTATCATTCCAGTATAGATATCAGGAGTGATCAGTGTCAGATCTTAACACCTTCCTTCTGATTTGAATTAAAAGAGTCGACTGCTGTCTGTGGTCAGGACACAACTAAGCAACATTATCATGTGTGAGATACACACTGGTTGTGGATTAAAGAAAGACTCTGAAGTCCAAATGTATGTATAAATACATGTATATTAGGCAGTCCTCTTAAAGGAGCTATTACAAGATTACAGTTTTTATGTTGTTAGCACACAGGCCACTTGTTCTAAATTGGAAAAACCCTAAACCTCCAGGTTGCAGTTTCAGAGATGTCATACAGCATCTTAAACTGAAGAGGCTCAGGTTCATACTTTGTGGCTCTGCTGACACTTCTGAATAAATGCAGTGTTCCTCTCTTGACTATGAATCTAAGCTTTAAAGGATCGGCGTGCAGTATTTAGTGGCATCTTTAAATTCATTCATTCAAACCTTTACGTAAGACTTGGGAAATCAGCTGAGGGAGACCTTCATTTTCAGTGATGCTGAGCATTAACCAAGACATTAAAAACAATCAATAAGTAAACAAAAAACCATTATGCATATTAAATAAAACAGTAATGAAAATCATACAAAACAGCGATAGCAATATATAATAACTTGAAGTAAAGATACAGGATGAACATGTTGTGGTGTGGGGTGGCAGAGGTCTTCTAATTAAGGGAGTGTGAAGCAACAACACATTCTGTGAGTTAGTACCAAGATTTTGTGAGGTCAGAGTTAAAAGGGATGAAATACAGGGTGGAAGCATCTGTATCAAAGCTTTATAAATGACCAAATACAAATGCTGCATCTAGCTGTGAGGACTGCACTTTGCAACCAGCTGAAACTGTGACCATTTGCAAAGCATGAGCTCCTGGTTAGGATTATTCAGGAGTATTTTTTGGGAGGAGTATATTTGTCACGCTTAAGAACATTTTGGAGACAGGAAATTGGCATACAGATGGTGAGGTGGAATCCTGATTGTAGAAACTGTAGAATATTTTTGCCGCACACCATTTGTGTCTTTTGTCTGTACTTACATTTTTAGTATGGATCCTACACACTGTTTTATAAATGAGAGCCCTGGTGATTACAACTGATTAAAAACACTGAACAATGTTACAAATAAGTGTTTCTCTGATGCTGTTCAGACGGACTCATCTTTTTTCTATGTTAACCTTAGATCCAGATGTTCAGGAGGTTTTTACTGGGAGCCTAATTAGGGTCCGGTCAGTTAAGCTGCCAGGACCCTATTGTAATCCTAGGTATTCTTCTTCTTCTTCTTCTTCTTCTTCTTCTTCTGCTGAGGAAATCATACTTCCCATGCGTGAAAACTCACCAAACTTTGCACAAAGGTCCAGTCTCATGCCAGATATCCTCAGCTGTAAACTCAAGCCAATAGTCCTGATGGTGGCGCTACAGCAAGCGTCTAAAGTTCAAAACTTTGAAAATTCATAACAAATCAACCATACGTGCTACAACTTCACAACTTTCATCAAACTGTAGCCCCAATACTGAAGAAACTTTTGTACATTTAAACCTATTAAAAATTATGAAGTTCATCACTCTGTTTTTTTCAAAAACTGTAAAACGTCTTAAACCTATCTCCTCCCACAATTTTTGCTCAATTGACACCAAACTTGCTACAGAGCATCTTCAGACTGTCCTACACAAACTATGTTTCTCAGATTTTTGATTTATCAAAAATTGAGCCTACAGTGCATCAAAATGTTTGACTGTAAACGGTACTGTAAACATATACATGCAAATTCTTGCTAAATAAACCAATTCCTAATTCTATTTTGTGATGTCAGTGCTCTTGTTTGATTTTAATCCTCTGTCACTTACTCATTTTTTTTTCTTTTTGCTTTTTTGTTTGTTGGACAATAAAATCATAATAATAAAACATTTTATTTGAAAAGGCGCCCAAGGTCAGTGTACAGAGTATAAAATAACATACAGAACAAGAAACCCAAAATGGACACACACACACACACACACACACACACACACACACACAGAGTCAGTGTTAAAGTGCATTAGTCAGCTTGAACAGGTGGGTTTTCAGATGGGATTTGAATGATGTTATCTGCAGTGAACTGGTGTGTAATGATAAAAACCAATAAACAAAATTAAAAGAAAAGAAATCCAAATACTGCTGGAGGTGCCTAATAGGGAGAGACTTTGGTGTATTCAGATTGCCTATTAATGTTTTAACTAACCAAAACAGGACCAGGGATTTCTCCAAAAAATAGGTAGTATAAATCACATAGGCTAATCCAGTATCATATGGAATATGGAATTATATTTAGGCTACACTGAAGGTGTGCTGGGTGAGCATGTCTATTGTCCCAGAGAGGTATATATTGTAATATCACACATTATTTAGGTACAGTTACTCCTGAAGTAGAGCTGACACCCCACGAAGTAACCCTGACTTTGCTTTCATGCAGTTCATCGAGCTGCGTCAGCCTGAGAAGAGATGGACCGATAAACAAGATCAGCTCTCTCAGTGTTTTGATTCACACTTTTGAAAAGTGACAGTTAACCTTTTTTAAGAAGCAAGTGCTGAGTGTCATTTGCATACGTGTGTGATATGATTGGTTGGTGAGTCTGTACATTGGGTGTGTCCACGTCTGGGAATCAAGGGGGTGAGGTGTTCTCACAGTGGCGTTGGAGGAGGAGGAGGAGGAGGAGGAGGGAGGCAGGGGCTGTTGTGACATCTACTCATGGTGGCAGAGAAGCAAGTGAGGACATGATGCAAGTCGATACAGCCTTTATTGTTCCACGTACCCTCTCCTATATGCGTGTACACACACATGTGCACATATGCAAATACGAATATACACACGTTCACAGATCAGAGGAGTACTGCAGTACAGCAGATTAAAAGTACACACTCACACTTTCCCCCAAACTGCAGACAGGCTGGCATTGGTGATATTTTCCAACACATGATGTCATTTTACGGGTTCATGACAATAGATATTGTGTGTTTCAGTCAACTTAATGTGAGATAAGGTGTGCCTGGACTTGTTCAGCAGAGAGTGACTGGCTGCTGTCCGGTTACTCAGAGTACAGTAAATCGGATTACTCAGCCTGCTTGTGTCACCATGAAAAGAGGGTATCGATGTGTGGGGCCAAATTTATCTGGAACGGAAAATCAGATAAGTTCATCCTGAATCAGTGGTTTTGAACATCAGCAGACAGCTCAATATAATGAACTTACATGATCATGAAATCTGACTGGGATGGGATAGGAAGGAGCAAGTAGGAGCTTTTACACTGAATTTTGATTTCACATTTAAACCTTTATAATTGTTATAACTGGCTAGCAGAGGTGGCAGAGGTATTAAGATCCTTTACTTAAAAGAATAGTTTTGGGAAATACACTTCAAGAAATCACTTTCTTGCTGAGAGTTAGGTGAGAAGATCGATGCCACTGTCATGTCTACAGTAGAGGAGACAGGAGTCAGGCTGTTTTCATGCACTGTTCGTATATTTTACTATGAAAAGTAATGCACAGAAATTTGTACATATACTTTGTAATGATGAGCCAGTATTTGTGCATAATATGTATTGTTGAAGGCTCTGATCATGTGACCAGCGTGCTGACAGGAGTAAAGAAGGAAGTGGTCCCGAGCAGTTAGGAGGCAGATTGGGACGGTCACAAAACACAGGACTTTCCTCCAGGAGTGTTCGAAACCATGTGAACTTTGAGTCATTTTAAGGTACGTCCTCACCATGCTTCTTCTCCTAACCACAGGAACTTTACATTGATAATGTATTAATTTAAGGATGTAAGGTCCTAATTTGTAGGATATCATACAAACACATCCTCACTGCGACGTCGTCACATGTCTACGTTTGGTCATGGACTTTCCACGTCCACATATGACGTCCAAGGTACCCTGGGTGTGTTGGTTGTTGACATTGTGGGACGCCGTGTCAACTTCAGCCTGTTACATGCATTGTCTGTTTTCAAAATACACTTCTGTTTTCACAGGAAATGTACAGTTTGCATACAGTCTCTTTCAAAATAAAAGCACTAAGTCGGTACAACACTGCGAATTGACGTTTTTTTTTTCCTTCCACAACAAACGTACAGGGTTTGGCTTTAGAATCATATGGGAGGCGACACTGGCCTCCCAGGTGAAAGTCCATGGTTGCTTGACCCATCCACCACCACTCCCACCCGCCCTGCTAGACTTCTGCCACCTTATCTTCTGTTTTTGTCCCTCTGCATTGCCCCCGGATGTCGCCAGGCGCCATTACACAATAACGGCAACCAGCCCCATATCATGCTGACGTGAATGCCTGATGCTGGAAGTCACTGCCCAAGCGCCAGTATTTGACAACTTCGGAATGAGACCATGTTGGTGGTCAACAAAAAATAAATCGCAGTAAGCAAAATGTGCAGTATGAAAATTATAGATGGAGATGCAACAACCTCCAACTTCGTACAGCATTTGAGGTTGCACAAGGAACAGTAAGTTGAGGCTAGTACTAACATAGTTAGCGGCTAATTCTTAGCTCACGTTTGCTTAATGCTGTGTTCACGCTACAAGCGACACAGCAACAAGCCAAATTCATTTTCAATGGAAGCTGGTGACATGAAGCTACAAACTGACGCCCAACACTTGTTGCTGCAGATGGGTGTGACTTGCTAAAAGTTCCAGCACTCCAATGACATAGTGAAGCATCATGTCAAGATACGACATGCAAGGTACCCTGGGTGCATTAGTTGTTGATGCTCTGGGACGCCATGTCAACTTTAGCCAAGTAAGAGTATTTCAACCTGTTAAAATCAGCTTTAAAATGTTAAGGGAATGAGTGTCTATACATTCAAATGCAAAAGAATAAGGTGGGAAAAAAGTTGGATTTAAGAAAACTGCTCATATTACCGGACTTGCAGTGCACACGGGTTAATTATTCCTTCCACAATTTCAGATTTCTAAGAAATAAAATAAAGTGAAATGACTTTAGGTGTGTTTTGTATGTATTTTGAAATGTAATTAATAAAAATATCTGTTGAATGCAGTGGAGTAAAAAGTACAATATTTCCTTTTGAAAAGTCGAGGAGTAGGAGTATAGGCATTAAATGTGAATGTGAAGGATGTCAAAGCTGAACTTAAGTAAATATACTTTGCATTGTTGACTCATCATAAAGGAGGCTCTTAGTCCCAGATCACAGAACTTTTCCATGTTTTACTTGTATGATATGATGATGTTATTTTCATGTATGTACCAGCATCCAGCAAACATCTGTCCTAAAGATGCTACAAGACTCACAGCATATTTAGATAAAGATGGTGCACATTCACAGCTCTACAGAACAGGGTGTTGTAACATTAGACAAACAGTGTGAATGTATTCCATGTCAACACAACTGCAGTTGCATAAAAGCATGCCTGTTCACCACAACTGTTTACCCCAAGAAAACAACCAGAAGCTTAAGCTGTAGTGACGCAGAGACGCAGCCGACCGAAAACACAACAACACTCCTGCACTGAGCTAAAAGCCTTTTATTATTGTGACCGGTGGACTTCAGATTTGATAGCAAAGCTGCTCAGATGTTTCCATTCCTCTGAGATATACAAGTCTTTATATGAGTGTTTTGGGACTGAGTGGATGTGTCATGTAGTCATGATGGAACAGAAACTTGCTGCAGGGCTTCCCAGGAGTCAAGTTAATGACACAGTCTATGGGATGAACCTCTTTCCACAGAATCTGGGCCTGTGACACCGAGTACATGTCAGATAATCTTAATCACGCTGTTTAAAATCATTTTCATGTCAAAACTTGTATCTCAAAAAAAGAAACCTATTTTTTCATGAGCTCCAAGAGAGGTCTGAAGAGTATTTCCTCAACCCACATGAGTTCATTCAGAGTGATTTTTGCTTTAGATTAACAATAAAAGAACTGATTTGCTGTATCAGTGGGTCACTTTCATTCTGCAGTTACCAGTGAAGAAGAATGTCTCACATTTTACACACTGTGTAATTTTTAAAAAGAGAGAATTCAAGATTTTCATAGAACACAGGTCACTACAGACGCCCTCAGATGCAGTGTGAGCAATGTTGACTTAAGCCTGAGAATGTAGGAGGTAACATCCTGTACACAGGAGACACATAGGAGATAAACTTTTGGCCAAAATTCACTGCAAAATAAATAAAAATAAAATCATAACTTAAAATAAAATATAAAAATAAAATAAAATAAAATGATAAATTAAAATAAAATAAAATAATAAAATAAAATGGAAAAAAATAAAATAAAATAAAATAAAATAAATAATCACCTTGCATTGCAAGGCTTCCAAAGTATACTGTGTATTATCACCTTGCATTGCAAGGCTTCCAAAGTATACTGTGTATTTTTTAAAATCTGAATTTCTCATTTATTTCTACATTTTACAACGTGTATAAATCTAACTGTGCGTTCACACCAAAAGCGTCTTGAGCGCCAGCGGTCGCTCAGGTCGCTGGCATCGTGCTGCCTGGCAGCAGCTCCAGCAGGCGCTTGCAGCGGCCAAAGGGGCGGGGCCGGTTGCTGCAGATGTGTCCATCAAGACTGACACGGCTGTTCACTTTACAAGGATGAACAAATATATCATTTATGTCTTCACTTTGTATTATCCATGACTTTCATTACACAATTAAAATAACGCTAATAAACACAGTCAATATAGCCTTTATGAGTCCTTTATAATTATGATTTTACTCTCCTGTTGGCACGTAGGACCACTGAGAAATGTAATTGGTGGTAAATAAGTCTCCTTTGTACTGCATTGGCGTATTTGCTGAGGAAACACAGGGCCCGGAGTCATCGGGCCGTCTGGGTCCACAGAGTCCTGCAAACCCAGCAACTCCACGGTGAATTTCACCGGCTCGTACAGCTCCGGGAGAGCCCAGACCTCCATACCCGAATCCCGGTCTGCAATTGGCTGCTGTTTCGGCAGCGGCGCTGCTCAATTGCATAAAGTTCAGCTTCTCTCAACTTCTACTTGACGCTCTGGTTGCTGGCATCGCGCTGCTCGCTGCAGCCGACGCCCCTGACGCCCTTCGTAGCAAGCGTACATTGAAAATGAATGGCTGCCAGCCGCTTATGACGCTCATGATGCTTTTGGTGTGAATGCACAGTTAAACATGCTCCTTCACTGGTGAATGCAGCATGATATGACCTAACAGTAGAGCAAAGCTTTTCTTTCACTGTTAATCTAGAGCAAAAATCAATACACCTAAGTTTATCTCTAAGGTAGGAGATAAAATCCAGTATGTAGGAGATCAACTTTGGGCCAACAATGTCTGCACAAAAAACACATTAGAGAGAAATTGTCACCTTGCATCTCAGGGCTCAGTAACCTGCACTCTTTTGAAAATCAGAATTTCTCATTCATGCATGAAAATGATCAGCCAACAGAGCAAAGTCACTGTTAATCTAAAGCAAAAATCCCTTTAAATGAACAAACAAAAAACGCACAAAAAAATTTGAGAAAATTTTCACCTTGCATCTCAGGGCCTCCGTAGTAACCGGCACTCCTTTGAAAATCAGAATCTCTCCTTTGCTTTTACATTTTACAATGTGTACAATGTAAAAAGGTGCTGAATCATTTGAAAATGCAGCATGAACATGACCATGTAATGCAGCAAATTTGTTTGTCTACTTTTAGTCTAAAGCTGAAATCACTCTAAATGAGCACATAGGCAATGATGGCAGGAGATGACATCCCTTACGTAGGAGATAAACTTGGTAGATGGTAGAGGAGATACCTGCACACCAGTTAAACTGGGCTGGACAGCCACAAAAAAGGTTCACAGGCTGAAATCAATGCAAAAAAAAAGACAGTTTAGAACATCTGTGCAACAGAGGAAGGTGCTCAAAGTGTAAAAGATAATAAAGAGTGAATAAAAACAGCAGCAAATGTTTCAGTCCTTGACTATCATCAGTGCTACTGACATGATACAGACACAGACAGATTCCTACCAGGTGTGATGAATCAGTCAGCTGGTGCCACTAATCAGACGAGCACCCTTCTTTTGTGCACGGATGTTCTGAAGAAATTGACATTGCATTGATCTCAGCCTGTGAAGCTTTTTTGTGGCATACCCAAGATAAACTTTTCTGTTGCTCTAAGTCGGCACCGCTTCACAGCAGCCTTAAGACTTGAGCCAATATTGCACATTAAATTATTTCTCAGAGCTGTTATAGTCGCAGCACAATTACCCTGTCTTTATCTTCACTGCATTCCAAACCTCACTCACTCACCTCGTCCATTGTCTGTCGCATGTGATGTCATTTCACGTGTGGAGCGCGTGCCGTCGGTATGTGGACTGGACACCATGGGTATTTGTGACACATGGGACATTACATCTCCACAATTCACATCTCTGCAACAGCTGATTACAGAGCAGGCGTACAGCGATTATCTTTGACACACACAGAGAACGTGTTCATGCCTAACTATTACCAGACATGGAGGAAACATCCCTGTCATTACACAGGAAGGTGTCTGAGAGGAGTTTCAGTGTCGGGATGAATCACTATTAGACACAAGAGTTAAAGATGAGATTCATCAGCAGGCTTTAGAAAAAGCATTAACAGGGTTGTAATCACCTGTTTACCATTGGAGGGGTGGGGATGTTCAATCTACACCTTTGATGACCTCACCCTCCAAGGGGGTCTGCAGGGAGTTACCCACAGGATACATTTTTAGAAACTTCACAGCTAAACTGACCATTTTAGAGCAATTTAAAACAAGATCAGGGGTGCTCAGAGTTTTGATGACTGGGTGCCATTTTATGCAGTAAAGATATATATATCTTTATATAAAAGTAAAGAAAAAGAGAGACAGGGCCATGTTTGACATTGGTTCTAGCTACCATGGATGTATAAAGAGAAATGGATACAGCATCGGAGGCGGGACCCCACCTGTTCCAATGAGAGTTGCTCAGCGACGCATGAAGCCAAAAAAAGTTGACTTCCTAGGTGTAAAATTACCACAATCTTCGGCATCAGTGGTGTAAATATAAACAGTGTAGGCAGTGTGGTTACACTGGGGCCACCTGGAAACACACCTGTGTTCAAAGAAGGTATTATCATTATTATTAATAAGAAGAAGAACTCACGTTAAATCAAAATGGAGATATAAACCCATCTTCATCATGGTGACATAATGACACTCTTTGCGGGCTCATGCTTGTGTGAGAAGTTTTGGGGTGTGAAGAAAATATATGGGCAGCAGTTGCTGTTGGAGCTGTGACACAGCCCTGTTTATTGTTTTATTGATTATTCAGTTAGGTGAACCCAGGACGCTGGGTTCTATCTATCAGTCAATAACTTATTCGAAAAATTCCAGTCCAGCTTTCGATCACTTCATAGCACAGAATCAGATCTCCTTAAAGTTTGCAATGATCTCCTGTTGACTCAAGATGCCGGCGAGTGTTCCATTTTAGTTCTCTTGGACCTTAGCGCCGCATTTGACACGGTAGACCATGACATTTTAATTGACAGGTTGTGGGCAGGAATCACTGACGCGGCCCTGAATTGGTTCAGGTCTTACCTTTTTAACAGATACTCTTCAGTATCTATAGCTGGCTCTGTTTCTTCCCCCACTGATGTCTCCTATGGTGTCCCCCAGGGGTCGATCCTGGGCCCTATTATCTTTTCCATTTACGTGCTCCCTCTAGGTGACATCATCCGTAAATACAACGTCCATTTTCATTGTTATGCAGACGACACACAGTTGTACATCCCAATCAAGCCCAGTGATCAGTTTAATATAGCAGCCCTCCACAACTGTATCACAGAAATAAAATACTGGATGTCAGACAATTTTCTCCAATTCAACCAGTCAAAATCTGATGTCATTGCTATAGGTCCATCCACAACAAGAAAACTAATTTTGGAAAGCCTTGGCGATTTAACACCTCTTGTAAAACCCTCAGCCAGAAACCTCTGCGTCATTTTTGACCAGGACTTTGAACTTCATGTAAAAAAAAAAAGTGGTCCAGACATGTTTTTATCATTTGAGAAACATAGCCAAAGTCAGGTCTTTTATCTCAGCCACAGATTTGGAGAAACTCATCCATGCTTTTATTTCCTCACGCCTCGACTATTGTAATAGCTTAAATACCTGTCTCAGCCAGAAATCACTTCACCATCTACAGTTAGTACAAAATGCTGCAGCTCGGCTTTTAACTAGGTCTAAAAAATGTGACCACATCACCCCTTTTTTAGCATCCCTGCACTGGCTGCCTGTTCATTTTAGGATTGATTTTAAAATTCGTTTATTTGTTTTTAAGGCCAGACTTGGGCTAGCCCCTGCCTATATTTCAGACCTTTTATCCTCACGCAAACCAGCTCGCAGTCTGAGATCCGCTGATAAGGCCCTGCTGGCTGTTCCAAGGTCTAGGCTGAAAACAAAAGGCGACAGGGCCTTTGCAATCAGGGCCCCTAGACTCTGGAACGATTTGCCTGAGGAAATCAGGTTTTCAGAGTCTGTTCCTCATTTTACATCACTCCTCAAGACACACTTTTACAGGAAGGCTTTTATGAAGTAATGTTTAAGTTGATGTAATGTTTAATTTGTATGTATTTTGTGTTGATATTGAGTGTGTGCTAATATTTTATGCTGTAAAGCACTTTGTTATTTATATTGAAAAGTGCTATACAAATAAAGTTATTATTATTATTATTATTATAATAATAGTGTAGGACCCCTCGTAACTACCTTATGCCATTGTTCTGCATCAGTGGGCCCATAGTGCAGGTGCATTACAGACTTCTGCCAGTCGAGAGGCGAACTTCCTGTTTCGCCCTCTGCTAACTTGAATGGGAATTTAATCATGCTGCTTTTCTAGACTTTCAAAATGTTATCAGACCAAGTGGATCAAATCCTGATAGTGAAACAAATTATTTTGTGGTGATTGTGATGTTAAAAAAAATGTATTCACTGATTTACGGATGTCTCTTTCTCAGTGTAAGTCTATGGGAAAGTCTTTTTGGGCCCAATTGTGACGGACCCAGAAGGGATTCAATTGTTTTGCCACAGTGAAACTTGGCTTGGAAGCCTGGCACACTTCCTGGAGGCCTGGTATCTACCCGCAACTGTCGAGAAATGGCTTCTGCAGTGGTGCGGCAATGCCATTTAGACAAACAATATGCTGAAGTGCACTGTAACACTGCAACCAGTAGTAATAAATGTCAGTTTGTTATGTGTATTTATGATTATGACTACACTTGCTAAGGATTAGTCGTAGCATTACAAGTCTTTGTCTTCATATTTTTATATCACTATAGCGTGTGGGGGGACATATTTGGGGTGATGTGTCTCCCACAGTATATATTATATATTATAATTACTGCCTAGTAGCATCAGCAAAGTAATAAAAGTTGGTGGTGTTTGTTTGTGGTCGCATTCTTCAGCCTCAACACTCCATGAATTAAAAGACCCTCTGTAAGTCACATGTGTTTATTAACGGCCCCTTTTTAATGTATCGCCTTTAAAGTTTAATGCAAACCACATTATTTCTGACTCCATCACTGGTCACAGACACTGCGGCACCACTGAGAGTCAAGACACAGAGGAGCTGTCATCACACAGAGATGGTATACGACTGATATGGGAGTGGGACTGGAGCGATATAATGAGGAGGCGCACACAATAGAGGGACAATCAAATCACTTATCCCCAGAGTGATACAAACACAAATATGACCAGAGGATTTGAATATGGCAGTTTAGGCCTGCCTTCATACAAAGACATAAAACCACACGCTCATATGCACTCATATGCACAGCGGCTCGGCTCTTTTCTCTGGAGGCAAACAGAGAAAACGGATGTGTGTTTGCAGGCGGCTCTCTGCTGTCAGCTCCCCTGACGGACCTGTAGAGCAGGATCCTGCCTCTCTTATCTGCTGCCAGCTGGTCCGACGAGAACTCCGTCTCACTTACCTCACATCTACCAGGTGACGCTGCACAGGCGTGGCCTGAGAGGAGTTGGTTTCATTTGATTCATTGTCGTTTCTTTTATTCATTTGCATTTCAACCGACTGGCAGATTCAAAAACTCAAAAGGAGGGAGCCTCCTGGGTGGCAGCGTGCCAAAACCTTCAACAGGATCATCAAGTCGTATTAACAGTGCCATTAAAGGTTTCACTGAGGAGCAGGGTGGTTGAGATGATAAAAGCTTTTGTAAATACATTTTGGCAGCCTCAGTGCTGAGGTTCAACATCGTCACATGTGAGACGACAGAAGGAGGGCAGCACCGGACTTTCCTGTCCAGGGAGTAAACTGTTTCCCTGAGCAAACAAGAGCCAAAGTCTTTCCCCGAAGAAAGAACCTGTAAATCACACTGGCTGCAAACATCCAAAGCAAAGCCACTGCCTTCAGCTAAAGATGGAAGACATTAATGCCAAAATTATCAGGGTTCAATTGTCAACTGATAATTCCATTCACATTTATTCAAAGTACCCATTTAAGACAAAACAAACAACGCTGGCACAGCTTTGACATCAGGACACAAGGCGGCAGGTGCATCATTTGAATCAGAGATAGATGGCAGTTTTTTGCTGCAGCTCAACGACCCTTCCGACTAGAGTCAAGGGTTACAAGCTGCACGTTTGGTCTCCTGTTGTGACCTTTCTCCACGATGAGCTGCAGCAGCTACAGTGTGCCTTTAGTCACGGATCATGTTACAGAAAAGGATCCGAAGAGTTTTGAAAAGCGTTCCTTTGTGCCAAGACCGGTTCTGCAATGCCACCCAGGCTTATCCCTCGACCTGCAACTCAGTCTTATCTGCACTCCTGTTGTCATTAATGTGAACACAGTGTGGTTTAATGTGGAGGAGGCCGAGCACGGTTGGACGTGAATGGATTCTGTTTTTCTTTAAATGTCCACACCTGTTATTAACACTGTGTGTTGTTATGTGTCAGTGAAAATCTATGAATCTACAGTTGTTTTTATTATCTTTTTTATACAGTCAGATCTTTTCTCATATGAGAATTTTGTTGTCTTAAAGGGACAGTTCACCCTAAAATCAAAAATACATGTTTTCCCTCTTACCTGTAGTGATATCTATCGATCTAGATAGTTTTGGTGTGAACTGCCGAGTGTTGGAGATACCGACCGGAGAGATGTCTGCCGTGTCTCCAATATAATGGAAATAGATAGCACTTGGTTTTTGGTGGTCAAAGCGCCAAAAAAACAACAACAAAAAAACAAAACAAACTTGCAGCAATGTTTCTTAACAGATATCATGACCCAGGGTGCTTTCACACCTGCCCTCTTTGGTTCGGTTCAACTGAACTCAAGTTCCTTTGCCCCCTCAGTGCGGTTCGTTTGGGCAGGTGTGCACCAAAACAACCAGACCGAGACCTTCTTGAAGAGGTGGTCTCAGTCCGGTTCCAAAGGAACTCTGGTGCGGTTGGTTTGTGGTGAGAAGGTGTTCCGACCTGGATGTGAAGCAACTGCAGTCACATGACACATTGTTTGGGTTAAACATGAGCATGTTACAGTCCTGGAGGATTATTAATGTGCACCTCCTCCTGTACTGCCTTAATATGCACATTCAGCACATCCAATGCATCAAAACATTGTTTTCTAGTTGGAGCCGCGCCTCGTTTTCAAACTGTATGGTTTGACTAAAATGAACAATGACAGCAATATAGTCCACGATGAGCAGCGCTAAAATCAACCTGCGTAGTTGTCCCTCCATTGTGACATTAGAAAGTGTCACATTTATCTTGCAAGTGTACTCTTCTTCAACGTTTGCTTTACTTCCTGGATTTTTCCCACATGGAAATTCTGACCAATCAAGAGCAGCTTTCTCACACAAGGCATTTGATCTGTTCCTCTTGTAAATGCTGCCGTGAGAACACGAACCAACTCTAGGCAATTATACAACTTTGGAACAACATGAGTCCCTGATTCAGACCAGAGGAGACGACTCTAGGGCTGACAGCAGCCTTAGTGAATCAAAATAATCCACAGACATTGCTGTAAGAAGTTTCATGTAGAAACTTTTTCTTCCTACCAAACTACACTCAACAGCTAGATCACTGTGCAGAAGGAAGCGTGCATCTACTCATGGACGAGAGGCTCATGCTTGTGACAGTGTGAGATGTAAACATTAATGGTGTCCTCCTCAACTGAGCTGTAACATTAGCTAGCTCAGTGGTACTAGGTGAGCTAGCAGTAGATATATGCTTCCTTACATGCTAGTTCAGTAGAAAGAAAATAGTTCCCACATGAAACTGCTCACAACAAGGTCTGTGGATTATCTTGAGTAACCAGGTCATGATTTCTGGAAAGAGACATTGATGTTGAGGTTTTCAAATGTATTTTTTTTTTTTGGCACTTTGAGCACCACAAGCTGAGTGCCATCTAGTTCTATTATACTGGAGAGAAGGCAGACATCTCTACAGCTGATATCTCCAACACTCACACCGAAACAAACTAGATGATAAATAGCACTACAGGTAAGAGGAAAAATATGTATTTTTGATTTGGGGGTGAACTGTCCCTTTAAAAGCCCTTATTCTAGACATGTCCCCTATGGTTCACCTTCTCTTTCAGTGATAGGTTGCATTTGAATGTCTACACATTTTGTGAATAGAAAGGTGATCAGGTACATTTTGACCGTTAGAGAGAAGAACAATAAGGTTGTGCAGTTAGAGTCCCTGAGGTAAGCTCCAGTGTCAGACACACAGAAGACACTGACACACAGCCTCAAATTATCACCTCAAACTCCTAACTGCTAACTTTTGAGGGGGAAAAATTTCAACATGACACACAGAGAAAATGGCTTGCAGGGTAATATGTAAATACATGTCCCACAGGAAGACGCACTCCCACAACAGTGTGTGTTCAGAGAAGGGAGAATGAAGTGACCGGCAACACTCCCTCCTGACGTTAGCAGTAAAGCAGGGAGGGAGTTTTTAAGATTCAAATTCAAACTGACATCGAGTTACACCTGCCTGTATGGACCGGTAGGCAGAGTGGATAAACTGACACATCTCAAACAATACCTTGATGCTTTCTTCCTTCTGCGTCTGTCAGCCAAGAGCTCAGTACACAAGGATAACAATACAATGATGCAATGCCACACTGAATCATGGCTTTGTATGAGAACAGTTTCTGTTTCGCTAGATGGAAAGCCCTGTCACACTATTCATTTCTGTCAGCTTTACTGGTGTATGTGTATATTTTCTCTTTTATTCTTTTTGCTTTATGATATGTCTTATTAGGGTTCGAGCACCATGTGGGGCGAGGACCCTAATGAAACCACTATGTTTATTATTATTATTATTATTATTAGCATTTATGATTTTTATTTGTTATCTATGAGTGCATTTTTTGGGGCTGAAGATAATTAAAAACTCATGAAACTTTACACATACATCAAAACTGGTGAAAATTTTGATATGTTACGGGTCTCATGCTCAGGTGCAAAACAATGGCTCAGTAGCGCCGCCTACAAAATTGCTACGAAGCAGCCCCAACGCTGGTTATATTTAAGTTCTTCACTATTTTATGATTTATCTCTTGAATTCTTATTTTTCATTTTTATTGGAGTTTTTCCGTCACACATTTTGCAGCAGCATTGTTAGAGGATGCCTACAAACAACCACTCCACTGTAACTGTTGTTCATGAGACGGTTAAATACTTGAAACTTTGTACTGTGACAAAATATTCTCATACAACAGATTAATGATCTATCAAATTAGCGCCTCACAAATGGCGTCGTCACGTTACATACTTAACGTAAAGTTACTTAGATTAGCCTACTTAGCTCAGGTTTAGGAAAAGAAACACGTTTGAGTGTTTTCACGTTACTCAACATAAAGTCAAGTACTTAGCGTAAAGTTATGTACGTAGTTAGATTTAGGACCAACTTTAGGGCCAACTTGGGATCAGTTTTAAAACCTTTCAAGTCTCTCAGCTCTCTCCACCTGGTGAATGCCAGACCGAGGTTTACACGTGTTTGGGCTCGAGCCCTATCACTGTCCCATTTAGCCTTCTTCTGTTCTTTTTCTTTTATTGAACATGTTAAAAGAAACAAAAGTCAAACAAAATAAAGCATATGACAAAAAAAAAAAGAACATGCAAAGCAGAATCAAATAATAAACAACTTAAATGGTATTGGTCATTTTTTAGATGGTGCTCCTTCTTTATCCGCCATGACATCGAAAGTACAACCAAGTCCTTTTAGATACATCTGGTAAAACTGTTATGTGTTCAGCAATGCCCGTTGCGTACCGCTTACTCGAAGAACACTCTCTGTAAACATGGCTCTTCTTCTTCTCTCAATTTATTGGCGGATCGCAAACAACTTCCAGGTGCATACCACCACCTACTGTACAAGAGACTACTCCCTACTACATGTCATTTAGCCTGTTTCTTAAATCCTACTTGTAAACACGGCTCCTTCTTCTTCTGTGGTTTAATGGCTGTGGGCCGCTGCGGGCGTGCAGACTTACTTCCGCCTCCGGGTGCCGTATTCTGGTTTGTTGACTTCTGCTGTGTCCGACCCGACCGAGGCTACGCTAAATAGCCATATAGAGAAAGGCTTTTTTGTCGCTGTTGGGTTCAAATAAATATGCGGATCTTCAAGGGGGGGTGATACGAACTAGGGACAGTTTTATAAATGGTAAAAAGTTCCGCACAGCTGCTTTAAAATAACTCAAAGTTCACTTGGTTTCACACAGGCAACACTTTCTGGAGGAAAGTCCTGTGTCTGTTTGACCCATCCACCATCCCTACCTTCGTCCTTATGCAGACTTTCACTCTTTATACTGCTTCCTTTGTTAATCCACATTGGTTATGTAATTGCAGCCTTCTTGTTTACGTGGGTTATATGAATTACTGATTCATGATTACATGACATTGAATTCTTATGCTTGACTTTACATAGGAATACATACAGGTATACCTGACTGTAAATATGAAGCTAACCCAGCAGCCTGCTGGGTTAGCTTAGCTAAAAGACTGTAAACAGAAGAAAACAGCTAGCCTAGCTTTGTCTAAAGGTAGTCTACAATGTGTTAACAGAGTGTTCCAGGGATTGTCTCTTCTGTAGGTTGACACGGAGGTTAGGACTGTAGCTACGCTACAGTCGCATGACCTGACCTCACCACCATAACAAGACTTTAAAGCCATGCTCAGCATGACGTTTTGTAGTCTCATTTAGCCACTTGTTAGCAACTGCCTTTTTAAAGACACATAAAAGCTTCAGAATTCACGAGTGCTGATTCTACTGACGTATTTTATATCAGAGAACAAAATGTGAAAGTTTCTTGAGATAGTTTTCACCACAGACATTATTTCAGAATGCTAATTCATTTCAGATCTTTAGGACTCATTCCTGATGGACTCTATTAAGTGCTATTTAGACTGGAATACATGAAAGTGATATCTTTGTGTCATTTAGCAGTCAGTTAGCTTAGCTTAGCATACATACTAGAAACAAGGGGGAAGTTAGCCTGGCTCTGTGGAAAGCTTACGTAATTTGCCTCCCAGCATCTCCAAAGCTCACTGATTAACATGTTGTACTTTGTTTAATCCAAACAAAAAAGATTAAAAATTAGGGGTGCAACGGTACACAAAAATCTCGGTTCGGTACGTACCTTGGTACACAAGTCACGGTTCGTTTTTTTTTGGTACAGTAATGAAAAAAATAGACAACTATTAAATATCTTTTACTTATTGGTAACCTTATTAAAACATACCACCACAGCAGTTAACTCTTTTTACACAATTTTTGAATGAAACAAATATATATAAACTTGTTTTTTTTCACATTGTTTGAATGAAAATAGAAATATAAAAGTGAAAAATAAAATCCTGCTGTTTTTTTAACACATTTTTTGAATGAAAAATATAAATATACATTTCTGCTTTAACAGTTTTACTCAATTAAAATAAAAAGTATAGTGCAGCTGGTCAGCTTTAAAGCCTGCTCAGATTCAGTTTTACTAGGAACTTACTTAGCTTTCCCACTTTGTTAAAGTGCAGTAAACAAAACATGCTTATATCTAAAGTGCAGCTTAAACAATTTTACTCAACTCCAATGGCGTTGGTTATTTCTTTAGCGCGATGGTCAGGGAAACGCTCTTTCTTTTTAAACGACGACGATATCGTAGTTTGCACCAGATTGCTTTTTCTAGTCGTGCCGGTTAACGTTCAAACTCGGGTGGTGTCGCTTTAGATGCGTTAGCATGTTAGACGTGTTTCCAAGTACATACCCGACCGCTGTTCTGCAGTGTCGGCACACTGCTTTTGTCTTGTCCACTTGTTTATTTCCATCTTCGTATTTTACCCTGAAACCAAAGTGTTCCCAAACGGAGGACTTAAGGTTTGCGGGTGGGTCTTCAGGTTCGTCAGGCTCACTTGCCATGTTGGTCAAAATGCTAGAATGCGCTGCACAAAGTGAAAGCGGAGATTTACGGTTGGACTCGGTCCGTCACAAAGTGAAAGCGGAGATTTACGGTTGGACTCGGTCCGTCACTCAATTATGTCCGTCGGGGAACTAAATATTTTAAATGGTTCGGCTCGCAAAAACGGAATTAAAATAAAACAAAATAAAATAAAATAATATCCTGCGCCCAATAATTCGGTACAGGGTCGTGCCGAACTGAAAGTTGCGCACCGAACGGTTCGACACAAATACATGTACCGTTACGGCCCTATTAAAAATGTAAATTTGCTGTTTCAGAGGGGGATTATGTGCACGAATATTTCTTGACTGGGTCCAATTGTTCCTTTCGCTAACCTCACACACACCAGTCACCAGGAAAAATGTTTAAGTTTCTGCAAAACACGGATATGTTACAGTTGGATGTTATTATATCGTGGATAAGTTGCAGCTATGTGGATAACTGGTGAGGTTTAGGCACAAATACCACTTGGTCATGGTAGGAAAAGATGATATTTGGGCTAAAAATGTTTTTGTGTGGCTCGATCATGGCTGCAGAAGCTGTCAATGTCTCAGTAAAAAACAACCGCTTCCCCCAAGGAAAAATAGCGATGACTTGCAATGACCTTTATTTTTGTTTGTCTTGAATAGTTGCTCGCCACGGTCTGCAGCTTGGCAGGTGTCTCAGGTATCTGGCATAGATGTCATACTATCCACCATCCACTCCACCCCTCAGTGACAAAGTCAGCTCCTATACTATGTCACTTTCTAACCCATTGATTTGATGCGTGTGAAATGTGCAGGTGAAACAAAACTGTGGTTTGCAAGAACAAACAATGCCAACATTGTCATCTGGCTCTTGAACGTATCATGCTTATGTTTTGATGAAGACTCTAACGTGTGCACGTGTGTTTGGGTGTGTGTGCACTGCAGGTGGTAAGGGCAACTCCCCGTCTCAGTTGGGCTCCAATCCAGCCTCTTGAACCTCCACCCAAACAATCTGATTTCACACTTGACATCCTTTGTATTACTGAGAACTAAAAAAAAGACCTATAACATACATTTGATGCAAACCAGCACCAACAGGACAGACGGTATTCATTTCTGCTCTCTTTAAATATCAAAATGTTCACAGAAATACTGGATGTGAGGTACAATAGCAAATGTGCAATTACAGCCTTATTGTAAACGGAGGTAATTAACAGTCCACACCTCAGGCTGAAGAAAGCCTCACTGTGTTTTGGCCTGTCGAACCTCTACACTACCTGTGATTTACACTCAGTGGGGATGCTGGTTTATGAGGCCTATTCACAAGCCCTGAGGTGTCACTCCTGGTCACTCCCAGGTTTTCTCCTCTGCCTGATTTCTGGCTGCTTCACACCTCCAGGAGGGACTATTATCCTGTCAGAGGGCCACTCTTCACAGCAGTGTAACGCTCCAGCCCGTGAAAATCACACCCTTCTGCTTGTTTTGTTGGCCTGTGGAGCGTGGAGTTCACACGCGGGCCTGACCGAGAACTGCAGATGGTCATCGGGAAGTAGAAAGGATGGAAAAAAACAAGGCCTGGAGGGGAAACACAGGCCGAGTGGTGGTGAAAACAAGGGCTCTGAAGTTTAAGCTGTGGGCAAAGGAGACCCATTAAACTTTCAGTCATATTGTTATAGATTAGTTTTTGCCCCTGGCAGCTAATGAACACATCCTCTGTGCTTACACTGTCCTCACTTGAAGATGTATTTATATCGCGGTGTTGCTTTACTTCAGAGGTAGGACAAAGTCAGTAGCTATGTTTCCATCCAAAAGTGATTTTAATCATTGGGAAATGTGCATTAAAAGAAATACGAATCCTGTGTGTTTCCATTAAATGTACGGACTTTGGTGTAAACTACGAACTCACGCAAGTTTTCCACAGAACTGGAAACAAAACAAGTCTCGTATTCTTCTTCTTCTACGTTTTCTGGCGGTTGGCAACCAGCTTGTAAATGCATTACCACCTTCCCGACCCAGAGTGTGGATATCACCATGGAGAGAGGTGCGCTACGTCAGATTTAATTCGAACTGTTTCCATCCCCCGTTTTGCAAATCAACATTTTTTCGAATCAACCAAAACCCGGCTAAAGCGAGTGTATTTTAGTTTGTGTGAATCAGGGGATTTTAATTCGAATTTTGGCTTTTCCATCATAATTTTCCGATGCGATACTTCTAGATGCGCATCTAAACAGGCTGATGGAAACATGGATTTGTTTTGCAGGTCCCAAATAAGTCTCAAGTCTTTGCATGTGAAGTCTCAAGTCTTAAGCTTTAAGTTTTGGGTCATAACCATCACCAGCTGTAATGCTGTTTTAAGAGTAATAATATTAAATTTACAAAAATAAAATTTGTATTTATAAGTTAAAACAATTTTGTTAAAAAGTTACACTGTGCACACAATGAGTGACATCGCAACAGCATTACCAGTTACATTACTGCTGAGTCGCCGTTGACATGTTGCTCAAGCACTAGTTGCTTTGTGACGGGCTGGTGTGTATCTGCTAGTTGCCACAAAATTACTCAACTGAATGCCATCTAAAGTTTTTATTTGGTTAAAAAAGACCCATGCTTCCATCAATGTCTGAGCTCCATTGTAACATAACAATTCCTCGCCCCACTGCATCCCCATGTGCACCACATGCACATGAAGCTACCATAGCATCAGCTAACTGCACTAAATGACACAGCACTGCAGCTAGAAACAAAACATGATGCTTTACTGTGTCATCGAAGCACTGGAAAATGTTGAGGCCAGCTCAGCTTTTATTTGTAGCGTGTCACACCCGTCCGCAGTGTCAAGTGTCGGGTGTCAGTTTGTAGCTTCATGTCACTAGCTTCCTCTGAAAATGACTTAGCCTGCTGCTGTGTCGCTTGAAGTGTGAGCACAGCATTAAGCTAACGTGAGCTAAGCATTAGCTTGCTAACTATGTTAGCACTAGCCTCGACTCGAATTTTCGAACTGTACATTTTGCTTACTGCCATGTTTTTTGTTGACCTCCAACACGGTCTCACTCCGAAATTGTGGCCTCCAGCGTCAGACATGGATGTAAAAAGGCGTCCTTTCACCACGGCATAAGTGGCTGGCCCAGGGGCACTGGGGGAAACTCCCGGGAGGCTGGTGTTTGCTTCCCGTATGACTGTAAAGCCAAACGTAACATGTAACGTGTTGGTTGTTTAAGGAAAAAACATCAATTCGGCTGTGAAAACATATGTTGAAACAGACAATGCATGTAACAGGCTGAAGTTGACACGGCGTCCCAGAACGTCAACAACCAACACATCCAGGGTACCTTGGACGTCATATGTGGACGTGGAAAGTCCATGACCAAACGTGGACATGTGACGAGGTCACAGTGAGGATGTGTTGAGACCATCTGTAGTTTTTGTACGTGGACAAAATTATCTTTGGCATAATTTTGTCCCACTGGCGCTCAGTAACATAACGTTAGTGCTTCCTGGTTCTCTCCTGCAACTTGACTGGATGCTGTCAGATCGGGTCAAACAAAGTGGATTTGCAGAATTAAGCGCTGGCAATGAATAGTGTTCACATTAGTTGTAAGGAACATCAACAGAATTTGGGCACACTTACTTTTTTTTTCAAGTCAAAAGGCTTAAGTCCAAGTGGAGTAACGAGTCACTGATGTTTAAGTCCAAGTCAAGTTGCAAGTCCTCTTTGATTTTGGCAAGTTGAGTCATTAAATCTGTGACTCAAGTCTGACTTGAATCCAGGTCATGTGACCTGAGTCCACACCTTTGCTTTACAGGAGTGGATTACTGCCAACCAAATTTCACAGAGTTTTAATATACAATGACAATAATCTACCTACCTACAGTTAGCAGTAGACACGTCTGATCATCCTTACTCAAAAGCCATTGGTTCCTTGCTTTGGTGTTACCTAAAACTAGCTGGTTTTGACATTGAGAGTGAGTTTAAAAAGTTTTCAGAGCTTGAGCATTAATCTGACATGACGCATTTTGTTGCATCACACTTGTGATGGTGACAAGGTAACACCTGGGTTAATAATTGTTCCAGTTACAATTTAACAAGGAGGTTACAAGACAAAAAGTCATGTCAGGTTAGAGCACTTGTATAGATCAGGATTTAAGACTTTGTCAAACTGGTAGTAGGGTCTTTCCACTGCAACACAGTATTACTCATTCAGAACTTGATGCTACACACTCTGTCATTACTGTCATTTAGTCCATGAGGTAGTAACTTCTCTGGAAACAGGTCTGGGATCACAAGTCTGATGTAAACATGATCAACTGCCTCTAAGAGATGAAGTGTGAGTAGTTATGAGGAAGTGAAAATATATTCAAGGAAGAAGGTGTGGATGTTTACTTATAAAGACGCACTGTGAATACATGACATCTCACACTGCAGCTGTTTTCTATAGCTTTCTGCACACACACAGGGTCAATAGAAAACTTATGCAACTGTGGACAAAGAGCAGAACTTCTTGTCAGTGTATCTGAGGCGCTTTTGAGCTGAATCATGAAAAGTTGTGTATATATACAAGTTGATGTATGAGCTTATGTAAGTGTGTTGCTGCCCCCTACTGGGGAAGGAAAGTAAAGCTCCTTCAAAAAAAAACAATAACCCCAAAAAGACACCAACTACCAGAGATGGCAAACAATGTAGGAAAAACATTGATTTTCTAAATGTTTTATCACATTTATTTTTATCAAAAATACAATGTGAAGATGCTTGTAAAATACAGACATTGGCATAATTAGTCAACTGAAATCTAAATTCATAAATAAGTTTAAAAAAGCTAATTTGTTAAAGGTATTTTTTAGTTTTTAATACGATGACGGTTAAAAGGTTTGGCTCTTTAGGTTTAAATAAGTGTTCTAACACCAGTGCTATTTTTCACAAGTTTTCAGCCCAGTTTCCAGAAGAAAATGTTGGTATTGTGTGTTTCTGCAAACCATGATTACAGTTGCACGTTTCATATGAATTAAATCAACGTTTTAAAGTTGCAAAGTATATGAGCTGACTTTGTCATTTGGAGGTGGAGTGGACGGTGGATGGTGTCCACACTGATCACTGCAGACAGCGGTAGAGAACCAACAAGCAGCAAATCCAGCTGTGTTTTAGTGAGTCATTGCTGTTTGTGTGGGTGTTTTTTAACAACCCATTTGGGTTCTTCCAGCAGGGATAGTGCCACGAAAAGCGCTTGTTTTTTAGTGACATATCGCTGCTGTTCCTGTCAGGACTGTGCACCAAACATGGGTATTTAGCCTTTTTCTAACCATAACCAGGTGGTTTTTGTGTCAAAGCATAACCACATGTTAACCACAGTGTTGTTGAAACGTAAGGTTTCACAGTATCTGCTATATAACAGCATACAAATGTAACTTATACACTGTCAGAAGTGTACAATACCAACATCTTTCCTGCAGACTGGGCTGAGTTATTCAAGTAACTACACAACACAACAAAACATGAAGACACTGTCAAACTAAAGTTGGAGTTTCATATATGGCACAACTTGCTTTTGTATTCAACACATTACATTCACATTCATACAGGTGAGAAAAATCAAGAAAAATACAGTGTACATCAAATCAAGATGTATACAAATGGAATAAAAACTTCTTTCTGCTAAGATCCATTATAAAGAAAATGAAAGAAACATTAAAAACATACTGCATGACCTGAAAAATTACTGTGTGTGTCATCAGCACTTTGAGAGAATCTCCTGACAGCTTTTATAAACTGTCACCAAGCAGCTGAGCCTCGGCTTTGAGCTCTGAAAAAAGAGAAAAGGGGCTTCATTAGAAACGTGTTACTGTGTTTAACAAGCCTTTATAAAAGGAGCTTAAGACGAACAATCCAGCTGCCAGAAAAAATGTTGGCATTGTACATTTCTGCAAACCACTGATATGTTACATCTGCACGTTATTATATTGTTGATACGCTGAAACTTTTACAACGCTGTAGTTAACATGTGGTTAGGTTTAGGAACAAAAGCCACTTGGTTATAGCTGGGAAAAGATCTCTGTTTGAGGCCAAAATCCCTGCTAGAAAAGCAGAAATGTCACTGCTGTTGAAACAAACATTTAAATCGTGAGTTGTCTGACTGAACTGGTTTTGTTTGTTGGTCTGGAACAGCGGTTTGCAGAAATGTAAAACGCCAACATTTTCTCCGGGCTGACAGGAAACAAAACACCAAACATAACTTACTAAAGCAAGTTGCTTTATGGGACATGTGTACACTTTGCACTGAACCTCACCTGAAACAATGGCACAACACTTGACACTGCGTTCGGATCTGAAGGGTCCTTCAGCAGCACACAAAGGTAGTAGATGATCTGATGCTGAAACAAAAGCATCACCACACATCAGTGCACTCTTCTTACAAAAGCATGAACTGATGTAACTGTAGAATGAGTAATGGAGAATAATGATGAGATAATGTAATATGCACACACGTGACAGAGACATAAAATCCTTATTCACCATGTAAATGGCCTCATTGATGACAATATCCTTGATCTTGCTCATCTCGATGAAGGTGGTGGTCTCGCGGCCTGACGCGTAGCTGGAGGACAGCTGTATGCCCAAAGAGCCGATGACGAGCAGGGACTCGTGGTCTACCTTCACAAAGTGGATGTGAAGCATCATGCCGGCCAGGGTGACGAATATAGCACCTGACAGGACAGCTGTGTTCTGCAAGAGAGGGAGAAGACATTCAAAGTGTAGATCTTGTTCAGTGTAACATGTTAATGTGACTCGTCATATACCATCAACGACCATGCCACGTTCAAAGTCACTTAAATCACCTTCCTTCCCCATTCTGAAGATCGAGTTGAACTTGAGCAGCTCGTCGTCACCATGTCTACCTGCTTAAATGCATTGAGTTACAGCCACATGATTGGCTGATTAGCTATTTGCATTAACGAGCAGTTGAACAGGTGTACCTAATAAAGTGGCCGGTGAGTGTATATATGTAAATAAAGTCACACCCCAGCCACCCTCCTACTCTGATAAGTAGAGTACAGTCCCTAACTGATAGCAGTACAGGCTCAGTGACTCAGTCAGGAGTGACACCTTTGAGTGGACTCACCTGTGTGAAGAAGAACACAGCGTACGCCAGCAGCCACACACAGCAGGTGTACACCATCACCTTACCGATGGACACTTTGGGGACGCTCACAGTGAACTCCCTGCAGAGGCTGGAGTGACTCTGACAGTCCAGAGATATGGGTTTGCCATTAATGTCCGTGAACGCCTCATCTTCCATCATGAACGCGACAAAAACAAGAAGAGAAGAGTCAAAACGAGCCCTCTGAAACAGTTAGCTTAGCCGGCTAACACTGAGCACAGGTTAGCATTGAGCTAGCTGTGAACACACAAGGTCAGCCGCGTATAAAAACATAAAATGGTGCTTTCTCAGACGGGAGATGATGCATGACTACATACGATGCTAAGTCTCTGCTGTTAAATGTAATGTAAGAAAAATAATTACGTCAAAAACACTGAGTTTTCACAGCACAAGTTCGACTGAGTCGATGCCAAATGAAACTCTCTCATTAGGTGCACTTGTTACTCACACCGGGTACTTCCGGTTAGATGTGTTGTTGTTTGTGTGTTAGAGAAAGCATGTGTATAAAGTGTATGAAATTAAAACAATAAAGTAAAATAAAATACCATGTAAAGTGATAAAATATAAAATAAAATTAAATGGAAATAAATAGGAATAAATAAATAAATAAATAAGAAATAATTAATAATAAATTAAAAATAACAATAAATAAATAGAAATATATAATATAAAATATAAAATACCATGTAAAGTGATAAACACAAAAATAAAATAAAATTTAAATAAATATAAGTAAATAAAAAATAAAATAATAATAATAATAAAAAACTAAAAATAACAACAAATAAATAGAAATAGATATATAATATAAAATATAAAATACCATGTAAAGTGATCAAATATGAAATAAAATTAAATGTAAATAAATAAATATAAATAAATAAATAAGAAATGAAATCATAATAATAAATTAAAAATAACAATAAATAAATAGAAATATATATATATAATATAAAATCTAAAATACCATGTCAAGTGATAAAATATAAAATTAAATTAAATGTAAATAAATATAAATAAATGTGTATACAGTGTACAAAGCATGGAAAATATGTGATAAATAAATAACAAGCTTAGGGAAGTATCTTTCAATATATTACATTGAATTTACCTGGTAAAGCTGTGTATGAAGTGTTTAAATGAGATAAAGTTGAAAAAATAAAATATGAAGTTGTAAAATAAAAAAATAAAATATAGATAAATCAATAAAAAAATGTTAAATATAAAATAAAATGTAAATTAATATGATTAAATAAGAAATAAAATAATAACAACAATAAATAAATAAATATGTGATAAAAAATATAAACTGATAAAATAATAAATAAAAATAAATAAACAGTGTATAAAGCATGGGAAATATGTGATAAATACTGTATAAATAACAAGCTTAAGGAGGTTTCTCTCAAGAAATATCATAGATTTTACCCAGTAAAGCTCGTGTTATAAAGATTCAAGCTAAATACAGTTTAAAAGTATAATTTCGGTGGGCTGGAAAAACAAGTATTTTATTTAAGATTATTTATTATCCACTGTATATACACCAGAACATTTTGGATTGATGTTGCAATTTAAGTTAAATTCTATTTATAAAGCTCAATATGTTGCCTTAGAGGGTTTTACAGCATCCCTCTTATCTAGTAAAGTCCCTAACTGGTCAGTATTTAGCAGCAGAGATGATTCACAGTGATTCAGTTAGGAACAGCTGGGCTCTCAGAGGGTTGTGTATGTGTTTGTATTTATGTAAATTAATTTGTGCACTATAAATAAAGAGAGAAAACCCTACTGTCAGTCGCTGTCTCCGCCTAATAACCGTGTAAACTCCGGTGTACGCCGGTTATAAATAAGAGTAGACACTACAGCAGCTGTGAGGTGCAAAGCATTATGGGTAACGGCTAGTAACTTGTCAATACACTCATTACATTTGTTCAAATATTTAGGCAACCGTCGTCAAACTACATCTAGAAACCATTCCAGGACTATTAGTTATTACATGTGCTGTAAAATAGTTTATAAAAAGATTAAAACACTGATTTAATCGTCGTGTTTCTTCACGACTCCCACGTCCTCCATTTCCCAGAGTGCATTGCGCTCGTGTGACTTTTGAACTCTGGATAAAAACAAGCCGATCAGCTGATGTAAAGGCAACAACATCTACAGGGGTCTGACACAGAATAGCTCAGCTAGCTAACTTTCTCCACAACGTTAGCCATATGTGGCAGCGGGCGCTATGCTCCTAGACCGTGTACGTGTCAGCTCGTAACTTAGACCGTGTCGCGGCGGCAGTGAGGACAGTCGTCGTCGGTCGGACCGGGTAGCTTCTGCTAGGTCAGTGGATTGAAGCTTGTTTGGTCCCCTCACAGGTGTGTCTCTTTCTCTTTGTGTCACAGGCAAAGTGTGTATCACTCAGTTTCAGCACGTATTTTCGGGACGTTATGGCGAGCACAGCATGTTGACAGCTGCTACGTGACCAAAACAAGACGAGAGATGCGGGGCAGCTAATGCTAGCTAGCAAAGTGTTGTGCCAAAACAAAGTCATTATTATTCAGAACAAGTGTGGCTGACATTTCCACAAAGACTGGCTTTATAACAGGCTGGACACCCTCATTAACAGCAGGCATTAATAGTGTTACAGCTGATTATTTATAGCACTTTGGGACAGTGCTGCACATGAGTGCTTTTTTAGGATAATTTGAACAAACAAGGTTACATCACATCTGCTCATTGGGTTCTCATAGGAACCATAATATTGTCTTCCACTGCTGCTTGTGCAATCCCAGTCACTCTCCTCCTGTCAGGTGTGAGATGAGTGGTCAAGGTCCAGCTTCAGATAAAGGCATGAACTTCACACTGGGCTGTCAGGAGAGCTACGCCTGCGGGGGTTCAGATGAGGCCGCCTTTGAGTGTGATGAATGTGGCAGCCTGCAGTGTGCCCGCTGCGAGCTGGAGCTGCACCGCCAGGAGCGGATGAGGAATCACGACCGGGTTCGGATTGCACCGGGCCACGTTCCTTTCTGCGACTCGTGCAAAGGTGACAGCAGCTGCTCCGTCAACGGCGGTCGGCTCAGGGCGGTGGTGCGCTGCCAGGGCTGTAAGATCAACCTGTGTTTGGACTGCCAGAAACGCACCCACAGCGGAGTCAACAAGAGGAAGCACCCTCTGACACCCTACCCCCCTGCCAGAGCTCCCCAGGACAACAGCGTGAGTGAGGGGGAGTCACAGATGGAGCTGCTGAAGGCAGAGCTGGAGAGGGTGTGCAGCTTCCTTTTGGTGGATGAGAGGGAGGAGATGCAGGTAAATACCCAGCAGCCATCTTTAATGATTCCCTAACGCCTCATTAATATGATGTCATTATAACGGGGCTGGTCTTGTGCGGCTTCTCAGGTGAAGGATGAGGACGACTTTGTGAGCAGACTGGGCTGCATGCCAGACGAGCTCCTCAAAGTGGTCTCCATCTTTGGGAACACCGGCGAGGGCAAGTCTCACACCCTGAACCACACGTTCTTCCTCGGCCGAGAAGTGTTCAAGACCTCACCCACCCAGGAGTCCTGCACTGTGGGTGTCTGGGCAGCCATGGACCCTGTGCACCGCGTAGTGGTCATCGACACAGAAGGACTGCTGGGAGCTGGTATGGGACAAACAGTGGATCTGTTTAAAGGGACAGTTCACTCCAAAATCAAATATACATATTGTTCCTCTGACCTGTAGTGCTAATTATCAGTCTAGATTGTTTTGGTGTGAGTTGCAGAGTGTTGGAGATATCAGCTGTAGAGATGTCTGCCTTCTCTCCAGTATAATGGAACTAGATGTCACTCAGCTTGTGGAGCTCAAAGTGTCAAAAAAATACATTTGAAAAACTCAACATCAATGTCTCTTTCCAGAAATCATGACCTGGTTACTCAAGATAATCCACAGACCTTGTTGTGAGCAGTTTCATGTAGGAACTATTTTCTTTCTCCTGAACGACACCCACCAACCATATCACTGTGCAGAAGGAAGCCTGCATCTACACATGGATGAGAGGCTCGTGCTTGTGACAGTGAGAGATGTAAACTTAAATGACTTCCTAGTCGACTGAACTGTAACGTTAGCTAGCTCAGTGGCGCTAGGTGAGCTAGCAGTAGATGCACTCTTCCTTCTGCGCTGTGATTCTGTTGGCGGGTGTAGCTCGGTAGAGAGAAAATACTTCCTTCTAGAGATGGGAATTGATAAGATTTTATGGATACCAATGCCATTATCAGTTCTGCTAATTAGTCTGATTCCTTATCGATTCCTGATCAATCATCATTTTTTGGACAAGTAGCACTGTTGTCATCGTTCTTTGTGACATGAAGCCTTTCTTCCTCGCTGCCACGCTTCCTTCTTGTCGCGAGTATCCAGCAGCGTGGACGCATGAGTTTGACGTCAGAAAAACATGCTGGTTTCAATAAAAGTAAATGATTAGCTTTGGTCTGTGGATCATCTTGAGCAATCTTGATTCCCAGAAAGACACATTGCTGTTGAGTTTTTCAAATGTGTTTTTTTGGCGCTTTGAGCACCACAAGCTGAAGGCAGACGATACCTCCAACATTTGGCAATTCATGGAAAAACAATCTAGATTGATAAACACAAAATGTGTTTTTGATTTTGGGGTGAACTGTCCCTTTAATATGATGACATGAACAGGGCTGCTGGGAGGCTGATTTTCTCATTAACTTGCATTTAACACTTGTCTCTCATCAGGAGCTAATCAGGGCCAGCGGACCCGGCTGCTCCTCAAAGTCCTGGCTATCTGCGACGTGGTCATCTACCGAACCCATGCCGACCGTCTCCATGACGATCTCTTCAAGTTCCTGGGTGACGCGTCAGATGCCTACCTGAAACATTTCACCAAGGAGCTGAAGGCAACGACCACCCGCTGTGGTCTCGATGTCCCGTTGTCCACTCTGGGCCCTGCTGTGATCATCTTCCATGAGACCGTCCACACCAAGCTGCTAGGATCAGGTACATGATGCTTTTATTATTGGGATGTTGGACTCCTCCACTCTTGTCTGTCTCTGACTCTGTTTACCATCTTTAGACAAACCGTCTGAATCGGCCGAGCGTCTTCTCCAGGAGCGTTTCAGGAAGCTTGGTCTGTTTCCAGAAGCATTCAGCTCCATCCAGTACCGCGGAACTCGGACCTACAACCCTCCCACAGACTTCAGCGGTCTTCTGCGCAGCCTGGAGCAACAGCTGGACAACAACACCACCCGCTCGCCACGCTCTGCCAGCGTCATCTACAAGGCTCTGCAGGTAGTTGATTGTATAAAGAAGTGTGTGTCATATACTCATGCCTCTGGACGTTTTGTAATGTGACTTAGAGAGAACACTTCTTTGTGTATACACTATGAGTGTGTTAACATTAATATTTACATTGAACGTTAATGACTCATCGTGTCCCTCCATCTCCTCCCTGCCCCTTCCTTCAGGCTCTGAGCGAACGCTTCAGTGGGGAGATTTCAGACGAGCACATGACCAGCAACTCGTTCTTTCCAGATGAGTACTTCACCTGCTCCAGCCTCTGTCTCAGCTGTGGGTACGTGTCTCTCTGCACGCTGCAGCCTTAGTAGTTCATTAACCAGAAGCAGGAATTCAAATTAGTGATACTAAAAAACAAATAACCTCCTGAGACCCTGCGTCCTCATATGAGCACATCACATTTTGGGTTTCTTGAACCTTACACTTCATTCTGCTTAACTTGGACCTGTTGTCCTCGTTTGTGGACACTGTGATGCTCAGTCTGCAGCTGATCCCAACACAGAAGCAGACAAGGTGCAAAACCTGATAAAATTTTGTGGTTAAATTTAATTATTTGTGTTAAATAATATCTGTAGTTTGATCTGGCAACTAATTCAACCAAGTTTAGCGTTAGCAACAAGCTAAAATGCCGTTATAAAGGAAGTACTCGTTTGAGGACATTAGGACTAAATTATCGTCTTGTTTGAAGACACTGGGACTTTTTGTTTTGCTTTGTTTTTGCACAACAATGTTCAGGTATTGAAATAACTGAAACATTTTTATGATTTATCGCTCACTTGTAAAACATTCTGGCCGTTCTCTCTGACATGGTGTGCTCCGATTTCAGTTCAGGCTGTAAGAGAAGCATGAATCACCTGAAGGAAGGACTTGACCACGAAGCCAAACATCGCTGCCGCTACTCTGCACAGTATGACAACCGCATCTACACCTGCAAGGCAAGTACAAGCACAGAACGCCACATATTGTGTTTGAGTCAAAGACGAGGTTCTGAGTGTCTCTGCTGAACTTCTCAGGCCTGCTATGAAGGAGGGAAGGAGGTAATCGTGGTTCCCAAAACGACGGCCTCGTCTGACTCACCGTGGTTTGGCTTGGCCATCTATGCTTGGTCTGGGTGAGTCCAGCTACCACAGAACCATTGGGAAGATGAGAGGAAATGGCTTCCTTTTAAACACAGTGTGATGAGCCCAAGTGCTAATCTGGAGCTATTATAGCAGAAAGCGTAAAGACAAATGTATTGCAGCTATTCAATTCAGATCAAGACCGAAGGAACAATCTGTCCACTTGATACTGGAACTGTTTGTTGTCTTTGCCCAGGTATGTAATCGAGTGCCCCAACTGTGCAGTGATCTACAGAAGCAGGCAGTACTGGTATGGAAACCAGGATCCAGTGGAAACAGTGGTCAGAACAGAGATCCAGCACATCTGGCCTGGGGTAAGGCCACAGTGGAACAGCCTAAATGAGATTCTGCCTAAACCAATTAAACAAAGTCGCCCAGCCAAGATTTCAAAGGCTTTAAGTTGAATGAATGTTGTCACGTCCACTGTGAGCTGCATTTGTGGTTTATTCTCACCCGTTGGTCGTTAGTAGACGCCCAGGAATCAAATGTCAAACGTGGTTTATGACCTTTTTTCATGTTAACATGAGGATCTAAGCATACTTAGTCAAAAGTGCTGGCATACTTAATGCCAGGCATAAAACATGCTATATGCCAGCCAGTATATTGATTCCTATCTTCACTCTGGTCCTCTCCCCTTGCCTTCTTTTCAGTCTGACGGTTTCTTGAAAGACAACAACAACGCCGCCCAGAGGTTGCTGGATGGAGTCAAATACATTTCTCAGTCAGTGTCTGAACTCAGCGTCAAGCCTGCCAAAGCAGTCACCTCCTGGCTTACCGACCAGATCGCTCCTGCCTACTGGAAACCCAACTCTCTTATCCTGGTATGTAACGAAAACTAGATGAAAGTGAGTGCATGTAACGTTGTACTGGAGTTGAACTTTTCTTCTCACACACTCCAAACCAAGGTCACCACTTAGAGAGCCGCTGCCAAGAACAGAAAAGGTTCAACAGAGTCCACGCTGTTGTTAGTTTTCATAAAATTCAACTTGGTGCAAAGCTCAGAGCCTCAGCGCTTTTACTACAGTTATTTGGCACTTGTAGGTTTAATCTGCAGAGTTAGCTGGCAGCTTTATAATTTGTAGCATTTTAAAACAAAGGTTTGGTTTTGAAGAGTAGCCTTTGTTGCTTAGATGCAGCAGTGATGAGGGGGATAGGGACAGATGGGTAAAATAGAGATCATACATCCAGTGAGAAACAGGGCTTCATGCTTTACCACGAAAGGCCAACCAACAGTGTTTGCACATAGTGTAGATACCACTGTTTATTACACACCTGTTAAAGGAACACATGCCCCCCCCAAAGGATCATTTGTGTATCAGTTACTCACCCAATGTTAGCTTGAATTCATGAAAAAAAACTATTTTTCCTCACATGACTTCACAGGGAACGAAGAACCCAAAAATGGAGAAAATTCTTGATGAGTTGAAGTCGTAGGGGTCCAAGTATAACAATAGCAGAACTATGTAAATCATAAGTTTACAAACTCTCACATAACTTGTCTCATTTATCCAGTTGTATGCTCAGTACTTCCCAAACAGACGGCCCTTTGCGATGGGGAACTGAATGGAAAGTGAACCTTAATCCATGCTCTCTTTAAAGCCAGACTCCATTCACAAAAAGAGTGATTTTACCTCACTGAACACGGAGCTGCTGGTCTACCGCTGCCTCAGATAGTTAGTTAGTTTGTGTGACTGTGACTTCGCTGAATCCGAACTAAACCTTTAAAACACCAAAGTCACACAATAACTAACTGATGGAGGCAGCAGTAGACCAGCAGCTCCTGTGTTCAGTGTGGTAAAATTACTGTTTTTGTCAGTGGAGTCTGGCTGTGAAGAGAGGATTGTATAGTTTCACATTCCATTCAGTTCTCTGTCACAAAGGACTGTTTGGGAAGTACTGAGCATACGACTGGATAAATGAGACTTGGATTATACTGCTAGAGTTGTGTGAGAGTTTGTTAACAGGTGTTTTGGTATAGTTTTGCTGTTGTTAAATGTGGTCTAGCATTACTTCTTTCTCTGTTTTTGGATTTTTCGTTCACTGTGGTGGCATGCAAGAACAACAAAGTTTTCTTCACTAGTTCAATGTAACACAGGGTGAGGAATTGATATGCAAATTGTCATTTGGGGGTCAAAGTATTCCTATATATCCTACGTGGTTCCTCCATATCTTACACTCTATGGAATTATATCTACTGTGTGACAGCTGGTAGTAGACTAAGGTGTCGTCCTCACTGTGTGTGTTGCAGAATTGCCATAAATGTGGGGAGGAGTTCCAGCCCAACGACACCAAGCACCACTGTCGTGCCTGTGGAGAGGGCTTCTGTGACTCCTGCTCCTCAAAAACCCGGCCTGTCCCAGAGAGGGGCTGGGGCCTCGCGCCCGTCCGAGTCTGCGACGCATGTTTCCACAACAGAGGAATCCCAACTGGTAAATTTCTACTTAATTTTTGATGTGATGTCAGTTTTGGTTTTCTGAATGTGAGTCTTAACAGTGACAATGATTTCATACGTGCGTGTACTCTCATGCAGAGTTACTGGATGCTGCCTTGGAGGAGGAAGGAGGCACCCTGATAGCCAGGAAGGTTGGGGAGGCGGTCCAGAACACTTTAGGAGCTGTAGTCGGCGCCATTGACATACCTCTCGGTGAGCATTACTATCTCTCTATCCAGCTGTTGTTTAGCAGTAAGAACAGTCATATCAATAACTGCTGCTTCCTCTCCTCCACGTCCAGGCCTGGTGAAGGACGCCGCTCGTCCAGCCTACTGGGTCCCAGACCAGGACATCCACTCCTGCAACGAGTGCCAGAGGGAGTTCTCCCCACGTCTCTCCATCCACCACTGCCGCGCCTGCGGCCAGGGAGTGTGTGACGACTGCTCTCAGGAGCGACGCGCCGTCCCCTCCCGCGGCTGGGACCACCCGGTGAGGGTCTGCAGCGGCTGCAACCAGAAAGCTGGGGAGCTCTAGCAGGACGAGGAGATGGAGACGGTGAAGGATACTGGCCTCTACGAAAACTGGAATTGACAACATTTTTTGACATTTGGCTAAAAGGCTTCAGTTCCCTTTTTGTCTCTTACGTGGCATTTAATGGCTGCCACTAGACTGTCCGTGGCAGGTTGAACTCTGTTTTTTTTAACGCCGTTCTCACGTCACATCAGTCCCCTGATGCTATTTCACTATAATATGCCTCTATTTTACACTGTGAAGAATACAGTCAGAGTGAGACTTGAAAATCAGGAAGGTGGAGAGATAAAAACTTTTATGAGAGTGAGTATTGTACGTGCTTGCTCACAGTTGAGTTCAGGTAAATATCAATGTACCCCCGTGATCCTTTAAATTTCTATATCGATGCACATGAACCCCTTCGACAATCCCTCCCAGTGTGACACACCTGTACTATTAGCACCTTTTCTAGTCTGGGGCTACATGTGATTTAATAATAGTACTGACTGAGCATCTTAAACTGACTTCAGGTAAGCACTCTCATTGTAAGACTGTTTCTGCAGGAGCCCTGGATGTAGAGTTCAGGGCCGGCTTCAAACGCAACAACGGAAAATCTGAAAAACAATCCACCACAATTAATTTGGTGGATGATGTGCAGTTATTTTCCTCTGCTTCAGCCCCGCAAAGCTTTAGCTTCTCTGCCACTCTTTGGCTTCAGGAGGATTAGAACAATCAGAAGCCAATGATGTACTGTAGCACCGAGATGCATTCCAATTTATATAATTACGTCTTACATAATCCCTCCATACTCTGTGGTTGTTTGTGCATTCAAATGGGCAGACGATAATAGAAGAGCCTTAAAGGGGAACCGCAATGTTTTTCAACCTAAGCCCTGTTTTCTCGTGTTTTGTGTCAAAGTGACTCATGGGAACAACGATTTTTTAAATTGCTCCAATACTGAGAGAGAGGGCTGCAGCTGGAGCAGCACAGGCGGCTACGATTTAACCACTTTTAGGAGGTGCGCCCCGTCAATTTACATCCATTAAAAGTGCTTGTTTTTGCCACTGACAGGCTCAGCTTGTTATTAACAATAGCTATGTTTCCATCCAAAAGTGATTTGAATCATTGGGAAATGCGCATTAAAAGAAATACTAATCCTGTGTGTTTCCATTAAATGTACGGACTTTGGCAAAAACTACGAACTCGCGCGAGTTTTCCGCAGAACCGGAAACAAAACAAGTCTCGCATTCTTCTTCTACGTTTTCTGGCGGTTGGCAACCAGCTTGTAAATGGCATGTGCAGGTATACAGTTTAGTCCCCTGTTATTTTTGCTGCATGTGTTTTTCCACAGCAGGGCAGGTAACAGAAGTTTACCTGTTGGAGGTGAGCTGTTTGCAGAGGTGCAGTAAGAGCCTGTTGTCTGCAGCTCTTCATCAACATCTCTCTGCCTTTACTCTTCCTCCCTGGCCTTTATTGAAGAAAAGCTGCTAACAAAGTTTCGCTAATTCAGTGATAAACACATTTTATTTCCTGTAGATTCTTCACAATAAAAGTCCCCCATCATTTTGTTATGTGAAAACTTTTATTGTGAAGCAGCAAAATAAGGAAATGTAAAGTTTTCGAGCAGCGAGATTTGAGCTGATTTTGACAATGTGACAAAGCCCACAAGATTTCAGAACTTTTTCTTTAGCGAGACTTGAACACACAACAGATCGGATCAAGCGAAAGCTATGAAAAACATTTCATTTCTCAGTTGGGTCCTTTCTGTAAGGTTTTCAGACACTCATAGTAACAATTTGAGCCTGTCAGTGACAAAAACAAACTCTTTCAATAGACGTAAATTGACGTGCACACCTGCCCTCAGAGGTCACACTGCAGCCTGTTTTCGCTGCTGTCTGCTTCAGCGCGCTCTCAATACTGGACCGATTTCAAGAACTGTCTCTATTCGTCACTTAGACACGAAAACAATGGAAAATAAGGTCCAGGTTGAGAAATACTCGTTCTCCTTTAATAATGCTGTTTGCATTGACTTTAAATTTTACATAGAATATATACATATATGGGGAAAAGTTTACTTTAATAGGAAAATTTTTAAATGGCCTCGCTTTGTTTTTAAAATGGTAGAACTACTATGTGCTAACAAGACAAATGTGACTGCAGTGGGATGACATGCAGCAGCTCTCACAGAGTGGCTGGCTCACAGTAGCAATATGGTACAGTTAAAGACTTGAAACCATCTTTGAGGCTGGCCCCTCAAAACAGGAGATACTTAGAGGAGTAATCCATTACTCTGTCAACTCAGGCTGTGTAGCTAGTTAGTTAGGAGCACCACGTGAGAAAGAGACTGTACTGTACAATTATCTGACAAATATAACACATGATGATGCAGTCAGGCTTCGACTGAAGGCTGTGAGGTCTGACTGCAGTGATGGTTAACCTGGGATTATTTTCAGTGACTGACTGGGAGAGTTGGTTCGGTTACAATTTCAATAAGCTGAAATAACACGTTGAACTATGTGGTCACCGTCCCGCTCTCGGAGAGACGTGTTCAATAAATATCACATGGAACAAATCAATACCTTAATGTTCATGTACGCTCATACAGTATGTATTAAACTGCAGAAACTCACGTCTGTGTGTGTGTGTGTCATTCAGGAGCAAAAACAACGCAACACATCACCGTGTTTACTGATTCTTTTTTTTTTTAGAATATAATTGTCAATCACCAACGATAAGAAAGTGTTGAATCACAGTATAAATGCAGGATTTCCAAATTATTATCAGTTTGTATTAAAAATCAAAGGTCAATCACGTCATAAGAGCACTTATTCGAAAAGATTAAAGAAATCTTAAAAAGGAGCAGTTCACCCCAAAATGATCATTTGTATATCAGCTACTCGCCACATGTCACCTTGAATTCATGAGAGAAACTTTGCTTTTCTTGCGTGCCTCCATGGTGAACAAAGAATCCAAAAAGGCGAACATTCTTCATGGGTTGGGGACCACGTTAAAGTACAGCAAAACTCAGGGCTGGGTGATATGTCCTGGAAATTATTTAACAATATTTTTAGGCTATATCTCTATTTTTAAATCTCCTCAAAAGCACTGCATCAATGCTCGGACTGGGAGACAAAATCCAACATTATATTTCTGACTAAATACACTCTGTGATGCACAAAAGTTGTACGGATGACTATTGTTTTGTTTTGTTGTGTTCAAAACACAATAACACAATTACATTTTTTTATCAATCTCATTAATAATTAAGGCAGGTGTTAGAACAAATAGAAGATCTGTTAAGTTTAGCCACTTAACTGTAATGCAGCCTTTAAACTGAGGGAAAAACACCATTTATGCCACATCATGATACAATATCCAGAATCTAAGACGATATGTAGTCTCATATCTCGATAACGATATAATATCTTCATATTGCCCAGCCCGAGCAAAACTACATCAAATCATCTGTTTACAAACACTCGCACGTCTCATGCAGTAAAATCCAAGTCTTATTTATCCAGTTGGTGCTCAGCCCTTCAAACACATGCATTTTACGCTAAACACTGTGATTTAAAACACGTCAGTAAAGCCATAGACTGTAGATGAAGATGGACAAGGTGAAGACAAAGCACCTCCATCGCCCCCTGGTGGCTGGCTGCAGATGGGACACCCTAACCCAGGAGGAGGAAGTGGAAATGCGTTGTCCATCTTTTTTTTTTACTGTCATTGGTACAAACAGTCGTATGCAGGGCTGTGGAGCTCATACATGCATGCTCAGGCACACTCAAGGCGTGCTACTTGTACTTGTAGGACTGAAGTGCAAAGACGTGTTTGGGAAGAACTGAGCAAACTGCTGAAATAAATGGGACTTGGATTCAACCACTTGGATTCCTGTGAGAGTTTGCAAATGGATGTTTTGATCTAGTTATGCTGCTGTTTGCCTTTTTCAGATTCTCCGTTCACGATGGAGGCATACGAGAAAGACTTCTTCCCAAGTTCAGTACTTGATAAACAAATGGTCATTTTTTTAGTGAACTGTCCCTTTAACTGTAGTAATCGTGTGCACTCGTCTATGTAGCACTTCTATTTCCTCTTGGCACAAACAACTGGGTCGAAAATAACATTCCCCTGAGACTTAAATGCAACTCCTCTGAGGTCATCTTCTCAATCAAAAGTTCAGTTCAGCCTTGTGGAAATGAAACGTACACTGGCCGAACGCTTTCAACTATAAAATACCTACAGATCTTGTATATGAATATAACTCCATCCAAACATTTGGCAAAAAAGAAATGTAGTTTTTCAAGAAATGATTTGTGAGATGAAGCATTCTCAGTCTTTTCCTTAATAAGCGCTGGCCGGCTGCTCTCCTCCGTCCTGGTAGTCAGTGTTGTACGGGAAGTAGTAAAGGTCGTGCTTGACGGCCATGAGGAGGCCGGGGAGTCCCCTGCAGCCGCCCAGCTTGGAGGAGAAGACCACGCTCGGGATCAAGTCATTTGCAGCCGGGTGGGGTGACGGGATGGTCCTCAGTAGGTGGCCATCTTTCAGGCTCCATAACCTTGTGTAGCAATCCTGACCGACTGGGGAAGGAAGAGAAGAGGAGGAAATGCAAAGTGAGAGTTTTGTTTTTGTGTATGTGTATTTTTTTAACTGAAGCTGAAGAAAAAGACACTTTGAAATCTGATTTGAGCGTCCACAGAGTCCACACTGAGACACATGTCAGTGTGACTGGAATCCCATTTCAAACCACCTCCAAATACAGTTCAGATCATATTTGCTGAAAACATATTCATGTGTTTTTTCTTTTGTGGTCCAGATGTCCTAAAATCAATCTGGATACAATTTGGATAAGAAAATAATTTGGACTGACAGTCTAAACAAGGCCTAAGTACATCAGAGCATGGTAGATATGACCTTGGTGTCTGTTTGATTCAGTGTGTAGCAATCCCTCATTGTTTAGTACAGTACAGTTTGGGTTGATGTCACAGCTCCCCGGAGTTGATTGGAGGGTAATTCAGGTCACCTGTTGTGTGTGTGTGTGTGTGTGTGCGCGCGTGTGTGTGTGTGTGTGTGTGTGTGTGTGTGTGGGTAATGACTCCTAATTAATGGAGAGCAGCTTGGTGCATTTCCCCTCTGGACCAATCAGGGTGGACGACGCCCTTCCTAAGAGAGCTGAGGAAACATTCTCACTCTTCCTCAATTGAATGCAGACTTGATGTTAGCAAACACTGTCAGTCAGAGGGCCTGTCCCATTATGTGCGCTTCATCACACTTATGCACTTGGACACTTGACGTGCGAGTCCATGAGCTTAGTGTAAGAGCACAAGTGTATCCCATTTCTACGACAAACACAAGTGCAGTGCGCTTGATTTTTACTTTACCCACACTTACGGTGAGACTGCACCTGAGCAGTATTTGGCCAAGTATAAATCCCACAATGCATCACCAGCTGGTGGAGTTTCAGCAATAAACTAAAGAAGGAGAAGCTGGTGAAGTCTGCCCACTATAGTTCAGTGAGTCTGCCATCATCGGGATTTTGACTGAGATGCCGCCGAAGAAATTTCAATGTAAGAAAAATGTTTTATAAATGTAACTTTATATCATAGTCCCGTTCATATGATAGCGTCACGATGGTACATGTTAGGAAGCTTTGTTAATGTGTCTGTGGTGAGGAAATTCACATCAAGCTTTGCCCTGGAATTATTTACTAACCACAGAATTTATCTGAAATAGGGACCACGGAACAAACGTTCCAATTCATTAAGTTAAGAACGGAAAACGATTACCTGTTTAACGGGGCTAAATATACTGCAGCTGATGGATACAGGTGAGTGGTTTGCTCCGTCATTTCTTTTGATTGATGTCTTTATTTCCAACATGACAAATATTACAAAACAGTAGTTAACTTATTTAACCCTACCCCTTTTATTCACTAATTAATAACCTGTAACTTTCCTTTAGATATCCAACGTAGTGTTATATATGCCAGCATATTAACTGACTTCCTTAAATGCATGTCATGGAAATATCATGAACTGTTCATGTACCAACATGAAAATATAATCATATATCCATATACATACATCAGCTCAGCATAAATCACAGCTGCAGATCCCTGCTGATTATCCACACCTTTTCTCATCCCTACATGAAAATTATTTCTTTACACCCTTTTCTAAACTGGATCATGTTTGGATAATGTTTTTGTTCACGGAGAATAACATCCAATGCGCACTGTAAGGGGCGTTGTCAAGTCTGTCCCAATTTCTTTAAATATCCCTGCGTACTTGGCCACTTAATACGTGCTTGAACACTATAGGCAAATGTACGTTCCGCGTGGCAAAAAGTCACCAAAGTGTGTGCGTAACCAAGCGCACTCAGCCAAGTGTGGAAAAATGGGACAGCCCCAGAGACTCTGGCCTCTAGGTCCGTCTGGGCATTCTGTGCTGTCATTTGGCTGAGCTGCTTGAGGGAGATTTTGTGCGTCTTAAAACCTGAGTGGAGGGAATATTAAAGAATCCCTTTACACTAGGTCACCTGCATCTGCGCTACTCTTGGTGTGTTTGACCTAACATGACCCCTACCCCATATAGAAACACACTGGTTCATTATCGAAGAGGCATTCCCATTGTAGAGACTTGTTTCTACTAGTGAATTATTATTTTTTTATGTGGTTGTGAACTGCCTCTCACACTTCCTCCTGACCTGTTGAAACCTGGGGAATCAGTGCCGCAACAAGTTTAACAGTAAAAGCTTTAAAAACCAAACTGTGTCCTGTCCTACCTGCCAGCAGAAGCCCCTCAGGCTCATTGACGTGGATGGGAAGGTAGGCATGCTCGTTATAGTGCCCTTTGTACTCCTGCACTGGCTTTGTCACCCGCACGTCCCACAGCTTAATCTGCAGAGAAATAAGAACACATAGTTATAGCAATAATAAAATCCACATGGGCTAATACTTTATGAATTATCTTCTGAAGAAGTTTGTGTAAATATAAGCTAGTTACCCATTTTCTTCCCACCTGGATCACTTACCTAACATCAGGACCAAAACATGGTTAACACACTAGTCTTTGAGATGTTTGTAGGACCCAATCTATAACCCTCTGTTTACAAAAAAGATCTGTATTTTATTTGTTTATTTGACAGGGACAAACAGAGCTTCTGAGCTGCACCAGAGTTAGCTTTGAGCTAACTTACATCTGTAGTCTCTGGTCAGGAAGCCAGTACATCTTTACTATAGACTGTTTCCTAGGACAGTGGTTTTCAAACTGTTCGTGCCCAAGCCACAGTCTCAGGCCACACCTGTATTTATATCTGTGCACAGTAGCATCTACAGTGTGTGTGTCATCACTCTTATCATGGCATGAGACTAAAAATAAGAAAAAATAACACAGGTAGCTTTCGTTTTCCCTTTTCTATCTGTGGTAGGTCGTCCTCACTCACTTGGGTCCATCGTCCCACTCATGGCTTTCTCCTTTTAAATGTTACCGTCCCTCACACTAGCTGCCAATCAGGGCTTTTGATGTGTCACACACTTATGATTCCCATGTCTGAACAACAACAAATAGCTTCCCTGAGGGTTTTCTAAAATTAAATTAAATTAAATCACATTTTTCAAAAATGCATTCATAACGTTTTGTGTAGGCCCAGTTGAATATTGCAGTAATAATGTACAGTAATGACAAAATCCCATGGCACACCTGGACTGGCATCATGGCACAAGGCATGACCTGCCCTTCTCTCCCTATGATTGGCTAGTGCTCGTTGTCTTCATTAGTTAGGTTGGTTAGGTTTGTGCAAAATGAATGAACGTTGGTTAGTTAGGATAAGAATGTCAGGGTAAGCCAGTCAGAGGCAGAGTACAGCAGGGAAAGGTGGGTCATGTGTTTCCGTTCATGCCTGACGGGTGCGTGACTGGCCTGATTTGAGCCATAATTTTATCTTGAATTTAAAATCAGTAAAGCTGAAGCACCCTCTTATATAACTTAGTACTAATCTTCAAAAAATGTTCAAGCCAATAAGCTGACCTGGCCCAGCATGTCAGCAGCGAGCAGGTAGTTCTCATCCTGCAGGACGCGTACGGAGGTGATGGCTGATTCCTGATGGAAGCGGCTGGTCTTCCTGCTCTGATCCCTGCGGCCGCGCTGCCTCAGGTCAATGCTGAAGATCTCTCCTGACCGGCAACCATTAAACAGCACAGGGACCTGATGGAAAAAGTTGTTTTTTACTTAATTGCCTCTTCCTGTCTTTTAACATTGAGCCTTGTCAAAGAGAAATTCATACTGCAGCATGTTCCCAGTGAACTCAAACATGCTTTAAAGGTAACAGATGACTCACCCTGAGGGCAAACTGCTGAGCCAAGACATCGCTGCCGGCGCTGTACGTCTGCGTTCGGCCCGTCTCTGCATCTTTAACTATCACCCTACGAGACAGGCCTGACAACACATGCAAGAAAACATCACTTAGATTTATCAGTTTGTCAAGAGGAAATGTTTGCCCAATTAGTAATTACAAAGTTGGCCAGTAACAAGCTCTCTTACTTAGGTAACTTTTAATACACTATTTTAATGATTTAAAACAACAATGAGCGCCTAGGTAACTCTGCATTCCAACATAAACTTGAAGCCCAAGATGGATGTCAACGTTTCTGTCTGAGTGGATTTGGTAAAACAACAGAAAAGTTCTTGTTTCGATTCCAACGTATTGCTGTCGCTTTTTCTCTGCCAAAACAAATCATTCAAAGCTGTTCAACATCCTGAAACTACAGCCAAGCTGGAAAACTCACGGCTCCACAGAAGCCAGTTATTACGATGATCTGATTATGTATTTCATATTCAATCTTGAGTTTCAAAACAATGGGTGACGGCTGGACAAACCTGTGCTGAAGGTCTTGTCAAACTGGGGGTTGAGGCACCAAGCACAAGACCAGGCTGAGGATATCTTGAAGCTGCACAGCATCCCGGGCTGCTCTGAGGAGACAGAGGGACAGAGGAGAAATGTTACTATGGGAGGTAAGCAAACAAGACCAGCATAAAATATGGGTTTTATTTAATCACGGTCAGCCTGCAGACATTTGAGTACATTACAAAGTCAGGAATTTTGAAGCCCAGTGAGGGTTAATGAATTAAAAAAGGGTCAAAATGAATTATTCTGATTACTTAACATCATATGAAGGCAAACATGAATGTCTTAAACATCATGAGAAACCAAAAAAGATGAGTACAACCTGGGTTGGAGTTGCTGAAGAGAGAAGCAGGAAGTAAACTGACACAGCCGGGGGTGTCTGCCGCTCCTACCAGACACAGCCTGACAGTCAGCTCAGTCAAGGGAAATACAAGCAGTGGTTGAGTTTTAACACATGTAGACTGACTAAGAGCACCATTAATGCTGAAGAAGGATACAAGACGTGAGAGTCTGGGTAGTTGACTGAGGCCCAGCAGATGGAATTCACCTGAAACACAATTAGACAAACCTTTAGCTCATGGGTAGCCAAAACAAAATGACAGGTAACCAAACTAACAGGGTTTACTATGCAGGAATTTGGGTGTCATCCTTTGGTGTGCACGAGGTCAGAGGTCAGAAGCCAGTTCAATGTACCCAGGATATCTTTTCGTCATCTGGCTTGACTCACCCGTCACATCGTCCGTCTGATAACTGGTGCCACAAAGCTGGTCATCAACCAGTTCAGTCAGCTCTGGGTTTTCCTATCCAGCCACGAGCGCGTTCATGTGGAAGTGGCAGGGGTGTTAATTACGTGTGACATCATCAGAACCATGAATGAAGGAGGCTGCGCCATGTGATATGTGATTGTGGATTATTTTACTAATGAAATAATATCTCTTTTATCCCAGTTCTAATCACACAGGTGTCTCATGTTATTTTGAGCTGCAGAGTGGAAAGGTGCAGCACTGTAAGCGATCACTGCAGACTAAAATAAACTTTGCGTAAGTTCAAATCCTGCTAAAATCATGTGTTTATTGTTGTAAATGTTTTCTCCGTTTGTTAAAAGCTCTGTTTTAAAACCAGTGGAAACAGATCCCTGAGAGAATGAAATGATTCCACTGAACGATAACAATAAAAAGACTCCTCTTTTTTTATCTGAGACTTTTGTCCATGGATACTTTTTCTTCAGTGATCTGATTGGTCAGAGGTCAGGGTGTTGAAAAGTTGTGATCCGATACTCTGAAGTTAACCTGCTCCGGAGCAGGTCAGCTGTTCAGCTGTTAAGTTGCAATCAATATCCTTTATTTAACCAGGTAAAAACTCATTGAGATTTAAAACCTCTTTTCCAAGAGTGACCTGGCCAAGACGGCAGCACAAAAGCAAAATGGTTACACCAAACACACAAGACACAAATTAAGTACGATCACACACTACAGGAAAACCAGAGTGGGATTACATGATTACACAGTGCAATCACAAGATCCAATTGAACTTAATTCTCTGTCTTTTATAATTGTCTTGAATTCCCCCAGAGTTACAAGATGTGTCAGTTTCAAGTCCTTCTGCACATCGTTCCAGGTAGACGGGGCAGAAAATTTAAAAGCCTTTTTGCCCAGTTCAGTTCTGACTCTCGGGACCTTTATCTGTATGATGTCCTGAGAACGCAGGCCAAATCGGCTGAGGTTTCTACACATGTGTAAACACAAATATGTCGGCAGAAGTCCAAGAATAGATTTATAAATAAAAGTCAGCCAGTGAGAGTCTACAAACATACAAAGATGGGCACTGTGCGATGGCATATAAGGAATAGTGATGTACACGATAGCTGCAACCAGTAATAAAACGCAAAGCACAGTGGTATACACTATCCAATTTCTTTAAAAACTGATCAACTGTGCAACTGTGATTTATCCTGTTAAAAAGAGAACCACCTTCATAGTACTGAAAACCCAGAGTTAACCCCGATGTTACCTCGCTAACTTTAAATTCTGCTGTGTAGTACAGGCCTCAGGACTCCATAAAAACATAGCGACCAGGCTACATTACAGTCTCTGTCTCTCTGCTCTGCTCTGTGGATGCAAGCTGCAAGTCTGCATGTCTGTGTGATCGAGGGCAAGGTTGAGCTACACAGAGCAAAGAAGCCAAGTGGACAGGGTGAAGCATGTGCTTTCTGAACTCACAAAAAGTTCAACAACGCAGCACCTTCCTGCAGGGCTGTGAGGAGGAGTGAGTGATTATTTGTGCTTTAAAACACCAGAAAAAAGCTTTGTTCTCTTTAACATTAATTCACTCTCTGTCTTGCTGGAGCACTGCTGCTCTCTCAGTTTGTTTGAGTCGAGGAGGGGCCAAGTTTGAATGTTGTGTTTACCAACAGTAAGTGACAACTCCTGCAGAGCGTGCCTTTAAAATGTATGAAGGAACATGGATACACATTCAGAGTCACTGCTCCTGTGAAACACTCCCACCTTGCGGTTGGTGAAGTAGAGGTTGTCGCACATTTCCACAGACAGAGATCCTCGGCTGCTGCTGCTGAAGTTCATGATGCCGTACTTGCAGCCTCCGTGTGACACATCGTTGACTGTGAACACTCGTTCGCATGCAGAGTCCCCCTGAGAGAGACGAGGAAGAAGAGGGAGGATGTACAGACCAGCAAGTACACTGGGAAAAAACAGTGATGATTTTTCCAACTCTAAACTAAGTATAAAATGTGTTTATACAATGCGACTGATGTATTGTATGAGTTCAAGTGTGTTTGGTGTGTGTTCTCACCACTATGAGTCTGAAGTTGTCAGTGTTGGGGTTGCTGTTGTCCGTGCTCTGGATCTCTAGTTTGTGGCGTCTCATTCCACTGACCTTCACCTCATGGACCAGCCTGGAGATGCACAGTAACCACGTTAACACTGACTAGAAACATCTGCAGACGACCAGGATCATTAACTCCCCTCCTCTCTGCTCTCTGACAATGTGTCTGTGTATTTATGTGTGTACAGAAATGTTTGACATGAGGATAAAATAAATCATGTAAATAAAATGTATTCATATAGTTGAAACTGTCAGGCTGCACAACGTTATGACTTTGTTTTAGTATGTTTCTTTCCTGACCCGTTTTTTTAACCCACGTCAAAATTGATTAGCGTCATTATTAGTGGCCCGGCAACGCTCCAAAGAAAACTCACTCTACACATACAGAACCGATTATCATTACAGTTAGACTGTTTTGCTGGGGTTGTTTTCTTTAATGTATTACAGCTGTGAGCAATGTGGATAGGATACAAGAGGACTAGCACTGCGTCCATGTATACACACAGCAGCGTGATACAGTACCTGCAATAGGAGTTCTCAGGCAACAGGCCAAGATGTCGTCTCTGCAGCAGCAGCGAAGTGTTCAAACCTTTTCTTGGTGCTTTCTATGAAACAAACAAACATGGAACCCAAACACGTGATGAGAAGAAGTAGCACTGCAGTTTCAAACACAAGAAATAACATCACAATGCTACGAGCTGAAGAACAACTGAAATAATTCTGACTCACTTTTCTGGGTTTTTCATCCTCTGCCAGCATCTTGTTTCTCTCTTTCTCTCTTTCTTTCTCCTGTATCTGCTCTCTGGTCAGCGGGTTGCAGTTGTTGTGTCCGGGCAACAGGCGGAAGTAACGATTTTTCTCCGGGTCAAAGTAGAAACCAGGCAGCTCTGCCAACAACCAGTGGTAAAGTTAGTTTAGTTTATTTGATATGGACATGGCAGTGGCATTACAACTGTACATTGATGCGCAAGAACCAGATGCAGTGTGTTTAGTGAAGCTTTTGAAAGTTAAAATATGCTATTCAAGTTCCTGATCATGTCATTTACAGTCGGAATAACCATGTACTGATCAGCAAGGGTTTTGTGCTGCAGTGTTTTTTGATTAAGTCTTCATGTGGGCACCAACTGTATTAAATTAGTGTACGAGTACCAGTATACAGTGCGTGTTATGTGTCGTGGATGATGAGTCATGACTGAACACTAAACCTCTGTGTTCAGAACAAAAATGCTACGATTAATAGCTCTTCCAAATCAACTAAAACAACAGACATATATTTAGCAAGCAGACCTATCTGAAATGTAATTTTCTCTCTGTAACATATTTGTGTGATAGCATTTGAACCTGCCTCATTATTGTAAAAAAAAATCAAATCTGGTTCTTCTTTATGGCCTGTTAAATTATAAATAACAATTTAATTATTAGTTTTGCAGTTTAAAACCTAAAGCACCAGTCTAAAAAAAAAGCACTACATTCTGGAAACATGATTTTGTAATAATGCTTTGTTGGTTCTCAACCCAGAGGTCCTGACCCCCACTAGAGGTTGCCAAAGCTTCACACAGAGTCACGAGGCCTTCTTGATTTTACTGGGCCTAAATCTTAAAAAAAAAAAAAAAAAGGTATTGTTATTTTTAAAGTTTAGATTATCCTTCAAGATATAACGGTTACAGGATGAGGGCATGTTGAAGACCTGAACACAAGCAATAATTACAGAGTCTGAGTCTTCACTCTGCTAAACAGCCTCCCCCTAAATTAGAAAAGTATGCGGATAAAAAAACAAAAACAAAACAGAGCTAATCGAGCAATGGCAAAGTTTAAAAGAGAAGGGCACATTGAATTTGTCAGACAAAACAACACAGCAGAAGCCTATTAGGTGTGTAGGATTCTCAAGAAAACAGACTTGTATAAAAACTTCATAAAAATATCAAGACAACTCATGTGTGGTGTAACAATCACAGGAAAAAATAATCCAGATTGCTTCCTTGTGTTCACCAGTTTGGTTAATTGTACAGTTTATTGTTATTGTTCTGCACCAAATATAACATAAAATATCAACAGACATATGTCACTTTGTCAGAAGTTGTCAGCTTACTCAGTGACAGAAAAGGGGTCCCTTAAGGGAAAATTTTAAGTCATTTTTATCATGAATTGTATACAGTATTTGTGATGCAATATAGACTCTATATACATTTTAATACAATATATTCTACATGAATACTTATTGTTTCTGAGCTACCTAACACAGGTCTGAAACTCCTTTTTACGCTTCACGCTGATGCAACTCATTTAAAACCTGTCTTAGTTGATTTTATTTGTTTATTTGTGGTTTATAGTTTGAAGAGAGATATTCGTGTATCAAACTGTCCCAGATGTGGGTGCGCTGGAAAATATCGCTTGAGTCTTTGAACAGAAAATCCCGCACACTGCTCTTGCTCAGCTTCATTCTACAATTCAAACAATGCTATGATTTTATGGTGTAATTTTTTAAATGACTTTTTCATCTTATGATTTTAAGATTTGTGGCTTTGAATCAGTAAATAAGTTTGCCTGTTTTACAGTTCTCTGATGTAACAATAAATACTTACTGTGACCATGTTTAAAGATATATATTGTACAGAATATTGTCAATCAGCAGCTTCAGTTCAAAAGAATCTGTATCAGGAGATGTCTGGATAAATGCACATGTAATGACAGTGAGAAGGAGACTGACTGATAGATTGTTGAAAATTGCACTTATTTTTCTTAAGACATCTCAGGCTGCTCATCTGTTTTGTGAAAGGGTGGATCTCCACAGACTGTACTTGTAATTCCTCACACAGAAAAAGGCAAATATTGGAGCTGATGGCTCTTATAGGTTATGGTGCGATGGTTTTATCGGTCCGGCCCATCTAAATCAAATTGGGCAGCATGTGGCCCATGAACTAAAATGAGTTTGACACCCCTGATGTATACTATGCATCCTCAGAAATGATAATAATAATAGTAATAATGACAAACTTTCTTTACATAGCAATGTTCATACAAGAAATGCAGCACAACAAGAGGCCCGTTTCCACCGCAGGAACTTTGGGGTAATTTTACGGGGCCGGGGCCGTTGGTGCGTGTCTCCACCGCAGGAACCACCCCCAAAGGACAGAGTTCCGGAACTTTAGACCCGTTTCCACTGAAGAAGTTTCTGGTACTATTTGGGAGGAACTACTACAGGAACGTCCTCTCGCTCCGCCCTCTCAACTGCCGTGTCTCCACTGAGAGGGCGGATTTAGATGGGCCGGACCGATAAAACCATCGCACCATAACCTATAAGAGCCATCAGCTCCAATATTTGCCTTTTTCTGTGTGAGGAATTACAAGTACAGTCTGTGGAGATCCACCCTTTCACAAAACAGATGAGCAGCCTGAGATGTCTTAAGAAAAATAAGTGCAATTTTTAACAATCTATCAGTCAGTCTACTTCTCACTGTCATTACATGTGCATTTATCCAGACATCTCCTGATACAGATTCTTCTGAACTGAAGCTGCTGATTGACAATATTCTGCACAATATATATCTTTAAACATGGTCACAGTAAGTATTTATTGTTACATGAGAGAACTGTATCCTGGTCAGGGAGGAGAAGCCTCTGAAGCAGAATTTTACATGAAGACAACACATTGTTTGACTTGCTCCTCAAACCTGACACCTCCAAGTCATCTAGTGGGCCGGACTGGACCATTTGGCGGGCTGGTTCTGGCCCATGGGCCGTATGTTTGACACCCCAGCCTTGGAAATGTCACCTTCATGAGGGTTTGCCTTGGAACAATAATGTTTGAACACCACTGTGCTGCACAACAAATGCTTGTTCACTTATGGAAAGAGTTGGTGAGTGTTACTGACCTGGTGCAGTAGTGCTGGTCTCAGAGGAGGAGGAAGAAGATGAGGAAGATGAGGAGGAGGTGGACTGGTTCTCATATCTCCTCTGAGGTGCTCTGTATGATGGCCCAGCATCATCATGTCCAAACCTGACAACACAGGACCACTCTTACTGACGTCACAGACACACATCACTTTCTTTAAAATTAACCATGCGCCAGAGTGTCCTTAAACATACCACTGCTCCTCCTGTGTTGACCTTTGCCGGTTGCCCCTGTACCAACCATGGCGTTGACCACCACCACCTCGTCGCCTGTACGGCCGCTGCCCTTCTCTCCAGTTCCACTTCTTCATCCCTGCTGTCTGGGCCGCAACGTAAGGATCCTCACACCACTGTCTTTCATTCACTTCTGTGTGTACGAGTGTTTAAGGCTAATTGAAGCGGCATGTTTACGTGTTAGCTAAATTAGCAAGGGGTAGCCATTAGCATTCGTTAGCTAACGTTAGCTACACATCTTTTTCGACACCTTTATATTAATGTCGGAGATTAGACATGAGTAAACGTGAATACAGTTTTAATAGCTCAGTAAAAACGCCTTCCGTTAAAGGTTAACAATCTTTATTTACTTTATAAATGAACGTAACGTTACAGTTTAAACACCTTTTAAGCTAACTGTTGTACAGTGAGTTCCTGCCATGTTGTCCCGCCTCCCGATGCCACTCATTGGCTGTTCGCTAACAATAGCGGCTGACGTCGCAGGCATTCATTGGTTGTCTTCTTTGTGAGCCACGAACCAGAATTATAATGAAGGAATGTGTTTTATTATATTTGATTGACAGACGATGGACATTGGAAATACTAATACAAAATATGCACCCTCTTATTTTACCCCCTTTTGATTTCAATGAATTAAAATAAATGGTTGTATTACAGGCTGTTATTGTATAAAAAGCCCAGAATAAAACCTGTAAAGGCCACTGCAACAGAGCCCATGATATTTAACACTCTTATTTCAAACTGTTTCACTAAAATAAAGACAGCTGGATTTTATTCTGTGATATTTACTACTCTGAGGTCTGGGACATTGATGTTGACAGATTTCTCTGAAGCCACGCCTAATGTCTTGATGCTGGTGTTGTATTGGTAGGGAGCACAGTGCCCAGGACCGCATTGGCTGTTGTGTTTTTTTCATAAGGGTCCCAAACTACACCGAGATTTGGAATATTACGTTACAGTCCTGCAGGAAAATGGCGACAGTCATTCATAATCCTCTAAAATCGTGAGTAAAATTCATTTTTTAAAATTAAAATATTGCATATTTGACTGGATGTAAGGTAGTGACTGATCTGCACAGGGTTAAGGGTTTTAAATAAGAAGCACAAAAATGAACACAGCTGCCATGCACTTCTTGGACAGTCTCCGTGTGTTATCTGCAGGTATCGCTGTACTTGCTGTGTTGTGTAACACTAATATTAAAGCATGCACTCGTGCACAATGTGCAGAGAAAGCGTCTCCAACCCGCGCGTAAATGTCCGCACTTTGTTTCTCTCTCCACCTCATGCACTTGGTTTCACTTAGACAAAAAGTTGCCACCGTGCACATTCTGCTTTACAAACACGGTTGACAGAAGTTTGCATGCAGGTCTTCTTTGTCAGTGGCAGGCGGGTGGATTTGCATAGATCATTTCATGCCATTAATGTCACAAAGCGCACATTGAGAGGGCGACTCTCGCTCGCTGCGCGGCTCGGGCTTTTTGCTGCGAGTGTCAAACGCATGTAAACAATGGATGGCGGTTTGTAACATGTTATTAATATACAGTATTGACCTCCTTTCGTGCATGTGGAGGGAAGCTGCGATGTAAAGCAGATTTAGGGGGCGTGCAGTGTCCCTGAAGTTAGATTTTTACAACGGATGACTTAAAGGTGGCAGTGTCAGATCTTTGCAATGGACGCATGGATGTTTTCTGATTTGCCACCTTTAAGAAAATGTGCAAAAACTGCCAAATATATAAAAAAAAAATAATTAAAAAAGACCCTTCTTATGTGTGTCCTGCAATAAGAGCACCCGTAACTTCCAGCTCAGGCCATTTTACTGAATGCATGTCTGTCTTCCTGCTGGCTGACAGCAGATGTTTACCACTGGGCATGTGGAATGTGCACAGAGTTAAGACCCTTATCCTAAAATCTGTTGTGCAAAGGGGCCATACATGAATGTGTGTGATGCTGTGGATAAGTGTAGCATAATCCACATCTATGCTTTCATTTAAAAAAAATGTAATAACATGGAAGTGTGAAGAAACCTTGTTGAACTGTCATCAGTCATCTGCTGTGCATCCTCTTAAACTGGAAACAAAACTGAACCATTAATGTGCCAAATAACATTTCTCTGTATTTATAGTCAGAGGAGAAAACAAGGAGGGCAAGAGAGAGGACTCAGGATGCTGTTGTTTTGCAGAGCTCTTTGTTGACAAGCCAAAGAAGATCCTACTGTACAAAAAAAGGCTTTAAGCTGCTGTATTCTACTGAAACAGATTAGGCTGTGGAGAATGTAGGTATATGGGTGTTTTTTGTGTGTGTGTGTGTGTGTGTGTGTCTGCAGTTGTGCATGCAAAACAGCAGATTAGGAGCGTCCCAGTATTCTCCTGGCTCCATCTGTTGAGAGAGGGAGAGGTATATGTAAAGACAGACAGACTGATGGAGGAAGGGAACCCCATCTGCCCTTCATATATATATGACAGGATTCTCTCAGACAGGATTGCCCCCCCCCCCCCCCCTGCATGTGATATCTGCAAAAAGGGAAAACAATGTGTGCATATTAAGAGAAAACTGTCTTGTTGGAGTGTGTGACTTTATGGGGAATAATGTTGTGCTGCAGTTTTTAAGGCAGTTTTTGAGTCCACTGTATGAAACAATAGGGCCGGCTTGTCTCATCTGTCCTCAGGATGTAGCTGGTAAATCATACGCAGTCACAGAGAACGTGATATAATCTTGCCCACTCTGAAAGATGAATTGCAACCATCAGCAGCTCGCAGTAAATACGTCTGGCTCTCCCTCGACTCACTCAGACATGTTTAGCTGTGCATATTTACTTGATTTATTTAAACTCTCGTGTTTTTCCCCTACAAAGACCTCTTTGTGATTGAAACCTGGGTGGCCTTGGACTTAATGAAGAGCTGACATGAGAAGTATTCAAATGAGCGATGTAATTTACATGCAGAGATGTGCGTGTTATGTGTGCTTTTTCTATCATTAGGGTTGTGATGAGGAAGAGGAGAGCTCAGGTGGAAGGTGGTTTGGGTTGTGTTTGCATGAGGGATTGAAAGGACGCAGGCTGAGATTTAGGGAAATTTTAAAGGAGGGGTGAGTGTGTGTGTGTTTTTATTATGTGTGTTTGTTGGATGCGTGGGCGGTTGTGTAGCTGCCCGCCCCTCCCCCAATTTGCGTGAGAGGGAGCGTGAGTGAGTGATGGAGGTTTGGGGGGTAGGTGGGAGGGTGGTGGGGTTGTCTGTCTGGCTGCATTTACTGCATACATTTATGCTACACCCTCAGCACAGGGGCGAACCCTGGCCTTTGTCTATGAGAGCCCGGGGAGTGGGAATGTCCGGGAATGGTTTCCAGGCATGGGGAGTTAAATGGCCAGGAACATTTTTTATAGAAAGCTCCATGCAGTGATCAATCCTTTTTTTCCTCCCTGTTGTGCACATGGAACTGGCACGTTTCCCTCTTTATGTTTCTGTGTGTGTGAGATTACTGACATGTGAATGGATGTTGTTCTCCACATAGCATCTGAAACTGCATCTGAATCAGGGTTTCCCCTTTGCGACACCCTTTCCTCCCCCCTCCGTCTGCACTCTGCACCTTTCCCTTTCATTCCCTTTGTGTGTCTGTTTGTGCACGGACAAGCGCGTGTGTGTGTGTGTGAGTGCGCTCGTGCGTACACACATCCGCGTGTTTGAGAGAAAATGAGTGTGACAGGGTTTGAAAGGGAACACGTGTGCCCCGGGACATATCAGACCCCTCCTCTTCCCTCCCATTCTGCCTCCTTGGCTCCTCCTCCTCCTCCTCTTCTTCTTCGTCTCCCTCCTCTCTGCTTCACCCCGCTGCTCGCCCTACAAAGTGCCACAAAGACGCCTATCAGTGCCCACATGCTGCTGCCACTTCCTCTGGGGCCTCTTACCTATTCCTTGCCAAAAGTAAGCTTCCTCTCCCCGCTCTATCTTTAGTGGTGAACCCCCATCATTCCCTGACACTACCAGTGGTGTTAAAATGTTCCTCTGAGGTGCCGTGTGTGCGTCCTGGGCAGATCTTTATGAGAGAGATGTGTCTGATTGTTCGTTGGAGAGGTTCGTGTTGTGAAAGAGTCAGTCGTTGTTACAGTTTCGCATTACCTCTGAGTCAGTGAGCTGAATGAGGTCATGCAAACAACATTTAAACAGTTCATGCTGAGAAATGCTGTAAAGTCATACCGGCTATTATCAGCTCGTCAGTGGGCCCTTTCAGTTTTATATATTCCAAAATTATAGTATGTCAAAGACACGTTTTGAACTATGTACATTAGATGTGATTTACTCAAGTATACATTGCAAAAAGACTCACAACATGATACTAGTACTCAAAAACAACATTCATATTGAGCCACTTGAGCGACTGTGTAGTTACCACTAAATGCAATGTAGTGCTACTCCAAGAACTCTTAGTTACACAAAAAAACGTAACGTAAGCATCACTTATGAGCTTTTTCTAGCACTTTCAACTGCATCACGAGGCCTTCCCATGCTGTTCAAAATATTCTGAATTATAAAGCATGTATCTAAAACCAGGGTTTGTTATGGAGTTAATCAGAAAACATGAAAACATCCATCCATCCATTGTCAGCCGCTTATCCGAGGACGGGTTGCGAGCAAAGCATTCTAGACGTTCCTATTCCCAGCAACGCTTTCCAGCTCCTCCTGGAGGACCTCAAGGTGTTCCCAGGACAGACGAGATGTATATATACTCCCTCCAGTGTGTTCTGGGTCTGCTCCGGGGCCAGTGGGACGTGCCTGGAACACCTCTAACAGGAGGATCCTGATCAGATGTTGAACCACCTCAACTGACCCCTTTTGACGCGAAGGAGCAGCAGCTCTACTCCGAGCTCCCTCCGGATGTCAGAGCTCCTCCCCCTATCTCTAAGGCTGAGCCCAGACACCCTACAGAGGAAACCATTTCGGCTGCTTGTATCCATGATCCCATTCTTTCGGTCACTACCCAGAGCTCATGACCATAGGTGAGGGTTGGGACGTAGATGGTCCAGTAAATCGAAAGCTTCCTCAGCTCCCTCTTCATCATGACGGTCCAGCACAGCACCTGCATCACTGCAGACACTGCACTAAACTGGAGATCCCTCTCATGCTCCATTCTCCCCTCACTCGTGAACAAGACCCCGAGATACTTGAACTCCCTTGCTTGATATAAGATGCAGTAACACTGATGTATCCCTTCTAACGCAGGATGTCTGTGCACTCAGAAGCACAACTGTTATTAATGTCCATGAGCTGTTGAACAAGTGTCCTATTTTATGCCGTTGTTTGTTGGGGGTGCAGCTCAGGAGACAGGAACAAGATCAACAAACCGTTCAGCAAAGCAGGATCCATTATTGGCCTGACCCCTGACTCATGAGAACAGGGTGTCTACAGGTCGTCTTAAAATGTCTTAGCTTCAGTGTTGCAACAGTAAGGCCTTAAAAGTCTTAAATTTGAATTTGTGAGGTCTTAACTACTACAAACATTTGATCTAATTTTATTTATCCATTTTTAAATTGCGTGAAGCCATTCTTTGTTAAAGTCCACACTTCTAATGTTACAAAACTATAATACCGTCATTTTACTTAATACTTGCACTTACCTGTTGGCAAAATGTAGACTGACTTAACTCACTCTGATAACCATATTTCTACATAACACTGACCTCTGCACAAGACCACATATATACCACTTGCCTGCAGTGCTTAAATAAGTAAAACAAGATTTGTCCAAAAACCTTTCCTAAATTTGACCCTAACCCTGAAGACATTATCATGGAGCAAAGAATAAGTAGGAAGCTCTAGAGTGTTGTGCAAAATGAGGATCATCGTTCAGTGTTTTAGCGAGCTGAAGAGCTCTGTTAGTGATCGGCTTGTTGTGTCCAATAAGTCCTTTGAACCTGCTGTGGTGACGTTTTTTAAGAACACTGTCACTGAGTGGTGCAGTCACACTGATGTTGCACTGTTTATTACAATGCTGTGCTCTCCCCTTATTTTGCATTGCCTTGAGTTGTTTGTCTCTCCTGTTGTCTCACTTGTTATCTGTCCTTTGCATTGTATTGTATCACATTACATTAACAACATCTAATAAGTGTTAAGTTCTTTTCTCGTGCTTCCCTGTTTCAACAGAAGGTATAAATCATAGCATCTCCTTCAAATGTCATATTAACTGCTCATAAGTACAGAGACAGAGCAGTATACCAACACCACCACAGCTCTACTGCACACACACCTGCAAGAATGTCAGCACACACACACACACACGTCTGGCTAAAAGCAGAGTCTGACTTGTTAATCTAATTAGAGGTTTCATTTTGTGGTGAAGAAATAAAACCAAATTAGTCGGTGGTTGTTCGATGAAATCCAGAGTGAAACCTTTTGCAGATCACCAGAGGCTTTTATGTTTCTATAATTTTCCAAGATGAACACCTGAAAGTCTTGCAATTCAATTTTCACATCACAACAACAAAACATAAAAAGAATATGTTTTTAAATCTGCAGCTCAGTTTCTGTCGTCTCTTGTCTGTCTCTGGTGATGTCATTGATGCTGTAACCTCAGCCATCAGCCTGGATGCTGCTTCAAAGCAGAGAGCTCATTAAAATGATTGACAAAGATGTGATTCTAGTACAAGACCGACAAAACACCTCCTGCCTCAGGGCTTTTTTGTTTTTGCTTTAACCCAAGAAAGAAAACAGTGGTTTTCATCATTTATCAATCCGTTCTGCATCTGATTATTTTCTGAAGTAACTGAAGAATGATTTGGTTTATAAAATGTCAAAAAAAATGTCCGTTATGATCAATGTGATGTATTGGAATTAGGGCTGTCAAGCTATTAAACAAATTAATCCAATTAATTATAAGCTCTGTGATTAATTATTCTAAATGAATCGCATTTATCAACTTTTGCTGTAATGGAATTTAAAAAAATGTCAATTCAAATGGATTTTGGACACGATTGTCCCCCTGTCCTCTACTGCTGAAAATGGTTTGCAGTCCATTTTGTAAGGGGGTTAGTTAGTTGGTCACAGGTAGACTTAAGCGGGATTTATATTATATATTGTTTCAACGGTTCGGATTTAATCAGAAGACAAATTAAAGAGGATGACTAGCCAATGTGAAAATCAAAAGAAAGCATAGAATAATGTACTGAAGGAGAGTGTTGTTCCATCATATGTTTTTGTGGTTTGAGAGCAAAGATCCGGTCGCCGCTGTGCAAAACTCCGCAATACAATCCGTCCAGTTCCCTGCACAGTCGCCACCTTGTGGTAAAACATATTCATGAATGCTCAAACTATTAGTATGGGCTTATTTAGACGTAATAGGCTAGCTTACCTCCATTATAATGCTCAAATATGTTTTCAGCTCCCCACAGATTTTTTATTTTATAATTTTTTGGGTCAAAAATGGCTCTTTTGGTAGTAATGGTCGCTGACTCATGATCCAGACTATGTTCCTTTTTATACATGGTATTAACATGCGTCTTGGTTGATCCGAACACAAGTTGACAGAGCTAAAAATGTGTAAACAACCAGCAAGACACATTGTGATCCGATCACTCAAACCACTTGCTGAGGTGATCTGGGGACGCATTTGACCACATATCTTTTGTAGTGTAAACACTAATGCGTCCTGATGCGTCCCCAAGAAGGACTACAGCAAGGAAGGAAACATGTGGATGAAATGAGGAAATGTAGGGAGAAGTAGGACAGTGATTTATTATGCCACTGATGAGTTCTTTCAGTGATTAATTATTCAATTCAGCACGGAGCGAACGTGCTGTGAGCAATACATAACAGACAGAGACACGTTGCGGATTAAAGTAAGATTGATGGCGAGGAGTGACAGCAGACATCCAAACAGAAGGTCTGATTAATAGAGATGAAGATTAAGCTGAGGTTTGAATATGCATAACGTCCATAAGCTCTGTCTCTGGGAGCTTTTACCTGGAAACAATGACAAGACTGGCCGTCACACACAAAGCTCCTTTGTGCTTGTATGGAAGCAATTGAGACAATCACAGTGGTATACAGACACACACACACACACACACACAAACACACACAGCAACTGCAGATTCCATCAGTATCCAGGAAGCTGTTGACCAAGAGGAATGTGTTTCTCCGACATGCAAAACTCCTCTTACATAAGCTCCATCACTAGGATCAGCCATACAGTCGACTAATGGGCACAAACAGGAGCACAGTACAATCTCTGATGGTTGAATCTGGTTCGGGCGAGTGGGGGGAGGATGTATCAGGACACGCAACCCACAGACAGATGGTCTTGGAGGCATATAGACACACACACTGTCTCTTTACTCTCACTTAGCCAAACACATGTACACACACCTCTCAGACAAAATGCACAGCAGTCAAACAAACAGGCACGAAACGCTTGCTTATGTAAGAGTTTATGAAGCCGCCCGAGGACGTCACACAGACGCTTTGTTGCTGGAAATGGGACAGAAACGTACAGGCGATATGGGATGACACAGGGGAGGAAGAAGAGTGGGGAAGACAGATGCCTGTAGGTCCACACACACACACACACACACACACACACTTCAGCCCAGGCAACAAATAGTGAAAGCAGAGATAACGCTTCACCTCTGGGAATGTGAGTTATGTGACAGGAAGTCTCTTCTGGAGATTTGGATTTGACTGGATCAGTGTGACTGCTGGTCCGTCGTCATACTGTAAAAACACGCGTGGCTTAAAAACACCAGCTGCCTTCCTCATTTCTTTAGGTCTCCTGACACAAACCCCAGCCAGCAAATGCCACATGTGTTGAAGCGCGGACGTTAAACATACGCTGTGGCGCTGGAGGTGCACACAGAGCCACTATAGAGGTTTTACTTTAGCGTGTTTGCTGTGGTGCTGTGAAAACAACAGTTTGTGGGTTTAATTGGGGTGTTACATGCTGGACTATTTGTTTACTGGTAGCAATGACTTCCTGGAAATAGACAGTATGCAAGGTGTACCAAGGTAGCTGTACTGTGCCATATGTCAGATTTGTCCAATGTTCCTATTTCCCCTCTTTTTATTCATACTTTCATTTCCTTTTTTCATGGAGCTATATATACGTATTCAGAGCATTAATGTAGCAGCAAACCACTTTTTGCTACGTGAAGATATAGCAGAGTAATGGCGTTCTGAGGAGTAAGTAATCCAAGCTTCTCTGTTCGTTGTTGTGGTACGTTACAGCTGTGCATGCATGTTAGTGTATGTGATTCCAGTGTGTGTATCCCACTGGCTAGCTCATCTTCTCTGCACTGCACTTAAACAGTGGTTACTAAGGAAAGATGGGAAAACAAAGGAAACTCTGTACTATCACTAGAGGATTGGGAAAATTTAAATTAAAACTTAAACTAACATTCGCTCTAAGACTCAAGATGGATCAATTTGAAAAATGCTGGAAAGGATGGATTGATTTCATTAGCCCACATAGATCAGGCTTCAGGTTATAATGGAACATCATTTGTAATGTAACCCCCATGTTTTTTCTATGCTACACGCCCCTCTTTATTTATTTATTTTACTTTACCTCTATTTTTAATTCTCTTACTTTCTTTTTCTGTTTGTCCAATTTGTACTGTTTCAGTTGTTAAAAAAGTGTACAAAGTATAACACTCTGTATATGTTGACTTTAAACATAATAAAAAGATAATTAAAAAAACAAACAGTTGTTAGTGGTGATAATGGGATGGTTTCATCGTGGAAGGGTAGTGCCCATCCTCCAGTCAGCTCTGTCAGCACTTTGGCCACTGTTAGCACTGTTGATGCTGCAGTGCCTGAAATTCATTTTTAAGTAACATTTCGGTCGGACTGGACCTTCGTCGAGTGATGACGAAGGTCCAGTCCGACCGAAATGTTAGTGTTACTTATAAACTGTGAAGTTGAGCAAGAGCAGTGTGCGAGATTTTCTGTTCAAAGACTCAGATGATATTTCCTAACGCACCTGCATCTGAGACAGCTGGATGTGCAAACATCTCTCTTAAATGAAAGAAATTTTTCACAAGGGGGAAATTCTCCACTTATGCCGTTTTTCCATACACTTGCTGGCTTGGCTTGACGTGGTTTGACTCAGCACGTCAGCCCAGTGTGGCAGGGATTTACATCTCCATTAAAACAGGGCTACCCACTTGAAGGTGTGTCTAGTGATAATGTCGATGACATTTAATAGTAGCAGGCTGATCCATGGCCAAAGGTCTCCTGTCATTTTGCAGTGTTTTATCATCAGCAGTAACTTAAAGGGATAGTGCACCCAAAAATGAAAATTCAGCCATTATCTACTCACCCATATGCTGACGGAGGCTCTGGTGAAGTTTGAGTCCTCACATCCCTTGCAGAGATCGGCGGGCGGAGCGGCTAGCACACCTAATGGCAGACGGCGCCACAGACTAACGTCCAAGAACACAAAATTGAAACCACAAAATATCTCCATACTGCTCATCCGTAGTGATCCAAGTGTGCTGCAGCCCCGACATAAAAAGTTGTTTGGAAAAACGTCATATGAACTCT
>NC_065517.1:41705634-41713034 GCF_006386435.1 Epinephelus moara
ACACTTGGATCACTACGGATGAGCAGTATGGAGATACTCTGTGGATTCAATTTTGTGTTCTTGGACGTTAGTCTGGGGCGCCGTCAGCCATTAGGTGTGCTAGCCACTCCCCCCGCCGATCTCCGCAAGGGATGTGAGGACTCTAAAACTTCACCAGGGCCTCCCTCGGCATGAGGGTGAGTAGATAATGGCTGAATTTTTATTTTTGGGTGCACTATCCCTTTAACACAACTTATATACTGGTTAAAGCCAAGATTCATTCAGTCATTTTCCATAACCGCTCATCCTGATACATGGTCGGGGTGGAATCTATCCCAGCTGACACTGGGTGAGAGGCAGGGTTCATCCTGGACATGTTCACCAGACTATCACAGGGCTGACACATAGAGACAGACAACCATTCAATCACAGGGCTGACACATAGAGACAGACAACCATTCACGCTCACATTCACTCCTACGGACAATTTAGAGTCACCAATTAACCTGCATGTCTTTGGACTGTGGGAGGAAACTGGAGCACCTGGAGGAAACCCACGCTGACACGGGGAGAACATGTCAGAGCACCTGGAGGAAACCCATGACAGTAAAATAAAGTAAATAAAGTAGATATCTGAAAGTATAAATTGGGACACAGGAGAGAAACTAAACTCCAAACCACAAAGATTCATTGAGAAGCTATAAAAATACTATGAGCTGAACACAAAGAGACTTTTAAAAACGTGCTTCTCTCTGGTCTCCTGAGCAAACAGGAGTCGAGGGTCACAACACAGGCTTGTTTTAGAAAGTAAAGGGGGATAAGGGGGATCCGTCAGGGTCTGGCTGTGGTTGGCGAGACGTCAGTGCTTCCCTCTTGGAGGTGATCTGGCACACTTTTGGCCAGACTCCAGAGACAGTTGATCTCAGGTGCAGCTCTGCGCAATTCAACACGTTAAAACTGACGATGGGAACGCAAATCCGCACGGCTAGATTTGACACCAGAGGTGCCAAAGGAAAAGCCCTACTAAATGCTTCACATAGGGGGTATTTATACATTTTAGGGGGTGGGTGGTGACTGTTTATGTTTTGTAACGTTGCTGGTAAAAGGCGCAGCACTGTACATTTGACAACAACCCACCAGTTGGGAACCACTGGCACAGAGCTTCATTAACCACAAATCAAATACCTTCTCCATACCTGTCTCCTCCTCTGAACCCTCCCCCTTTCTCCTCCATCAGTACATGCACTACCTGGCTCACTCCCTGCTGCTACTCGCTCCAACCTCTCACCCTTCTCCCTCCATCCCTCCATCCCCCATCCTCTTCCTCCTCCGTCCACCCTCTGCCTCCCTCCACCTCCAAACACTGCACATCTTTGTGAGATTCAGTGCGACCAGTGTGCTGGTCTTTGTCCAGCTCCGAATTCTTTACATATCTGCGCTTGGCCAGGCAGACAGACAGGGTGACAGGCAGGCAGACAGATATGTATGCACATAAACAGAGAGAGACAGACAGCATCCTGCTGCTGCTTTGGGGATCTCCAAAGGATACTAGTGACATTTCTTCTTCTTTTTCTTTTTAACATTTTTTAACTTTAAATTCACTGATTCATTATTAGCATAGGACGAGGTCTGGAAATCATATACAGCAAACTGTGCCCAAAGACTGTTGACTCATTCACCTCTGGAGCTGAGCCATGTGTTCCCCTGCTGGCTAAGACCCCATTAGAGCTATATTTCCTCTATCTCCCCCTCTGGATTTCAGCTATGTGATTAAATAAAGAATAACCTACTTGAGGTGGATATTTTATTTTTGGCAAAACTGAGTTAATCTTGTTTTTTTCTGTCTGTCTCTGAACATCTTAGCTGCAGAAATCTTCCCTCTAGACTGGGGCTGTGGAGGTTATTGATGGCTCACATCCTGATTTAAAACCTCATGTGGGTCGATAGTGTGTGCGTGCATGTGTAGTGTGTTGTGTGGACTTCGATCCGGCCCTCTCTCTTATCCGTCATTTTGACAGGATGAAACATTTCTTCTTATTCTTATAGTTCATTATCGTTTCCCTGCATAAGTGTGTGTGTGTGTGTGTGTGTGTGCCCTCGCAGCTCTCATTGTGTTCGGCCTGTATGGATGCTCCTTCAGCTCGGCTGTCTTCATGCTTCGTCTGCTTTATGCAGCAAATCCAGACTTTGCGCAACACACTGAGCCAAAATGCAGAGAGAAGTCTGGGCGTGTTATATTAAGCTAAAGTTAACCAGGACTGAACAGGCCCGCTCGTACTTGATTTGCAGACCATACCAACTCTTCAGCCGCCCAGCACATGTTATTGCCATTAACCATCCAAAACTGTTAGCGTTTAGCTGATAGGACTTTAAGAGCAGGGGTGACTCAGCGCACAGAAAGCAGAAATCGAAGCCGCATGCTGCAAATAGCTAAGATCAATGGCGGAAATGGGACCAGAATGTTACTTGTGGTCAACCTGAGCCTGCTTCTTCTTGTCTGTCTGTCTGATTGTTTACCTGCCATGTTCTCTGTCTGTCTCTCTGTCTGTGCTCAGGCTCGGTGACCAGTTCTACAAGGAGGCTATCGAACACTGTCGCAGCTACAATGCCCGTCTCTGTGCCGAACGCAGCGTGCGCATGCCCTTCCTGGACTCGCAAACGGGTGTGGCGCAGAACAACTGCTACATCTGGATGGAAAAGTGCCACCGTCAGCCAGGTGGGAAACAGTCTGATCCACTGAACACACTCAGCTCATATGGCTTTAATATATATGTAAATGTTTATGTTCTGAATACTGTAGATCTGGTTTTTGTTACCATTCCTGCTTCATTTAAGGAATAGTGTGACATTCTGGGACATATGTTTGTCTTGCTCAGAGTTAGAGGAGCAGCTGGTTAGCTTAGCTTAGCATAAAGACTGGAAACAGTGGTAAACAGCTAGCCTGGCTGCATCCAGAGCTTAAAAAAACTTTTCGTTTAATCGTACAAAAACTAAACTGTACTGTGAAACCATAGACTGTACAAAATAATGGACGTAGCCACCGTGATGCCACCCATTAGTTTGTGGACTCTTGTTTAAAAGCCTTGTGTTTGGTGGTTTGACCGTCGCCATCTTGGATTTTTGAGGCCAGAAGTAACCAGATTTGGAGAAGAGGGTGGAGGTAACCATAAGGGCTGTGTCCACCAAAGTGCTTCAGGTCCGTTCTCTGTCTGTGGGACAAGTGACTTTCACAAACTTAAAACTAGGGCTGTGCCATATCATAATGTTCACGATAATACAGATATCATTTTTAATATGGTATGAAAAATTCATATCTTGATAATCACAATATTTCGACTTGTTGACATGTGATGGAATACTGTTACCCACGGCAACAACAAGCATGGCTGAAAGAGAAATTAATACCGACTCCGTGGTGGTTCCAAAAAGAGGAGCAGCTTCAGTAGTGTGGAATAAACTGTGAATGTTTTATGAACAGCTCCGGACTTCTCAGACTCTTTTAGCGACTTAGCGCTCAGAGGGAACTCATTCAGTGTCTCCTCTGGCAGCAGCACAGCATCTCTCCCTCTCCTCTCTCGCTGTGTGCACACAGGAGTCGGTGACGCCAAGTGATTTTGTCGTAAACCTTTGGTGATGTAAACCTACGTGATGCTCGCAGCCCGACAAAAAACTGAGAGAAAGAAATGAGAGATAGTTTTTGTTAATTTTTTAACTGAATATTAGAAGGCAAATTGTTGACATGTAAAACTATATCACTTATTTTGTTGCGCATCTATGTTCTTGATTAATAATAAAGTGTTCTTTTACTAATTTGTCATGTTGTGAAAATTACCCTGAAATATTGTGATATTATTTTAGGGCCATATCGCCCACCCCTACTTAAAACACACGGAAATAGTGGCAGCTATGGCTACACTACACTCTGTTAACCTGGGGTTATGCCATGGTTACGTTAACTAACCAACGCTGTCGCTGTGGTAACAACTTGTTACCACCTGTCACTCAAAGTGACCACGCCCTTAATTACGCATACCTTTACGCCTTTTATTTCTGCTGTAAAGTTGGACACTTTTACATGGGGGTCTGTGGGAATTTACTTGCTCTTGGAGCCAGCCTCAAGTGGCCATTTGAGGAACTGCAGTTTTGGCACTTCGGCATTTGCTTTATTTTTCAGCCCCGGAGGTTATGTGCCAGACTATTCCTAGTGATTTCCTGGAGTCTTGGAAACCATCATTGCCAGGCAGCCAATATAGACACCATGAAATCTGACATGATAATTAGTGAGCTTTAGAGCGGCTGGTAGACAGATTTTATAGACAGCTGTTTCTCCATTTTCAGTCCATATGCTAAGCTAAGCTAGGCTAACTAGCTGCTGGCTGTATATTGAATGCACAAAGAGTGGTGTCAATCTCCTCATCTAACAGAAATGCTGAAATGCATAAGAAAGATTTAATTTATCGATCTCCTCCCTCAATAAAAGTGAGTCACCCCTTCCTACAGTTAACACTTGATGATTTATCCTGAGACATGCAGTCAAAGTGCACATCTGTGTCGCCTGAACAACCAAAGGGAACAATCTGCTTTTTACCGAGAGCTGGACACAAATAGCCTGTCCTCCATCTTGTATGCAAAGCCCTTCAGGCCACACCCTATACTTTGTGGCAGACCTAACTCACATTATATGCATTTATTCTGGGTTTATCCCTCCGCCCCCTCCTTCTCTTTTTTTCCTCTGCTCATATTGACAGAAAAAAACACGCTTACTTCCCTCCATCTCTGTCCTCTACCAAGCTAATGGTGGAATATGATTAGACACAGATAACCAAAATATTTTAAGCACAAGACGTCTGCTTGGTGTCAAAGCAAAAGTATTTAAATTGCTTTTTGGAGCAAAACTATCCTCGACATGAAGTTACATTTCTGATAGGTCTGACAAAGTTCCCAAAATTCCAAGTTTTATAAGAGTTTCTGGAACCTGGCTGTAAGAGCAGGAGTTTTCTGAATATGTGGACCATTAGCCTGAGCACTGACAGCGGGACATATTAAGTGTCAGGAAAACAAAACCAGTCCACTGTGTGTATTTCTGTGTGTGTTTTTGTGTGTGTAGGGGTCTCAATGCAAGTTTTGTTAAAGTTGTAAGCCTGCCAGTGGTTGTTAAAATTCTTCCTGTGTGCCTGTGTCTCTGCATGCGTGTTCGCCTATACATATATGAATATGTGTATGTGTGTGTGTGCAGGCCAAGCAGCAGGACAGATGTATACCTACCCTGCTCGTTGCTGGAGGAAGAAGAGGCGACTCCACCCTCCTCTGGATCCCCAGCTCCGCCTGTGTGAGCTCAGACTAGGTAAGACAAACAGCACATACACACGCTGCACATTGACATTCATTGCACAGTGATGGCTGCAGCAGTATTGACCCACAGTTACACAATGAAAGCTGCTGAAACCGGTGCATCCGCTCCTTTTTGCACTCGCACCACCGTCACCTAAATGCACATGTATGTTGTGCCCTCTGCGCAGAGAGCTTAGGCGTGCTCAGTGGCGTTAATGTTCGCTATCTGACCATCTGGCTCTGGTTAGCCCCGTCTCTCTCGCCAGGTCTCCAGGTTCATTCTCTCCCCTGAATCAATGCCTCCTCTCACTGTTCTCTGGCAGTACACACACACACACACACACATACATAAGCGCACAAACACCCCCACACATGACTCTCGCTCTGTGTTGCAGCACAGAAGCACCCTAGCTGGGCCTCTATAATCATTTGTCCATGAGGCATTAGAATGTAAGTGAGTCTTATGAGGTGGAAGTGTGTGCATTTTTTTATGTGCATGCATATGTGTGTGTGTGTTATGGGGGATTTTAGGAAAGGAATGCCTCAGGAACCTGATAAGGGGGGAGAAATAAAGGCGAGTCTTTGTTTCGGCTTTGCCACACTATTGTTTCCCCCTCGCTGTCTTCCAGACGCAATATAATACTCCACAGCGTTCCCCCAAGAACGATTCAGCTTTAAGCATAAGAGTCATTTTCATGGAAAAGAAAGAGAGAAGAAACTCCCCCGAAGCGACTAACTAAAGGGAAAGAGAACTAGCGATGTGTTGTAGTTAACAAGAGCAGGAAAAAGCCTTTGTAGGGTGAAAGAAAGAGTAGAAGTCTCCAGTTTAGTTTTTCAGAGATCCATTTCTGCAGTTTGGCCCAGATATCTATCATAACACGACAGAGGAATGTGAGTGCTCCCCTTTCAGGCTTTTGGAAACGCTTTATGTTTATTTAATGCTTCCTGAGCAGAGAGGTTTGTCTGTGCGTGTGTGTGTGTGTGTGTGTGTGTGTGTGTGTGTGTGTGTGTATGTGTGTGTGTGTGTGTGTGTGTGTGTGTGTGTGAGGATACACAGTCACAAGGTTGCTTTGAAATAGTTTTAAACCAGAATTGTTTTGTACAGTAGATCCTCGGCTTTTTCTTCATGTCACTGCTCAACTTGTGGCCGTGCCCCAGCAGCCATTTTGCTTCCATCGGTATAAAGTCACTATTTAATCTGATTTAAAAGGCGAAAGTAAAAAGAATAAGAGCGAGATATTTTTGTGATACTCAACATGAATTTTAAGATTAACAAAAAGCAACAAGCAAGCACTTTGAATCCACTTCTTTTATAGTAATTTTTGTGTGTTTTTCTTAGTTCATGTCTCTTAACCTTACTCTATGGCAGTGGCTAGTTTTTAAAGATTATTTTGGGTGGTGTAATTAGGTTCATTTTGTCTACTCAAAATAATTAAGTGTACAAAGTTTCTTTTTACCAGACAATGAGTTTTTAAGGAGATGTAGTTTACCTTGACATGTTTCGATTGTCACTTCAGTCTTCTTCAGAAGCGTCTTCTTCAGAAGCGTCATCTGATGTGCGTCATGACGTGTCAGCTGGTAGTATCCTGGAGGCGTGACCAGCCTGGCAATCTGACAGATTTGCCAGGCTGGTCTGCGAGCGCATACAGAGGACAATGAAAAAACACAAAATAAACGCAATAGTAAAACCTCACACAAAACTCTGCCAGCTTTTAGTTCACCCAAAAGACAGGATAAACACGGACAAAAAATGCAACGTAATTTACGAAATCCCATGCATAACATGTGACAAAACATACATAGGAGAAACTAGACTCACAAGTCAGTCTTTAGACGCTTTGCTTAACTAAAGACTGATGTCTTTCTCCCTGATTTTGTGTTTAGATGGGCGGATACAATTTCAGAGTTTAAAAAGCTCCCTATGTTGCAGAACCAATAGTAAATCTGCAGGGCGGTCCTTCGGTGGCTCGCTGAACTCTTGTGCTTGTAAACATAGTCCCACTAGAAACACGTGTAGCGGTACAAAATGGCTCAGCCGTGCTCGCAGAAAACGCCGTCAAAGTTAGTGGATGTTTGTTGCGTTTGTGGCG
>NC_065517.1:41713364-41728552 GCF_006386435.1 Epinephelus moara
CTGCTTTGTTGCCGGCCGTTTTCGCCGGTGTGTTAAACACACTTTAGAAAGGAGTGTCCCCAGACTATCAGAAGGCGGAGATCTCTGATTGTCTGGTGGCGAGACTAAGGAGAAACAGGAAGAAGCTTCAATATAAGAAAAACAGAACATAAAAAAGAATGCGAAAAGGAAAAGACAGGACGTCTCACAAGATCACAAAAAGAAAAAGCAGAGCAGGTGAACCTAAAATCAGCCATATCAGATCACTGCAAAAGAAATAATCATGTCATGGACTGGGACAACGCAAAAGTCAACGGATCGTAAAGCAAAAAGTTCAAACGTTGGATCAAGGAGACCATAGAGATCAGGAGGCGGGCCAGGGACACCATCAACCAGGATGAGGGGGCTTTCATGCTGTCGCACACCTGGGACTCTGTTCCCGAAAGAACACCGGGCGGCAGGAGGCGTGACCAGCCTGGCAATCTGTCAGATTGCCAGGCTGGTCACGCCTCCGGGATAATACCAGCTGATAAAGACACGTCATGACGCACGTCAGATGACACTTCTGAAGAAGACTGCAGTGACAGTCGAAACATGTCAAGGTAAACTACATCTCCTTAAAAACTCATTGTCTGGTAAAAAGACAAGAAAAAGAAAAACTTTCTACACTTAATTATTTTGGGTGCTTTTGCCTTTAATTGATAGGACAGTGCTGAGTGTGAAAAGGGGAGAGAGAAAGGAGATGACCCATGGCCGCTGCGGCAAGGATATTGCCTATGTACGTGGGACACCCACTGAGCCACTGGGTGCCCCGGCATTGGCCAGTTTACATTACAGGGTCACTCCAGTGAATACGTTTAGCACTTCCATAAAGTTTAATCCTGATGTAAAGTGCCTAATAAGGGTCAAGCTCTAAAAATTCTGGATCCATTTTCGAGCCATTTTAGACAGAAGCACTCTTACTTCCATATGATGAAAACGGGCTGCCAGTCGTCAGGCTCAAAGATTGGCTGTCAGCCTCCTGTGGTATGCAAGCACGGCACAGCTTGAGCTTATCAGTGGCTTTGAACAACACCAGGACGTGGGTTTGATACCTCTCTGCCTCCTTTATGCATCTTTGCATCTTGTTTACATGTGTACATCTCGCCTGTGCTTAGCTGTTTTTACAAACTGAAATCGAGTCGCTACAGCCGTTAAAGTGAAACTGATCTTCAACCAGCTCTGTCATCCCAGTTGAGAGCTGGTGGCACCATGGTGGCATTGGGGAAAGCCCAACACTAGGGATGCACGAGATTGGATTTTTTGCCGATATATAACAACTCATTTGGCTGATAACTGATGCTGATATATCCACTTATTTCCCTACCTAATTGTAGTGATCATCAAGTCTCGTCTAGAGTGGAATTAACATCATATTATTCATTCCTACTCTTATCATGACGGCCCACCAGCAGATGGAGACGTTAAATACAATGCTTTTCAATGTATGTAATATTCATTCATTGTGCACATTAAGAAAAAGCATGTTGGCCGGTTCTCATAGTTTATTTTAAAGCTGATATTAGCTGATACCGATGACGTGCCGATATTATCGTGCACCCCCACCAAACACCATTCATCTGTGCACCCTGCCCACACTGCCACGGCAGAGCTGGTTGAAAACTAGCACAGTCGGCAGACCTTGGGGCTGGGGGTCTGATCCTGGACTTTATAAAAAGGTGGCAACTAGGTGCCAGATCGTTAGCAGCACTCATCCAAGAGGGAGTGACGAAAATCGTGGACACAGCGTCGGAAAAAAAAACACAAATATAGCGAAGGAGAGTGAATCTGGGGTTGTCTTTTACTTTCACTTTTTCTGGCGATGTTGACAAACAGTAACTGACAATTTCTACATAATGTACCTGTAAAGATTTTAAAGGGAAATTTCGGTTTATTTCAACCTGTCTCCTATCGTCCTAAATTTGTTTCAAGTGACTAGTGACATAAAAATAATAGTTAGCATGTTAGCCGTTAGCCTAGATACAGCCGGGGCGCATAGTAGCGTCAAACCTGTTAAAACGTAAGTGAACGGGCAACCTTCAAGTGCAAAGTTAGTCCATGTTTGTTTACCATTTAGCTCTGCTTTCCAAAGTGCGGCCATTACACGAGTAAGACTCCTCCCAACGTGTAAACAGACCTTCATGAACCAAATCTGTGTAGTGCCCCTTTAAGGTCAGCAGTGAATCCAGATCAATACGATTTGTTTGAATGTGTGTAGATGTTTGTTTGTATGGGGGGGGGGCATCACATTCACTCCACTATGTTTAACCTGGAGAGTAAAAGGGGGGAGGGTGAGGAGGTTATAAAGGGGAAGAAGGATGGGCATGGGTAAAGAAAATGGGGGAGAGGTAAGCAAAGGAAGGAGGGATTTGGTGTAGAGGAGGAGAGAGTTTGTCAGCAGAGAACAGAGGTGAAGGAGGAGGCATAGTTTGGGGAGGGGTTGGGGTCGGCCAGGTTTAGGGACTGTGGAGAGGGAGGAAATGTCTTGTCAGTGCCAGCAAGTCAACCCACACAGACAGACAAAGAAATGAGAGGAGGAGGAGGAGGGAAAGGAGGAGACCCAGAGGTACAGCAGCTCTGTATTCAGTAAGAACATCTCACAGCCCACTGCCTTTCTTATCACATCCCTACTTTCATTCTGTTTTCATCCCGGTGTTAGAGTTCAAAGACGAGGACAGAGAGTAAATGCTGCAGCCAGTTCATCTCCACGGAAATGAAAAGAGGGAGAGGAGGAAAAATAAAGGAGAAGCAAAAACAAAAGAAAAGACAGCGAGAAAGGCACTAGAGATATAATTCAGGCCCATGAGCAGTGTTTTTTAGTTTGGTTCATTATGTCCTCCTCTCTAACTGTGCACCTGGTGCCACTGTCACTAAAACTCACTTCACGTCATTTGCAGAGCAGCAGAGGGAACGCTTACACAGTGTCCACTGTGATACTGATACTTTTTATCTGCTTTGGTCAATTGCCGTTCAAGAAGCTTTTTAGGTGTTTTCTAAATACTTTGACCATTTTGATCATACATCAGAGTTACTGCCTCAAGCAAGGGAGTTCAAGTATCTCGGGGTGTTGTTCACAAGCAAGGGTGGAATGGAGCGTGAGATGGATCGGCAGTTTGGTGCGGCGTCTGCAGTGATGTGGGCGCTGTGCTGGACCGTCAAGATGAGGAGGGAGCTGAGAAGGCAGAAGCTTTCGGTTTACTGGTCGCATGGTCATGAGCTCTGGGTAGTGACCGAAAGAATGAGATAGCAGATACAAGCGGCTGAAATTAGTTTCCTCCATGGGGTGTCTGGGCTCAGCCTTAGAGATAGGGTGAGGAGCTCAGACATCCGGAGGGAGCTCGGAGTAGAGCTGCTGCTACTTAGTGTCAAGTTGAGGTGGTTCAGGTGTCTGATCAGGATCCTCCTGGGCGCCTCCTGTTAGAGGTGTTCTGGGTACATCCCACTGGTAGGAGGCCCCGGGGCAGACCCAGAACACACTGGAGGGATTATATATCTCATCTGGTCTGGGAACACCTCGGGGTCCTCCAGGAGGAGCTGGAAAGTGTTGCTGGGGAGAGGGACGTCTGGGGTGCTTTGCTTGGCCTGCTGCCCCCACGACCCGGCCCCGGAAAGGATGGATGATTAACTATCAAAAGAGTTTTATAAATGAATTAAGGAAGAACACCTGCCATCTCAAATGCTTTTTTCCTTCTCCTTGCCTCCATAGAAGCCGAGCTGGCCCCTAAGCGCGAAGCTCCCCCTGGCGAGGCCACAGCCTTGGAGGCCCTCCTGAGGGGGGACAACCTGGCGGAGAAAAAAAACAGCATCTGTAAAGAAGAGGAGACGTTGCTGGAGATACAGGTATTTAATGATGTGTTCATTATGTACAGTACAGTTGTATGTCTCCTTGTTTTTCTCCTGAACTTCTTCATACAGTTTTTCTTACTTTTACCGAACCCTCCTGCTGTCTGTCTGTCTGTCTGTCTGTCTGTCTGTCTGCCTGCCTGCCTGCCTTTCTGTCTGTCTGTCTGTCTGTCTGTCTGTCTGTCTGTCTGTCTGTCTGCCTGCCTGCCTGCCTGCCTTTCTGTCTGTCTGTCTGTCTGTCTGTCTGTCTGTCTGTCTGTCTGTGTGTGTGTGTGTGTGTTTGTGCTCTGCAGAGAGTTCTGGAGGCGGAGGAAAATGGGGACGGTCTCAATGATGATGAAGACTTTGACCTGGATACTCCAAAGAGAAAGAACAGAAACAGAGGCAAAGTGAGTGTCACAGATGGAGACACAGAGGCACACACATGTTTGTGTGTGTGGTGTAAAAGCGAAAAGTAACACAGTTTCATCAATGCAAAATCTATTAAATGTAATTATATTTTATTCCTACAGCATCTTCTTTCCATTGAAGCAGAAGTATGTCGGATTATGTGAAACTTGTGCCACATCTTAAAGGTCCCATATTGTGAAAAGTCAGATTTCCATGTTTTTTAATTATAAAGTAGGTAAAGGTGCTCTTAAATACTGTGTATGTATCCAAACGCTCAATCATTAGAGAAATGCACACAGTCCATATTCTGTAACTGCGCCTTTTAACAAGCTGTCAGGACTTTCGTGAAGTTGTGATGTCACAACTGTACTTTATAAAGATAAAAGTTCCACTGTAGAGCCATTACAGTCATTCCTCTGGCTGCAGTGACAGCGCAGAGACGGCAAAAGCGCAGGCGTTGAAGACCTGGAAACACTGACCAATCAGAGCAGACTGGGCTTTTTTGAGAGTAGTGGCTTAAAGAGACAGGCGCTAAAACGGAGCGTGGGTGAATACATGTATATTCAGAGAGACAGTATGAGGAAAGTTAAGTGTTTTTAGACATTAAAACGTGTCAACATGTTCGAGCAGGCACTCAAAATACAAGTATGACCCTGAGAATGGGCGTATAATGGGACCTTTAAGGGCTTTGTTTCATACCAAATGATTGAAATGAGCATTTGTGTGGAAACGTTGATACATGGATTTTGAAATATCAAATGTTTGTTGTGCTTCAGAACAGAGGATCCAGTCGTAGGAGGACAGAGCCTGTTAACATGGACGACCAGGACAAACCATACGTCTGTGACAGTAAGTGAAAAGAAAGCTGCCTTCTTTCTACATCATGTGATCGGTGTCTTTAGTGTTTTTGTTACATGCTAGTTTACCTAAGTTCAGAATCACAGTGTTTCCTAAAGCTCAAGGAAGTGAAGAAAGTCTCCGCTCATCGAATTTGGCTAATACAAAAGTTAATCCCTTTAAAATGTTTGTCAGGAAACCGCACTCTATATGCTTGTTCCAGATTGTTAGATTATGTGTTTAGACACCTGATGAATCCAGCAGAAGAGTCATTCTCTCTCGTCTTACAGTGACAGCCCGCCTCTCCTTCTGCTCTAAGAGCTGTCCTCTGCAGCATGAAGAAGAGTTTGTTGTTAATCCAGACCTGACTAGCATGCCACTTGCGTACTTGGACAGGAATGGATGCGGATGTGGGCAGGGATAGCCTCGTTGACTGGGCCTCAAACAGATGAATCTCATCCTCATTTTGTGTCTTGTGCTGTCTTTCCTTTATCGTTTGCTTTATGTCTTCTCTGTTCCAGATAGATACAAACAAAAGCATAACTCAAAAAAGGCTGAAGAAGGTATCTGAACCTGTCGCCATCTTCTTTTTCTAGGGGCTGCCGTGAACTGTCTTTATGATTCGCCTCTTTTTTTTGTGTGTGTGGGAATGGCTGACTGACTGCTAATCCCTTGGACATATCTAACGCTTTAAATGCTGTATGCTAGTCCAGGCTCCTGAGTTCAGTGCAAGCACTGCATGACACTAACGCTACGCCGTGTGCTTTAATGCTTGCTCATTGCAAGGCATGCACCAAATGACGCTTAAGCAGCAGCAGCTCCACTAATGTCGCACCGAGGGATGCATGTTTTCTTAAAGCCGCACTAGCTGTGATGTGATCCGCAGATGTAGCCATTGTAGAAGTGTTTGCACTGGGTGGAATCTCTTCACATGTTTTATATGGGTATGTTTTAAATTGTGGGATTGGATTGGCGAAGCTTTGCAGCTTTGTGGTATAATATGCAAATTTGTAAAGTCTGAACAGAAATAACAGCTGTATTGGGGCGTGGGAAGGAAAGCAGCAGAAATATACAGTATAATAAGAAGCTTCTATGATGGCTACAACTCTAATGTGCTCATCAAGTTCTCAGTGACCCAGAGATACGGCAGTATTACACGATAGATCCTGTTTTTCTTTTATTATTAGCACATAAAATGCTCCCAAACCAATCCTGTTTTTATATGTTAGATTTGTGACCTACAAGGCTTCACAGAACAGCAACATTAGAATAAAAAGTGTCTCTAAATAATCTGTACTTAGGAACAGTTGAAGGTGAACCTTTAAAACATCTCATGCCATGTCTCCATATCGATTAGTTGTTTCACGACCTTGTTATATAGTCTGTGTATTTTTCATTTCAACTGTCTGTCCTGCCTGTTGTTCCGCCTTAAAGGGTAACTTCGGTATTTTTCAACCATGACCTTATCTTTTCCATGTTTTTGTGTCTAAGTGACTAATGGTAACAACAGTCTTTGAAAGTGGTACAGTACTAAGCAAAGAGGCTGCAGCCAGTAGCAGCGACACAGGCTGCAATGTAACCACTCTGGGCTTTTGAGCACCGTCATTGTACATCCTCTAAAGTCCCGTTTCCACCAAACACTTTCAGTATGGTACCTTTGGAACCAACAGTAACCCTTCAGACATGGTACCTAGACCCTAGCCTTTCCACTGCAAACAGTCCTCTTAAATGTGGGCGGGGTTGTTTTCACTCACTGCTCCGTTCAGCACTCGCTGTATTTCCTCATCACTGGTGACACAGAGGGAAGTTAACGGTTCTTTAACCGCCTGGAAAACGTGAGGTCAGGCGCTCCTCTGTGCCAGCTTTCAAGAGCATGGTGGCAGGTTGCATCTGAGGTTTGCGAAGGAACCTTAACAAGCACCGTATCATAGCCTATTTACCTGAAATCCTGAGTGCAGAGGGGGGTATTGCACTCAATAGTTCAATAGTTTAGTGTGGTTCCAGTGTCAGTCTTTGGGTGGGGTGGGGGAGTTGATGGCTTTGACGGCCTGGGGGAAGAAGCTGTTAATGAGTCTGGTTGTTCTGGCTTTAAGAAAGCGGTATCTCTTTCCAGAGGGGAGGGGGGAGAATAGGAATGTTTGGGATGAGTGGGGTCTGTGCTGATGTTTCTGGCCTTCCTGAGAAGTTGGCCAGTGTAAGTGTCTCTGAGGGGGGGCAGTGTGATCCCGATGATCTTCTCTGCGGTCCTCACCACCCGCTGTAGGTCCTTCCTGTCCTCTGCAGTGCAGCTGGTGAACCACACTGTGCAGCAGTAGGTCAGGATGGACTCGATGGAGCCCCTGTAGAAGTTACCCAGCAGTGGGCGGGGGAGGTGGGCCTGCTTTAACTTCCTGAGGAAGTAAAGTCACTGGTGGGCCTTTCTCACCTGATAGGAGGCGTGGACGGACCAGGTGAGGTTGGCCGAAATATGGAGACCAAGGAATTTAAAGCTCTCCACCCTCTCAACTTCCTCTCCTTTGATGGAGAGGGTGGTCCACAATAATTTCCTTGGTTTTGGCTGTGTTGAGGTCCGGGTTGTTATGGAGGCACCGATCTGTCAGGCGTTCGACCTCCTCCCTGTAGGCTGACTCATTGTTGTTCCTAATCAGTCCTACAATGGTGGTGTCGTCAGCGAACTTGACGATGGTGTCATGGGTGAAGAGGGAAAAGAGGAGGGGGCTGAGGACACACCCCTGTGGTGTTCCGGTGTTCAGGATGAGTGTGGAGGAAGTGCGATCTCCCATCCTGACGTGCTGAGGTCTGTTCCTGAGGAAGTCCAGTATCCATGCGCACAGTGAACTGCCTCAGCCCAGGTTGCTCAGATTCAGGACCAGTTTTGGGGGGATGACTGTGTTGAATGCAGAGCTGAAATCCACAAACAGCATCCTGACATTGGTGTTGCTCTGGTCCAGGTGAGTGAGGGCTGTGTGGAGCGCTATCATGACAGCATCCTCTGTCGACCTATTAGTTCGGTATAGTCTCTATAAACAGACTCTACATTCAGTGAATGTAGAGTCTGTTGGCAAACCCCGGAGATCTTGCCTCCGGAAGAAGAGCGGAAGAGCCCTGGTTTCTGGTTGTAGGCTGTTTGTAGTCCACGTGATATTGACCAATCATGTTTGAGCCGGCTGCAGTTGTTGCCAGGTTAAATGCTTCGTGCGGTGAACTAACGAGGCGGAACATAATTGGCGTCACTGCAAACTCTGAATCCATTGCAATGGTTCAGCATATTTACTATTTTATAAACGGAAGTTGGAAACAGAAATTCACCTCCTCAAACCGGAATGCCAAAAAATCGGGGGTCTGCCCCCATCGGCTGTATTCGGCGTCTGCCGGAAGTCAGACGCCGAATACAGCCGATGGGTTCCGAGAATGGTTCGGTATGCAAACTGATGTTGGTCAAGGTCAACAGGGATGGCAGACTTGATGGAGGGGAGGATGAGTCTGTTCAAAGTCTACACAGACAATATTAAACTCATAAAAACCATCTTGGTTTGTCTTTCCACTGTTCCAACAATCACCAACTCTGGTTTGGTTAAATAAACCCTTAATTTACCCAGTTAGGTGTGAAAATATGCTGGACCTATACATGCTAAAATTACAGTATATTTGAATGGAGTCCGGTGGGTTTGGCCACAACAACTCTGGGGCTGTTTCTGGTTAAACAAAAAGGATCTTACTCTTCAACATAAGGTCTATCTCTGTAGGGATCCTTACCATAATGATGTCCAGCTCATGAAATCATAATCAGAGCCTGTCAGTCGCAAAAACAAACACTTTTAGTTGACATAAACTGAAGGTTCGCATATGCCCTGAGTGGTATCATGGCTGCCAGCTGCAGTGGTCTAGCTCAATATTGGGACAATTTAAAACTTTGTTGTTCCCATTAGTTACTTACACACAAAAAACATAAGAAAATAGAGTCCAGGTTAAACATAAATACCAGAGTTACCCTTTAAGTTAGCCATATTTGAAGTTATTAAAACTATAAAAACATTTTCTTGGCATAAAATACGTAACAGATAAAACTTCTTTCTTACTGTCTCAGCGAGAGTAATATAGCCTCTCAGTAACACTGTCTAAAACTAATGGTTACATGCCAAAATGCACTTGGTGTTAAGGTTGCTATAGTCAACAGCAATTTGAAGTTCCTGCAAATTGTCTCTGACACCTTTCATAAAATCTGTTAAGGCAGTGATGACAGATGATTTTGAGCAGACTCTTTGTCCACTGCTCTACAGCACAAGGTTTTTACGAGTTACTGATGGACCTCTGATGTTTTATCTGTAGTCTGTGGAAAGCGCTACAAGAACCGGCCTGGCCTGAGCTACCACTACACCCACACTCACCTGGCAGAGGAGGAGGGCGAGGAGGAGAAGGATACAGAGATGCCTCCGTCTCCCCCACACAGCTCAGACAACCACAAACGTAAGCTGCTGCCTAGAATGTAATTACATAGACAACAAAGAGTTTCAGTAAGTGCTAGCTGGGGACAGAAACCCCCCAATGCACACACTCACACAGCTTCCCAAATCACAGTTTATGATAACCTAAATGGCCTCAAGCTGTCGGAAAATGAATGGCAGCTCATGTGTCCTTCATCTTACATGTGTGTGTTCCTGCCGACAGCTCAGAAGGCTGCGGATGGCACCATCATCCCCAACGACTACTGTGACTTCTGCCTGGGAGACCAGGACTCCAACAGGAAGACAGGCCAGGCCGAGGAGCTGGTGTCCTGCTCTGACTGTGGACGATCCGGTGAGTCCCAAATCTCCACAGCATGGAGGGTTTCCGTCAAAGCTTCAGGTTCTTTGTTGACGTCAGCTTTAGATGTAGAACACAAGTAGTGTTAGTGGATTTTAACGAACAGTGATTTCATTAGGACAGCAAGAAAACTCCTCTTAATAATACCACTTTTATAAAGAGTAATAGTATGAAATTTTGGGAAATACGCTTATTCGCTTTCCTTCCGGAAGCTAGGGCCAGGAGGCGCTTACCTTAGCTTAGCTCAGCTAGCCTGTCCAAAGGTAACAAAATCTGCCCGACAACACTTGAGCAACTCACTTAATAGCACGTTGTATCTTATTTATGGATGTTAATTTTGGTTAATTTTGCTTTTGTTAGCCCAACACCCTTTAATCCGTAACTAACTGGTTATTTTAAATGAAATACAAGAGGCCTTTTCTTTTACTTGGCCGCTCCATTGACTTTATGAACGAACTTTAGTGCCACATTTCAAAAGCTTTCCATTGAGAGGTCTTAAAATTTAAATGTTTGGTTATGTAATTGTGTTGCCTTTTATTTTATTTTCTGTTGGCTTTGCTGACAGACAGCCAGCTTGCCGAGTTAACGTGCAGAAACGTAGTGCCCACCCTCAGGTCTCCATTGGTTAGCTAGCTGCTCTGCACTGCACACCAGCCGGGCAGGAACTAGCTAACAGCGCCACTCATTTGGTGATAATTGCCGGTAATGCTGTCCCAACCCATGGTTGCTTCAGAAAAATAGTAGCCACCCTTCCAACAGGGTGGGAGCTAGCTAGCAGCGCTGCTTATTCTGCGACTACCGCTGGTAATGCCGTCCCGCCACCGGGACAGTGTTGGTATGGAAATACAGTAGCCCCCCTCTGGTCTCCCCCCACATGCCTTTTATTTTATTTTCTAATGACCTTGCTAACGGACAACCAGCTAGCTGCGTTAACATGAAACATAGTGTCCACTGCCCACCCTCTGGTCTCCACTGGTTAGCTAATAGCATTGGCAGCTCTGCACTGAACAGCAGCAGGGTTGAGTGGGAGCCAACTAGCGGCACCACTCATACGTAATTACCGCTAGTAACGCTGTCCCGTTAGCGGGATGACATTGCTATGGTGGCCACCTCTGCTGTCCCCCCAGGAAGCCCTGGCTTCATTTTGAGCTGCGAAACCCTTTTAGCGTTGTTAACCATGCTAGCACCACTAGCTGTGCTGACACTGCTAATGGTGCTAACAGAGCTTACAGTGAAGTTAATAATGCTAAGGGGGGGTTGCGGTTTAAAGTTAAGCCACTTAACTGACTGGAGGGTGGGCAAAGCGTTTACACAGCAACGCTTTTGGGTGAGGACAGCATTACTACTGATAAATCACCTAATGACCGGTGTCGCTCGCTAACTCCCACCTGACCCAGCTGGTGCACAGTACAGCGCAGCCAAGGCTAGCCAAACAGTGGAGAGTGGAGGGTGGGCAGTAGGCACTATGTTTCCACATGTTACCGCGGCTAGCTGGCTAATCTTGTTTGTTTAGTCTGTACAAAAGCTGAAGTGTAAAAGTTGTGTCTTTACAGAAGGTTATGTACTGGATTATTTCTCGGCCAGTTGCAGTGACTCCCTGGAGTCGCTGGGAGGTTTTTGTACGAAATAAACAAACTAGATATAGCATGTGAAACAGCGAGATTTAAATTTGCTGTTAGACTTATGTTGTTATCTTGGGACAGAGCCAGGCAAACTGTTTCTCCCTGCTTTCAGTCTTAATGCTAAGCTAGGCTAACCGTCTCCTGATCAAAGCCTCACATTTAATAAGAGTTGTATCAATCCTCTTGTCTCACTCTTAGGAGGAAAACGAATAAGCGTATTTCCCAAAATTTTAGATGCTTCCTTTGGGAAATAATTGAGATTTTTAGGAGTTAGTGTCATACTTTAATTTGTGTCTACTACACATCTCATTTTTGTTTCCCTTTACTTCCTTTTTATCCACAATCTTGTTCATGTCTATTCCTCGCTTCCTTGCGATGTTTATCTTTGTTACATTGACTAAAACGGTGCTTCCCCAATGTGGTGTTTAGAATAAAAATTACACACATCAATAAACTATACTATTATTATATTTACATTAATGTTCACACAGTTGATTTAAGTCCAGTTATTCCAAGTCACCATTGTTCAAACCAACCTGTGTCTTTACCTGATGATGTAGATGTGATTATACATTTATGGCGTGCAGTGAATTTGAGCCTCCATGTTGCCACAGTGTCTTTTCAATGGGTTGTCAATGAGCCTTGTAGATCATCAGAAGTGAGAGCCAACTGCTGGAACTCCTCAAAATAATATTGATCCCTAGGCTCCGCTGCTTGCTTCCATCCTGCATGCTTCTCCATGTCAGCCTCGCCCATCAGGACCTCTGCCTTTAGACGACATGCATTCTCTCTTTTGTTGCTCAGTTTTCACGCATTACCTTATGGCACATTTGGCTGCATATTTTTGTTTCCTTTTCTCCCTTTTTTCCCTCCACACTGGCCAAAGCCGCCTCTGCTGGATATCTCAGCAAAACATGTCTCGAGTCAGCTCGACCGTCTCATGCAGTAAGAGAGCATTCATTTCAACGAGTGAGATGTTTTCTTGCTACGGTAGACTTTGTTAGAACAGCTGCGAGAGAGTGTGTGGCCTTGTGTGTGTTGCTCTGACGCTGATGTTTTCATGGTAGCTGGAAGAGGAAGAGTGAAGAAGGATGGGAGGAAGATGAGTGCTCTAGAGGAATTGTTCGGCACCGAGTCAGACAGCGAGGCCTCCACGTTTCATGGCTTTGAAGATGCAGAGCTGGAAGACATTTTGTTTTCAGACGATGATGATTCTGATGCTGATTAAGGGACTTCTTGACCACCTGGACCTCGTGGCGATGAAACTGATTTTCTGATGTTTTTATTGAGGGCACACTAGAAGACTGGACTACAGTGGTGGACTTCATCTTGAAGACACTTCTGCCAGAAAATCTCCAGATTTATTTTGATATTTTTGAAGATGCAGGACGTGTATTCCTTCAAAAGACACATAAAGCCGTCTTTTTCTTGGAAATTTTGTCTTTGATGGATACAATTGCAATTTTTTTTTACCGTGCTCTGATGGATTTTACTGTTTAGCCTGTTAAGACGTTTTCCATAAACCAACAATAATCTCCTCACACTTGACTTTGCTTGCGTAAGATAATCATAGACTAAACTTCTTGACCAAATCCTAATTTATTCTGGACCGAAAAGGTAAATAACAGACACTGTGGACCAGAGAAAAAGGAATAAGTTACATGAGGGCCGCTAATGTGGCAGGGGGAGGGCTGCACGTGGACTCTTGAGTCACTCCATTGGCTAAAGAGGACAGGTAGCCGAGAGGTAAGAGCCAATCGGCACTCCATTGCTCCTCTGTGTCTTTTCTTTTATCAGTAGTCGCTGGGTAGAAATGCTTTTCTACTGCCTGCTGCTAACTGGCATCCATTTTATGGAGGATGTAAGATGACTTACATATCAATAAATAAATAAATGTGTAAATAAATACAGGAATAAATAAATGTATGAATAACTACAGGAATAAATAAGTACAGAAATAAATAAATGTATGAATAAATAAATGTATGAATAAATAAATACAGGAATAAATAAATAAATGTATGAATAAATACGGTAACAAATAAATATAGGAGAAAATAAACGAATAAATACTGGAATAAAAAATGTCTAAATAAATACAGAAATGAATGTATAACTAAATAAGAGACACAAGAAAAATAAAAATTAAATAAGAAATAAAAGCATAAATAAATATGGAAATAAATAAACGGAAGAAAAATAAAAATTAAATAAAAATAAATTAAATTATTAAATAAGGAAATATTTAAATAAATAAGGAAATATGGAAATACATAAACAAAAGCAAAATAAATAAATAAAATAAATACATTTCTGAAATAGATACAGAAATAAATGATTAAATAAAAAAAGATTAAATTTTAAAACAGATTAAATTTGATAATAAATAAATAATGAATAAAATAAAAAATACCTTAATGCAAAAAAAAAAAATTCGATACATAAATTAATAAAAGTTGAAAATTAAACAGGGCATAAAACATGAATATCTTAAATTTATTTTACGTTTATTCATTTTTGGTTTTCTGTGTATGTTAATGATACACAATAAACTCTTTATTTCTTTATTTTACATTCATTTATGAAATTATTTCCATATTTATTTCAGCATCTATTTCTTTTTTCTATTTATTTATTCCTGTATTTATTTATACATTTTTTTAATGTAATGATACTTGTGTCATTTTTCATCCTCCATACATTTAGGCTGATCTTTTGAACTGCCACAGCTATTTTTCTCACTGACTCTAAATCCTCAGTTTAATTTGGGAAGCAGGCAGCAGCTTAAACCTCTGAGCTATAAATTTCACTCAGATCATGTTTGTCTTTATTCACCAGTCACAGGCTGAAGAACGTCTCTGGCTGCTTTCCCAGTCCAGATGTAAATCACTTCATCCTTGATTATGGCTCATTCATGGCTCATTGATACCCCATTGATACCACGGTGATGCAGATTACTGTGTGCATGAGAGGCTGACAGCACCGTGAAGCTGCAGGGAGATATTAACAGACGTTGGCGTAGCTGTAAAATGTTTGTTAATAAGACAGGGGAACAAGGAGACAATTTTATAAATGCCAGATATTCGTTCTGAGTTTTCACAGCTGTAAATTTATAGTTCTGCTCAGCTGTGTTTTCCTGTACACACATCATAGCTTGTGTTTTGTTTTCCAGACATATAATCACTCGTCTTTTGTGGCCAGATTGCTTTTGATGCTACATTTCATCCAGCTGTACAGACTGAAACACTATGGGCTGCAATTACAGACAAAGTTAACACTTAGTGCTGGTTCCTTTGAAGTCGTCTTCTTTTGAAGGAAGAAAATAATGTTTTCAAATGTTTTTCAATAACTTCAGCAAAAAGGGTTTTTTGTTTTGTTTTTTTCTGACATGAGATGACCATTTTTAGTCGACAGTATTACAGGTAAACTTTGGTATTTTTCAACCAGGACCCGATTTCCCCATGTATTTAACAATATAATGAGGAAAACTCTGTGTGTGTGTCTGTTCCACGTTTTTCTCCTCACTGACTTGGTCAATCCATGTGAAATTTGGCACAGTGGTAGAGGGTCATGGGAGGATGCCAATGAAGCAATATTACATCATTTGGCCAAAGGGGGGCGCTATAGCAACCGATTGAAATTGCAAACTTTGAATGGGCATATCTCATGCCCCGT
>NC_065517.1:41728997-41737767 GCF_006386435.1 Epinephelus moara
GTACAGTTTTAGCCCACTAACTATCCCACTATTGGCAATGGTACTACTGTACTTTTAATAAAGCAATCATACTATCAACTTCACAAACAATCTGTCTGAATACATTGCTCTTCTTAATGGGTTCAGTTGACTATTTAATCTGCAGTTTCCTATGACCTGTATCCCAAACACACACCATGTGAAACTGTATGTGGGTAACTGCACTCAATGGGTATGGACTAGTCTACGTGAATAATGGGGAGAACAATTTTTGAAATTGGTCCGGTACGGAGCGAGAGAGCTGCAGCAATGTAATGTACATCATCAATTTACGCCCCCTAAAAATGCTTGTTTTTGCCACTGACAGGAGCAGATTATTCTTCTAAATGTCTGACAACTGTATGAAAAGGATCCCCCCAGAGATAGAACTTTTTGTTCAAGAGTGAGATTTCTTTGTTTAACCAGAAACAGCCCTGAAATCGCTCTTGCAAAATCCACCAGACTCCATTTAAATAAACAGTAATTTTATCATCGTAGAACACACTTCATGTGTGACTTGAAATAAACCCTTAACTCACATACTTAGATGTGAAATTATCATAGGCTGTAAAGGAAAATATACCAGCTCTATACGTGCTAAAATTCTTGTTTATTTAAATAGAGTCTGGTGAGTTTGGCACTGGTAATTTCAGGGATGTTTCTGGTTACAAAAAGAGGATCTTATGCTTTAAGAAAAAGGCCTATCTCTGTAGGGATCCTTCACATAATGTTTCTAGACACTTAAAATAACAATCTGAGCCTGTCAGTGGCAAAACAAGCACTTTCAAGGAACCAATTTCAAAAACCGTTCTTCCCGTTAGTCACGTAGACACAGCAACACGGTAAAGCAGGGTCCATGTTGAAAAGCACCAACGTTACGTTAAAATCAAACACAGCAGAATCTGAGCACAGTGGAAAAACCCAGCCTGAAGGAGGCACTGGGGCCGTCAGATTTAGCTACACATCATGTAAATCAGCTTTTTGTGGATTATGTAAATATGCTCAGATGTGTGTCAGTCTTTGTCTGCTGTCAGCTCCAATTAACAGCTTCTGCCGCATGTCTGTCGGCGAGTACATCCGAAATCACCGCTGACTTTGCTTTGTAAACTCCTCTGTCACTCCTTCCTTCCTTCCCTCTTCACTCCTCTCGCCTCTCCTCACCGTCCCTCCGCAGGTCACCCCACGTGTCTGCAGTTCACTGATAACATGATGCAGGCAGTGAGGACGTACCAGTGGCAGTGCATAGAGTGCAAGTCCTGCAGCCTGTGTGGCACCTCAGAGAACGATGTATGTATACTGTAGGAGAGAGGGAGCTGTGTGATCCTGTGTGGCTAGATTTCTGTGTGAAGTGCACCAAAGCTGACATGTTTTCCTTTTGATGTTGTGACCTTTTCAGAGTTGGCATTCAGCCTGTCATGGACTATACATACTCACCATGCAGATATTACATGTGATAAGTCACCCTTGATGGGATTTTTTTCATATCAGTGACTGGCTCAGAAATGTATGAAAATACATCTCCAGCTTTTTTGGATTACAACATTTAAATGATCATAAATTAACGGGAAGGCCAAACATGTTTGTTAGTGCAGCACAATTTCATTTCAAATCCATTGCAGTCTGATTTACAAGATATCAAGAAGGACTTTACTGTGCAGAATTATCACTGACTGTAAACAAGCTCACCAGTGAAAATGAAAGTGAAAGCCAGATCCAGATTTACTCTCGTTTGGTGTTTTGCCTCGCTATATCTGCTTTTTTGGTACTGTGTCTCTTGAGCCACATTTCCACCAGACACGTTAGGTAGAGTACCCTGAGACATGAACCTGAACTGTAGATCTGTTTTCATCGTAGACATTACTCCGTTGTAGAGGAACGTCTGCTCCTCGCTGATCGTCCACAGAGAGGGGTTTCATTCGACTTTCAGAACAAAAAAAGAGCAGGCGTGCAGTGTGGATTAAATACGCTGCACCACTTTTCTTAGTAAAGTGAGGAAATAGAATTAGAGATGAACCGATACCACTTTTTCCTTCCCGATACCGATTCCGATCCCTGAACCTTAGGTATCTGCCGATACCGAGTACCGATCCAATACCAGTGCGTAAAACAAAAATGAATGGGCTATGAATTGTTGTATGTCTCAACTCCTAAAACTCTGTGTAAAATATTAAGAAATAAATACATAATAGTAGAATGAATGCCATAAAACTTTTAATTATTATTATCCAGTGCAGCCACACAATTTGGTAAAAAGACATGTTAAAGGCTACAGTAGAATGCTTTTTAAATGTGTAATGATGTGAGGCATTACGTGGTATCAGATTGGTCATAGGCTGTACTCGCCGATACCCGGGCCGATCCCGCATTTTAGGCAGTATCGGAGGCATTTCTGATACTGGTATCGGTACAACTCTAAATAGAATATTCGCAGTTTGAATGCTTGAAGATCCAATCATCTCTAAAGTGAATGTCATGCAAGAGAGACAATAAAAATGAATAAAACTGTCAGAGTTGCAATGCAAGAAAACATTCCACCTTAAAAGTCGCTGCCGGCAGTAGCCTCTGAGCAGCACAGTGAATTCAGGTATTTTTCTCCATCTATAGCCATTAACTTTTAACTAGTAAAGATGAAAAGGCAGCAAAACATCCTCTCATTTTGCATTCGCGGAACCCATCGGCAGACGGCGATACAGCCTCTGGGGGCAGACCCCCGATATTTTGGCACTCTGGTTTGGAGGAGGCGAATTTCCGTTTCTGACTTCTGTTTCCTCCCCCTGCTCATTTTGCGAGCGGGGGGAGGAACGAGTTTGCAGTGACGCCAATTATGTTCCGCCTCGTATGTTCACCGCACGGACCGTTTAACCTGGGAACAACTGCAGCCGGCTCAAACGTGATTGGTCAATATCATGCTCTTCTTCCGAAGGCAAGATCTCAGGGGTTTGCCTACAGACTCTCTCTATATAGAGACTACTCATTTTGTGGCAATAGATGACCAATGTAACTTGCCACCTTAGGAACACTGGCTACAGTCGGGGGCGGCTCAGAGGTAGAGTGGGTCGTTTATACACCGGCAAGATACAGAACCCCAAATTGCTCCAGCTGGCTGTTCCATCAGTGTGTGAGAGCATGTGAATGGTTCCTGAGTAGCAGGTGGCACCTTGTATAGTAGCCTCGGCCCCCAGTGTGTGACATGTAGTGTAAAAGCGCTTTGAGTGGTCGGAAGACTAGAAAGGTGCCATACAAGTGCAGTCCATTCACCATTACAGTCCACTGTAGTCCGAGCAAGACCATTGATTCTCTATTGACCAATCAATGGTCTATAGTGTTCTAACTCAACCTTTTAGTATCGGATAAGCGTGCTAGGTACCTCATCAAAGGGTTGACGGAAAAAACGGTATGGAGTAGAATGCTTCTATCGGTACCATCCCCAACTTTTTACAGTGGAAACTGAACCAGCCTGCTTGGTGGAAACGAGGCTCTAGATGCCTGCTGCTTACGGTCTGTCACCTGGTCGCTACCTTTTTACAAAGCTCCGACCTCACCTGACCACTGAAGGGTACACACCCATAAAGACCCTTAACACGTTTGGCATTCAGCCTTTCTGTATTTGTGTTGCTTTGGTGCTGTGTCTGCGAATTCTGTAGCTTCCCCTTGGATGCATGCTGCTTATTGTCTGGCACCTGGTCACTACCTTTTTATGAAGTCCCGGCCTCCTCTGCACACAGTGCCCTGAAACATCCAGATAATATAATGAAATACACACTTCTAGTGGGTCATACATGTCATTGGAAGGGATGCTTCTGTATGAGTGTATTATTTTCTAGGAAAATCCTGCATAGAATACATTTAAAGGAATAAATGTCTACCATAGCAAACATTATGTGTGTTATATAAGGTTGCATGCTGCTTAGCACTTTCCTGACAGGTGTAGCAGCAGTTTGGACACAACACATTTAGCCTGTTTGAAGCTCCATTAGCTCTCCCATGATGCTTTGAAAGCTCCCAGTGCTCCCACCAGACCTCTTTTATAGCTGATAAATACTGCAACATAATATGAGCCACATTTATAGCAGCATTTGTAACTCTGATTTACTCGCTGCAGCGTTTATATCTTCTTCCAGGCAGGGTTTAATTCTCTGCCCCCTGTACGTGCTTTATAGACGTTATATATTGAATGCGATGGTGTGTTGCTAATGCAGGACCAGCTGCTGTTCTGTGATGACTGTGACAGAGGATACCACATGTACTGCCTGAAGCCTCCGATGACCCAGCCTCCAGAAGGTACAGCACAGGTTTTATTATACATCAGTGTGCTGATACTATATATATGTCATGTGCTGTATATTTAAAAGAGGCTACAAGCAGAGACCCATATATGGAGAAGAGATTTCACCCCCTTTCTCCGTCTCTCTGTCCGCAGGGAGCTGGAGCTGTCACGTGTGTCTGGATCTGTTGAAAGACAAGGCCTCAGCCTACGGAGAAGCATAACTTCCTCGGACACAGTATATATAGCTGTACCTACGCATTAACTGTTTGACACGTTGGCACACACACTCTCTCAGATAGATTCAAACACACACAGATACACTCGTCCACACACACTCCAGTGCATTAGCAAGCTCAGGGCAGTTTCCTGTGTAAGGCGTATACTGTAGCCGAGCAAAGCGGCATCAACATGCAATCTCGACCATATGTCGGCCAACAGCAGGTCTGCCGTTCAGTCATTTCTCTACCTCACCATTCAGCAGACGGCAAGAAGCCAAAGCAAGATTGATAACGACCAATACTGTGTAGTACATGTGTGTGAAACCAAATGTCTGAGCTCCCTGGATGTTCCCCCTGATTTACATTTGTTTGATATCAAAGACGTTTGTCGCAGACTTTCTTCTGAAGCTGTTTTCACTCGCCTCCCCTCGCCGCTCGCAGCGGGTTTGACTAATGTTTGTTTAAATTTCTCCTCCCGGCTCTGCTCCTCTCCTGTGTTTAGACTTTACGGTGACATTCCTATTTCATATCTGGACAGACTCAACGTTAGTTAGCCATCGTTCACAGGTTTTTGTCAAGCTTGGTGAAATTTATATCCTGCAGTGAGAGGAAACGGAGCGATAAAAGAGTCTCGGCTATCATTCCTGTCGGAGCGTGGTGACATTTTTAATCCACGTCTGTTTTTTGTATCCTGGCGGTTGCTAGGATACCATGGTGCTCAATTTGACACTTTACAGAAATTCTAACATAGAACGAAATGCTTATTTATTTATTGTTGATCACGGTCCAATGTTACTGTTGAGGAGATCATTACTGTAAATCAGTGGTTCCCAAACTTTTTCTTTCATGGAGTATTTATGCACAACAGACACAAAGTTCACCTATTATATAAACAGTGAACTCAAGATCAAGATTCTTAAAGCTTTGGATTTGACTGACAGGTTGATGAACCTCAACTATTCTTTTCTTCCCTGTCAAAGCTATTAATCTCGAAGGTGCCTCACATGTTGTAACCTGCTCCGTACAGCTGGATCACTAATCTGAATCTTGATCGTCTTGATAGCATCAGAGCGCTCGTGTTTCTTTGTTGTTCCCAAATGACCTTTTTTCACAGCAGACAGTTTGACTTTTCATAGCAGGAAAGGCACAGGTGGAACTAACAGAATACCTTTATTCTGCAAACCTCCGCCTGTCTTAGTTACTGTTGCTATGTCTGTTAAGGTATTTCCTAGCTAATGACTTTTGGTTTTCTTGGCAAGTAGGTAGAGCTGTGGCTGGAGCAGCTACATGACTCACCCACTCAGTCCAAGATCAGATCCCTTCGCCCCTCAATCCAAAACTGGAAGCCCTGAAGAAAATGCTAAGCCAGCATTTAGCTAGCCATGAAGTATGAAGTAAAAGAGAGGTTAAGGTAAGGGTCATGGTGAGGGTTACATCTCGTTACATATCAAGTGAATCAGGTCTTCAGGTATAATGGGAGCAGTTTGTAGGGACGTGGCGTGTGCTCTTCAAACAGAATGTGTCTGCAGCTATACATGTCTCTTTCTTAGCTGGCACTGGAAGATTTATCAACTACAGTTAGCTAGCTAATTAGCGCTAAATCAGTGAGTTGGTTGAAGAAAAATAAAATTGATCTCCAGGGACTAATTTTAAACAAGAACCCTGTAAAAGGAAATGAAATATACATGTGATGGCTACATACACAATACAGCTAAAGTATCATGTCCTTGGCTAAAAGGTTCAGCCTCCTCACTAGTTGGTAAAAAGACATCAAGAAATAGCCTTCATGTATACAGTTCTCCAAGGACGATGTTTTTCCGCTGGCCAACACAGAGGTTAACATCGCATTGGTTCTCTCGTCAAGCTAATGTTAAAGGGATAGTGCACCCAAAAATGAAAATTCAGCCATTATCTACTCACCCATATGCCGAGGGAGGCTCAGGTGAAGTTTTAGAGTCCTCACATCACTTGCGGAGATCCAAGGGGAGAGGAGGTAGCAACACAACTCCACCTAATGGAGGCTGACGGCGCCCCAGATTCAAACGTCCAAAAACACATAATTGAAACCACAAAATATCTCCATACTGCTCGTCCGTAGTGATCCAAGTGTCCTGAAGCCCCGACATAAAAAGTTGTTTGGAAAAACCTCATTTGAACTCTGTTTTTAGCCTCATTGTAGCCTGTAGCTTTAACTGCCTCTCTGGGCACCGCGCTCACGTGTACGCTTGCACGAGACCAGCGAAAGCACGTGAACACACATGAATGCGGTGCCCATGTCTCACGGTCTCGCACAAGCACACACACGTGAGCGCAGTGCACAGAGAGGCAAGTTACAGTGCATCAGTGCAGGTAAAAAAAACAAACATTTGGATGTTACATTTTTTGCTTCTGTGACCTTTAAAGGATCAGAAAATACCTGTGTGCCAACCGACCCTGGTCTCCCCTACTTCAAACTCTTTAATACTCATTGTAGCCCTCATACATGCACCGTGCACCATGCACCATGCACATGCCTCAATATGTCAGCAAAATCAAAAACTGGAGAGGTCAGCCATGCCATAATGGTTGCTTCAAGGTGATTGGACAATAGCTGTTTTAGGGAGGAGTTCAGTGAACAGTTAATACCGTTATTAGTTGCACCTGTGTCGGACATTTCAAAATAATCTGCTGTGAAAAGAGTTTTTTACCTTTTGTTTTCTCGTTATATGAGTAATGTGTGCCCCCTGCAATACCTCCGTGCCCCTCTAGAGGGCCCCACCTCACAGTTTGGGAACCACTGCTGTAAATGAACCAGGTCAATGTGTGTTTTATTATCAAACCTTGATTCATGACTGTTTTAAACTGGCCTGAAGAAGCAGTATTTACTGGTGAGTCCTGTGTGGAAGTTGGCACAGCTTATATCTGAATTTATAACATTTCTTTACTCGGTTATAACCAGAATATATTCTGGACAACCTGGATGTTTATTACCCCATAAATGAGATTAATATGTAAAACTGGTTTCTTGTAAATCTTCAAAGCCCCATCGGTGTAATTTATGTTTCTGTACCGAAATCTAATGCTCTAAAAACAAGGTTGGTCATAAATAGGAAGAACCACCAAGAATAAGCCCTCACAGTACACGTGGTGTGCAGGCCTTCACAGGATATCACAATCTGCATTTGTGTCTTTTTTATTGTGACTTTGTATTTGATATTGCTTTTCCACAGACAATCATGAGCTAGCGTAGATACATGATGTTAATAATATGCAGAGGGTTTTATTGTGCTTTTCCATGGCGGGTTCAACAACCCTTTGTGTCTCCCTTTTTAAAACATGTCTTTGCTGTCATTCTTATTTGATGCCGTCACCTACAGTGATTTAAAATGTGTGTTGTGTTTTGTTAAAGTAAACGTTATGTTTTGTGTTGAAATAAAGACTTTTTTCATGTAGTCGTTTCCTCACATGTCATCTGTGAAAGTTCCTGCTTACTGTATCTTCAGTTCCTGTAAAATATATTTACAGAAATACTGTTTGAAGTGTTTTTGTTCCCTTTCAAGAATCCATTACCAGGAAACCCTAATGCTGTGTATCCAAATTAAAAATAGGCATTGAGTGTTTATGTGGCTCTGGCCAAGATGGCTGAGTCTGATATGAGTCCATTATACTCTAATGGACAGATGAACCATGTCTCCGGACCATCTCTGTGTTTGGATGCTCTCTCCAGCGACACAGAATTAACTTTATAAGAGGTTACAAATGTGGATTTCCTCTGCAGTATCAACCTGTATGTGTAACACTGTGCAGCTAATATAATGCTGTCCAAACCCTCATGGATTTTATTACCAGAATATATTTTATTTAATCTTATTTCAGGTTTTATGTCAAATATCCTGGTCATCATATTACTGGAGATGTTAATGGGTTTGTGCTTCACCCTTTGGCAATTCATGATGGGTTAGTACTTACATCACATTACCACTAGGGTGAGCTATTGGACTGGAGTAGAGCTCTGGATGGACCCTGTCTGAATATACAGTTTATTATTTCTGGAATGTATTTGGATATCAGGTTGAAGAAGTGCTCAGGGGTCAATGACATGTCATTTTTAACCACACTAATACATCATAATTAATTTGTTGATATGTATAGGGCGGCAGGGTGGGGCAGTGCTTAGCATTGTCACCTCACAGCAACCAGGAACCAGGAATCCAGCCCCTTGGTGTGGAGTTTTAAAGATATTTTTTTGGCCATTTTGCCTTTAATGGACAGGACAGGTAAGCATGAA
>NC_065517.1:41737829-41739930 GCF_006386435.1 Epinephelus moara
CAGGTGCTCCAGCTTCCTCCCACAGTCCAAAGACATGCAGGTTAATTGGTGACTCTAAATTGTCCGTAGGTGTGAATGTGAGTGTGAATGGTTGTCTGTCTCTATGTGTCAGCCCTGTGATAGTCTGGTGACCTGTCCAGGGTGAACCCTGCCTCTCACCCAGTGTCAGCAGGGATAGGCTCGAGCTCCCTGTGATCCCCAGCAGGATAAGTGGTAACAGAAAATGAATGAATCACTAACCACTGACACTCTCACGCACCATTGGAACAGCCATCGGGAGCAATTTGGGGTTTGCTATCTTGCCTAAGGATATTTTGACATGTGGACTGGAGGAGCCGGGGAGCGAATTGCAGATCTTCCAATTAGTGGACGACCCACTGTACCTCTGAGCCACAGCCGCCCCCGAGCCACAGCCATGAAAAGTAGTAGTAGTACATTTCTGATTTACATGTACGCTTCAAAGCATCCAGACCCCTCAGGTGATCTGGGACAGGTTAAATCAGTGTTTCCAGGATCAAAACAAGATGAAGCAGCTTTTAGTTTCTGCAGTCAACACCTGTGGAGCGAGCTCCCTGAATACCTGAGGTCTGCTGAAACTGCTCGCTCATTTAAATCAGGGCCTTTACTTTAATCTACAACTATTAATTTAAGTTTTTCTGTAGTTATACTCCCCCACTGCCATTTGCCCCACACACTGTGACATTGTCCTGAGATGAATTCTTTAAGACTCTCATTGATTGCAGATGTTCTGTGCAAACAAACCTCACTGTGTATCTTCAAGAACCCTTCAAAACAAGTCAAGATTTTCCTTAAAGTCCATGTTAAGGCTTTCTTAAAATAAAATCAGTTGCACAAAACACGTCTTTCCTTCACATTTCCTTAAAATGTTCACTTAAGTATTTAAGGGTTTCTCTATATCTTGGTCTTACACTTAATGAATCCCTTAAAGTTAATACACCATTGCACAAAAGACTTAAGGTATCACAAGCTTGAGCGCAAGCGAGCAAATGGTTGTCATGGAAACTAGTATTTTACCACTGTGAAATCTCATGCAGTAAATGCTTTAACATTTTTACTTAACTAAGGAGACCTTCTAAGGGATTCTAAGGGTGACGCAATACCCTTAAGTAAGTGTCACAGCTCAAGTTTCTTAGGTTATGTTTTTTATTTCATTCATTCATGTTGTTTCCTGTTTTGTTGTTTCAGATCACTTCACTTCCTGCCCCTGTGTGTTTTCCCTCCCTTTTGATGACCTCACCTGTGTCTGATTGTCTGTCCCGCCCTGATGAGTCTCACCTGTGTCTTGATACCCTTCCCCTCACCAGAGTATTTAGTGTCTTGTTTTCTCTCAGAACTAGTTTGTTGCTCCCAGTGACGAAATTCCAGGAAAATTCTTAGAAGTGTAATGGGGTTTTTTTTAGAATTTCCCCTTAAGGTTAAGACTAGGTCCTTGTAAAGATAAGTTATTCACAGAGAATCTTAGACCTTAAAACACCTCCTAAGGTGAAAAACTGTTAGGAGTAGAGAGGAGGACTTTTAAGACGTCCTAAGCTAGGACTCATTACTTTAAATGTTTAGGCTAAGTTAGGAGCTCTCTGAGAGGACTCTCTTTGTGAATACGGCCACAGGAGGAGTGGCAGAGGAAAGGTATGAGCGTCTCTTAATATTAAACAATGTTTGGCTGTAGTCGGACACAGATTAAAGTACAGTTAGTAGAATAATGACAGTAAAATGAGTGTTTTCTGTAGCTTTACTGGGGCACAGTATATTCACAAGAGTGACAAGAACAAAGACATACAGACGATTACATGCTTTATCTTTAAATCTGTTGATCTACGCTTTCCAAATACTTTCACTCCTTTAAAGTAATGTCAGTTATATCTTTATGCATTGCAAGTGTCCTCAGTGAAGCCTCAGTCTGAGTTATACAATAGTGTTATTTACTGTAAAAAACTGTCTTTAACTTTCACATGAGAAAGTAACGACAATTACTGGAGTTGCTATCTTGTTTTGTGTGTGTGTGTGTGTGTGTGTGTGTGTGTGTGTGTGTGTGTGTGTGTGTGTGTGTGTGTGTGTGTGTGTGTGTGTCGGTCTCAGCAGC
>NC_065517.1:41741981-41765286 GCF_006386435.1 Epinephelus moara
TCAATTATGTGTTTTTGGACGTTTGAATCTGGGGCGCCGTCAGCCTCCATTAGGTGGAGTTGTGTTGCTACCTCCTCTCCCCTTGGATCTCTGCAAGTGATGTGAGGACTCTAAAACTTCACCTGAGCCTCCCTCGGCATATGGGTGAGTAGATAATGGCTGAGTTTTCATTTTTGGGTGCACTGTCCCTTTAACATCATGGAACATGGGTATAAAAATTATGCTCAAATTACTTTACTCCCCTTTTGAGTTCCTTCCTAAAAATGGTCTCAATGATTTTTTATTTTAATTAATTTAATTTATTTATTTTGGGGGGTAAAAAACTACAAACTAATATGATGGAAAACGACTTCAGGGACACAAAATAAGTTATAAATATATACTGAATTATTAAATATAAATATATTTAAAACATGCAAATCTAATTTATAAAGATGGTTAACAAAATAAATACATTTCTACCTAACCATAGAGAGTTTGACATGGCCTATAAAAAAATTTATCATTAATGAAAATTTAAACTTTAAAGCTTATAGTTCTTGTAGAAGTTGATTATTTGTACTCTGGGGACAAAATTCAACACATGGGTTTTTTTGTGTGTTTATGTCATAAAGAAAATCTCAATCTTGTTTTAAGACATTACTAATTATCAATATGTGGCACAGAATATACGGAAGTAAAATGTTGCTGCATAATATGAAGTGACCCAGTTACTTTAATAATTTTGTACCACAGCTCCAAAAAGTTGAGAGACTTCCTGACTTCATACTTCATGGGCCTGCTCCCCATGGCTGGTGATGTTAATTTGTATTAAAGCAGCCCCTTTTGCATTTTTTTTTCAGTGTGTGTTCAAAAGGGTTAGCATATGAAGCACTGTCCACTTCTGCCTTGCTATATCAAACTCAGTAATGTGTATCTCATGTACCTGGAAAAAGGCGTCCCACTTGGTCATGGCGTCAGGGTAGCTCGCTGCACACTCGGTATATGTAGTGCAATAGCCTTCGACGCCTTCAGGTACCTGCATCGTGACCTAAGAGAAACAAAATCAACCATCAGTACAATCATCATCAAAATATCAAAATGGGCTTTTTGTGAGAACATTTTGGCCAGTTGGTAAACCACTGACGATACAGGCTGAAATATCACAACAACTATGGGATGGATTTCCATAAAGTTTGGTACAGGCGTTTGTGGTGCCTTTAGGGTGAGTCTCATTGACGTTGTTAATGATTTGGTGATTCATGTCCCCCTCAGAATTAATTACAACGACTTTGGTTATCCCTTAAAGGGACAGTTCACCCCCAAATTTAAAATGCATATGTTTCCTCTGACCTGTAGTGCTGTTTATCAGTCTAGATTGTTTTGGTGTGAGCTGCAGAGTGTTGCAGATATCAGCTGTAGAGATGTCTGCCTTCTCTCCAGTATAATGGAACTAGATGGCACTCAGTTTCTCAGTAATCAGTTTCATGTGACTGTTTTCTCTCTCCCAACCTACACCCGACAACCATATCACTGCGCAGAAGGAAGTGTTGACCTACTGCTAGCTCACCTAGCACCACTGAGCTAGCTGACATCACGGCTCAGCTGGGGAGGACGCCAACGTTTACATCTCGCTCTGTCACAAACATGAGCCTCTTGTCTGTGAGTAGATGCACCCTTCCTTCTGCACAGTGATATGGTGGGCAGGTGTAGTTTGGTAGTAAGAAAATAGTTCCTACATTAAATTATTATTATTAGATGTCTGTCTTCTCTCCAGTATAATGGAACTAGATGACACTTAAGCCTGATATATGGTCCTGCGTTAAATCAACGACGTCCCTACATCGTAGGGTACGTAGCTACGCAGGAGGCTCGCCGTAGCCCCCGCCGTAGCCTGACGTGCACCTCCCAAAAAATGTAACTACACGTCGAGGTGACGCAGATCCAGCGCAGACTGAGAGGGCTGTGATTGGTTTGCATGGTAGCAACGCATTTCCGGTTCCGTATTTCCAGATTGCGCCATCCCCACCATCTTTAAACATCTTCTGTTGCGATGTGGATGTTGCAGTATTAACATACTTTCTTCAACATCCAACAACTCCAACTCCAGCAAGATTCTCTCTCTCTCGCCATTGTTCACTGTGACCAGAAAAGCCGGAAGCTAAACAAAGAATCAACTAGAGACGACGATAACCATTCAGGAAAGGAACGCAGCCCCCTACCGCTCTGGCGGTGAATTGCACCACGACGAAATGGAGTGACGGAGAAGTTCAAAGGGTTCACGATGGCATCACGGCAATGGCGTAGGTACATCGTAGGTACGCCGCAGGACTATAAATCAGGCTTTAGCTTGTGGTGCTCAAAGTGCAGCATGCCTCTTTCCGGAAATCACTACCCGGTTACTCAAGATAATCCACAGACCTTGTTGTGAGCAGTTTCATGTAGGAACTAGTTTCTTTCTACTGAACAAATAAAGGAGGTGGCATCTACTCATGGATGAGAGGCTCGTGTTTGTGATTGTGATTGTAAACATTAATGGCATTCTCCTTGGCTGAGCTGTAACGTTAGCTAGCTTAGTGGTGCTATGTAAGCTAGCAGTAGATGCACTCCTCCTTCGGTTGGTGTGTGTAGTTCTCCATCTAGTTCCATTATATTGGAGAGAAGGCAGACATCTCTACAGCTGATATCTGCAACACTCTGCAGCTCACACCAAAACAATCTAGACTGATAAACAGCACTACAGGTAGGAGGAAAGATACAGGCTTTGGATTTGGGGTGAACTGTCTGTCTAACATTTCACCGTCTGTCTGTGTTTTCAACTGTCTCACTTCCGGTTTGAGACGTTCAGCTGCACAAGTACCTGGACATCTGCTCCCATCAGGCCTTGCTGTGCAGCAGACAGGAAGGGCAGAGCAGACACAAAGTAGTTCACACCTGGAGGAGAAAGAAATGGTTTTGTAATTGCTCAGTTTTTAATGTGTGTGAATGTATATATGTGTCTGTCTGCCATACTTACAGGACCACCAGCTCTGAGGAGAAATACACGAAGCATCTCCAGTTTCCAGGCCGCAGGTCGTAGCACCGGTTGGATCAGCGAGACGCCCTACAGTGACACGTTTTACATAACGTCATTAGGTTGTGTGTATGTTCTTTGGTAGCTGGTGGCATTGTGTTGTCATGTTCACTCAGTTTAGGACTCAGTGACTCTGGGACTCACAGTATAAGTTGGTTATTTATTCTTTATATTGCTGAGAGTTTGAGTTTTATATAAATATTCTTAGATGACTCATCATCCATGTTTGCACCAATTACCATTAAAGAGAAGCAGGCAAACAATGGAGTAATTCTTTAAAGAAATGTCATCTTACCTGAGGTTTTCATCCATGCAAGCTGCAGTGGCAGTCCCCACACTGGACTGTCTGTGGCGTTTGTCCCCATGCATCCCATATACGGGTCTGTGGCAGCGATCAACAGCCGGTAAAGGCTCATTCGGTTAACGAATGTCCACGGGTCGGGGGTCACCACGTCATTCTGTTTCGGCAGGGCAGACACTTGGTCGACCGTTTGCGACCACATGAGGGGCATGCCATTGTCTAGGACTGGAGCAGAGCTGCTAAGAGACACTGCGCATGCCAAGAGGAGGCCGAGGACCACTGCACACATCATGGCTGAGGAGCTGCGACTGCACCAAGGGATGGAGTCACAAGGCTTTTATACTGTTCTGTTCACATCCAAAGGTTCTGTCTACGGTCATGGACTGTCCATGTGATGTTGGGTTCAGTGGACCCTCAGCGGCGGACAGATAAGGTGTGTGTACACAGAGCTCAATACTGTCCAAATATGCAGAAACATAAAGTCTTTCCATTAAACTCACACAAACACCCACACAAAAGATAGTGACATAGTGCCGACACTCTACTCACAGTAGATTAGAACAATAGATGACGCAGCAAAAACAATACTACGACACACTTCAACAGTTGTTACACTCAGTGGTGTTTTTAAGGGCCGTGATATTGGCCAATTTGCAGTATTAGTGAAGCACAGTGGAGACTCTGACATACCGTCCAACTCAGAAACAAACATGATGTATGAATCAAAAATTATTATTTTAATAGCTTAGTATTGTATGCACCATGAAATAGTATGGTACTTTCAGCCACCCCACACTGTAAATCCCAATCCATCCATTACACAAAATTTGAACATAAAGTCTACACAAGTTCCCCAGATTGTCAAAATCACACAAAAACTTTATGTACAGTTGACACATAAATTCATCCCTTGTGAGCTTGACATAATCTTTTTATGTCAAGTCAACAGTTTTTGAGTTTTAAGTTAATTTGATTAAAATTTATGAAGCGAATTTCACCTAATTAGTTTAAGGCCAATGTGAAACACAATCATTGTACACTTAACATATTGTTGCCAGCTGGGGCTAAGTGGGCGGAGTTTCCAGCATGCTGTGAGCCCATGTGTTTAGTGTCCTCACATCACTTGCAGAGATCCAAGGGGAGAGGAGGTAGCAACACAACTCCACCTAATGGAGGCTGACGGCGCCCCAGATTCAAACGTCCAAAAACACATAATTGAAACCACAAAATATCTCCATACTGCTCGTCCATAGTGATCCAAGTGTCCTGAAGCCCCGACATAAAAAGTTGTTTGGAAAAACCTCATTTGAACTCTGTTTTTAGCCTCATTGTAGCCTGTAGCTCTGACTGCCTCTCTGGGCACCGCGCTCACGTGTGTGCGCTTGTGCGCGAGACCAGCAAAAGCACGTGAACACACATGAATACAGTGCCCATGTCTCACAGTCTCGTGCAAGCGCGTTTAAATGTGTTCTAAATCACTCAGGTTACCCATTACACAGTGAATAGTGTTTGTGTATTTCACAATGGTTCTAATGGGCTATAGTTAATGTTGTGTTAGAAGATATTTTGCATCATGAGTTCAGCCGCATACACAGACAGTGACCTTCCGCCTGTGTAGAAATCTAACATAGTTGAGTATCTAACATAAAGTTGTGTTGAGGTGAAGTAAAGAGCACTCCCTTGTTAAGACTTCATCTCTTTGTTTTACTCTGACATTGAGAAACTCCAGCCTGCCACAATATGTTTTTAAAGCTCAATGAAATAAAAAACACACGTTGTAAAATGTGTATTCTTCTTTTATTGTTCTTATGACATAGAATTAAATGCTCAAACAACAACAAAAGAAATTATGTCAAACTGACATAAAAGGGTTATGTGACACATTTATGTTCTGTCTTGTGTAGTCAAAACTTTTATGTTACTATATTAAACCAAAAGCTTTGAGTTTAATTTAAGTTTAACAAACTTAAATTAAAAATGAAAAATTAAATTACCTAACAATAATTTGGCCCCACAATTCATAATGTTGTTTTGTATATTTTCTGTCCTAAAATAACCAGGTGCTGTAAACTGATTGGTTATGAAACTGATTTTCACCTCTAAAGAACCCAAAACCTGTTCTGTCAGTCAGCAGTGGTGAATCCTCATCTGCACTGTGTGTTCACTTGTTACTGTTTACCAGCAGTCACTGATCTGGCTCCCATGTTGGACCTGAAAACTCATCCTGTACTGTACTGTACACTGTATGCTCCATGTCATCACATGTTACAAAACAGGAGGTCAATGTATGTTAGACCATGTGCAGTAAAGCTAATATGCTTTAGTGTTGCAATCTCTGTGTGGTCTTGTTTCTGCTGTTTGATATTCATTTTATTTCCCCGATTCCCAGCTGAGTGCACACAGCAGCTGTGATCCTGACAGGCTGCTGGTGTGCAAACCAACACTGAACAGATGTGGGTAAAACATTGTATGACCAGAAACTGGAATGTGTTCAAGAAGCTGTGAGGTTAACCTGCCTGAATCTGGATGCCCCAACAGTGTGTGCTGCGGGCAGCAGATGTCCTCAGTCACCTAAAATGGCACTTACTGGACTCACTCATGTTCAAGACACGTTTTTGTTGCACTGATATTTGATGTTTGCAGCTTTCTTTATGCTTTGGAGAAGATTTTAGAAAAATGAGTCCTTGTTCCCCCAAAAACCTGCACCTGCAACATTCTGCAGCATTTGGACCGGGCAGACAGAAGAAGCTCTGCAACAGTTTTTATTTATTCAGCTCAGTTTAATTACGTTTGTTAATTGCTGCAGTCTAAAAGTCTAAATGCAGTTTTCACAGTTTGCTCCACACTTCCAGGAATAATCCATTATTTATTTATTTATGGTTGAAAATCCTGCTCTCAAAATTTCACTTTAAAGTTCACAAGTGTCAGCAACAAAATATTCTTCATATATCAAAATATCATGATTTATACTGTCGGTGTTACTGTCAGCGCTGAGATGAGAGTTCAGATCCATGAGTTAAAGCACTGATGCCACAATTTAAAATATGTTACAAATAAAAGTTTACTTATAAATTATGAAGTAAAAGTTCTTGCATGCAGGATGATCCTTTTAGTGTGTTAGATTCTCATATATACTGTACACTACAGTGATGCATTTAACTGCCAGCAGTGAAGGGCAACAGGTTGGAATTGAGCCCACGGTTGTTGGGGTGAGGACATGGTCTTTGTACATGGAGTGCCTGTTTTACCAAGTGAGCTACTGGTGCTCCACTATTTCATTATTTTTTTTTAAATATTAATTTGGGGTATTTAATTTCCATTCTGATTTAAGCTCTTGTGATTGGTCAGTGATGGTCTGATGTCAGATTTTTTTTTCATGGCAGTTCTGAAATGACTTTTGTCCCTGTTTTAACATGTAAAGCCCTTTATTATTATTATTATTATTATTATTATTATTGTTGTTATTATTATTATTGTTATTGTTAATAAAAACCTAATTTACAAAGTGCGATTATTATTATTTATTATTATTTATTATTATTATTTTATTATTTATAATAATAAAAATAATAATGAAAACCTAATTTATATAGTGCTTTCAAAACAGAGTTACAATGTGCTTTACAAAAAATATAGAAAATTATTTTTTTAAAAATTAAAAGCAATGTAAAAGTTATACAACAAGGCACTAAGGGATCTACACATTAGAGAAAATGAAAAATGATTAAATAAAATAAAATGAATAAAACAATCAGTGAAATAAAAGTTAAGGAAATGCCTTAATTTTGGGTGTTTAATTTCCATTTTAAGTTAAGCTCTTGTGATTGGTGTGTGATGGCAGATTTTTATTTATTTATCTTTTGTTTTCAGTCCAAGTCCCCTCTCCAAATATTATTATTATCAATAATGAAAATAATAATAAAAACTTCATTTTTGTGTTTTTAGATGCGTTTTGGCTTCTGAAATATTAAGCTGTGTGCTTATTAATTAATATATATTTGATTTGCTGCTAAAAGTCCCCAAAATTACAGTTTGAAAGTTGATTGTATATTTATATTTATCTATTTATATAATTTGATAATTAAATTAACATTTACGTCCAGACAGGTTCTTGTTAAACTTCTTGTCATAACATTTATTGTCAGTGATTTCTTTCTGTCTTTATTCAGCTCATCCTTGGTCATGAACTTATTTTAATTTGCCAGCAGCAGGCAGAGCTCATCATGTGACGGGGCGGAGCAGAGAAGCAGGAAACACACCGCTGCTGCTGCTGCTGCTGCTGCTGCTGCTGGAAGTCACAAGAAAGGTAAAGTCTAAACTTTTACACAGCTGAGCTCAACATGCAGGAATCATTGACTGTACTAATAGATGAACATGACAGAGTGTGTCTCATGAAGCCGTCTCATGTTCAGCTGCAGCCACAGTCACAGGAATCTGTTCTCCGGGAAACGGCAGAGACAAATGTTCAAACTGTGACTTTGTGACTTAAAGACGTGAGCAGCTGCTGCATGTTGGACACAACACGGACATTAAAGTCACATGAAGACAGCTTCAGTGATTCTACTAACAAGTGTGTCGTGTCAACAGAGATCATGTGAACACTGCTCTTCATGTCAGAGGACAGCTCCTGTGATTTCCGCATATTTCTCGCAGCCAGCCTCTGTGTTAGTACAGGGACACACACACACACACACACACACACACACACACACACACAGGCAGTCTTCATTACAGTGCAGTTCATGAGTCAGTGTTTATTTTATTCCAGTAAAAACCATCAGACTGGTTCCTGTGCAGCAGTACACTAGACTCAGGGCTGAGCAGCCTGTGTGTGACAGTTCCTGAGCAGATGGTGATTTGCATACTGACCATGGTTTCAGTTGTCTTCAGTCAGCAGCACAGGAAGTCTGCTTCACTGCGTTTAACATTCCCAACCCTCTTACATTTAAGGCTATACAGTAAATAAGAGCTCACGGTCCGTTGGAAAATGCACATTAACTGCTTTTAAAATAGGCAAACTTCAGTAGTAGCTCCTCATGGAGCTGTTTTAGGGACTGTTCTTTATTTATCAGAGGAGGAGGGTGGATGGGGTGTGACCTCTTTTTTTAGTTATTATTTATTTTGACGATCCCCCTGATCCTCCCTGAGTGAGTGGCCTAACATGCACGGCCTTCGCTCCTCCCTGCACTCTGAGATAAACTGAGTTCAACAAGGACCGACCAATCACGGCCGACAGTTATCTTTCTCTTCTTCCATAAATATCAGTCTGTGATAAATATGGAAAAGTTGATCATGTTAGTGCAGGGCTACCCAGAGCTTTACATCTGTCCCTTGGACGATAGGCCTACACACTTAAACAGCGCCTGGAGGAAGATCAGCTCTGTGCTCAGTGTTTTAGGTAAATAGGCTATGGTATGGTGACTGTTAATGTTGTAGCATCCAACCTCGCGTTTTCTAGGGGGTTAAAGACACAGCATGTGTACGGCCCCTATTATTCCCACAGAATGTGTTCAAGGACCGTCGGAAATTGGACAATCCAACGATAATTTACATTTTCTAGTTTCTTGCTGTGATAAATGTCTTTCAAGCCTGCTTGTGTTCTTTAAAAATCAGCTGTAGAATAAATGCAAAACTAGTCCATACCCACTGAGTGCACAGTTGTCCACGTACAGTTTCACATGGTGTGTGTTTGGGATACAGGTCATAGGAAATTGCAGATTAAATAGTCAATTGAACCCATTAAGAAGAGCAATGTATTCAGACAGTGTTTGAAAAACGTGGGACATACCAAACATTAGAAACAACCCCAACATTGGTCCACAGGGGGAGCCACAGCGATCGGTCGCATTTTAGCCATTTTGAAGCATTTTTCTGTTGTTATAGCGCCACCCAGTTGCCAATTAGAGTTAAATTTCTCCAGTCACCTTGAGGCGTCCTGTTCTACATATCTACCAAGTTTAGTAAAAATCCATATGGCGGTTAGGCCTAGATAAGAAATGAGCTCTCTAGCGCCCCCATTTTGTTTGATGGGGTCAATAATGGAGGGGTCCCCTCAGATTATGTGTGGTCATATGCCTACAAAGTTGCGTGGTGATGGGTGAAACCCTTGAGATGTTATACACCTTTATGTGATGAGCCACGCCCTCCGCAATATTCATTGCCTTATAGAAGCTCAGTTTTAGTAAGTTTTCCAACTTTTGCCAAGAGGGAACTTTAGATATTGGTCCCTAGATTATGTTCACCCAGTTTCATGCAGATCGCTCAAACTTCCTAGGAAGAGATCCATTTGAAGTGTTTTTCAAAAAATTCAAAATGGCGGAAAATCTATATAAGCGGAAGTTATGGGTTCTTGAGGCAAATGTGTTCCTCATGAGGAGAGGCATCTCTGTGCAAAGTTTCATGTCTCTACGACATACGGGGCATGAGATATGCCCATTCAAAGTTTGCAATTTCAATCGGTTGCTATAGCGCCCCCCTTTGGCCAATTGATGTAATATTGCTTCATTGGCATCCTCCCATGACCCTCTACCACTGTGCCAAATTTCACATGGATTGACCAAGTCAGTGAGGAGAGGGCTGCTTTCTATGGTGACTGACGTGAAAACACAAATGGCCCTATCTAGAGCCAGTGTTTGGTTTGTTCATTCTGGGCTACTGTAGAAACATGGAGGTGCAACATGGCGATCTCCATAGACGAGGGCCCAATCACAACCAGTGGTACTTCTACCCCAGGTTGGGAATCGTTGTTTTTAAGAATAGTTCCATCAAGAAAGACTTTATGTAAGAGTGACGTAAATCAGTTGACATGGTGCAAAATTAAGTTTAGAGTCTTTGGTGACAAGAACCCATTGTGACATCATCAGTTTTTTAGGGGCTAGAGACGCCATAAGAAGTTCAGGAATATCGCCGAATAGAGTCTAAGGGAAATGTCTGAAGATCTTGATTGATGTGGAGCAGGTGTCTCGATGAAGGAAGGAACGCTGGATGCTGGGAATGGAGTGGAAGAGGGTCGCTTGTTGAGGTTGTGGCAAAATCTGGTTGGTTGAAAGAGTGAACACCTGTAGTCAGCTGATTGAGTAGTAAGAGACAGAGCATAAAAGTCTTTCTGAATGAACTTCCACTAAGCTTCGATTTTAACTTGATAACAATGTACAGAAAACGGAAGCCATAAAGACATGCTTTTCTACGTTTGGTGTGGAGGACCTTCCCAGCGTTCAGGAATGAGACGTTCGACAATCGTGTATGGGTGAAATTTTTTGATGTCAACTTTGGCCATTAGTGTTGCTCTCAGACATGTCTGTGGTCAGTGGGATTAAAGCTGATGACTGAGACACTCCCGCACACAAAAATCAAACTAACCAGATGGGTTCAGCCCAAAGGTTGTTTCATGTCACTAGCCTGCACAGTGCAATGCCTGCAGTAACCATGGTAACAGATTCTGTCTCTGTCTGACCCCTGACTGTTACTGTTGTGTGTCCTCACAGCTCTCCATCATGGCCTACCAGGCAGGGTTTCCAGAGGAGCCCAGCGCTCTGGTGAACAACATCAGCTCCAACATCCATAAGCTGACACTGCTGAGTAATTACAACCCCCCAACACACACACACACACACACACACACACACACAGAAGAAGTCATCATCATCATCATCATCATCATCATCAGCTGCAACATTCATATTAAACCCACTGTACTGACCTTACTGTGTGAGTCATGGTACATCCGTAGAGATACTTCAGCACAGATAAGTAACGTCTGCGCTCTTTCTTCTTCACCAGCGTCTGAGCTGCAGAGGGCAGTTTCTCTGGTGGGGACGGAGCAGGACAGCAGCCAGCTACTACACACCCTGTGAGTTATGAGGGTGCAGCAGGTTTAACTGTAACACCTTAATACAAATGGTGGAGAAAAGGTTAAACCTTAGAAGCACGCCTGTCCAAAAGTCGTCAAGTGATCAGTCATCAACATCTCAGCAATCTGTTTTCTTTATGTGTCCAGTATTTCTCTACTTTAACAAAATCAGAATTAACGTTTTTTGTCACCAGGCAACAGAAACAGCAACAAGGCAACCAGTTAGCGAAGGAGACTGACAAACTGATGAAAGCATTCAGTGCACTTCCTGTTGGCCCCGATCAGGTGCGGAACTCTTAACGTCTCCTTGACCACAATTGCTCAAAGTCGTAATTTCCCTGTTAGTCAATACCATTTTGGTTCCACACTGTTTGTTTGTCTCCATAACTTTTGTGTTTTGTGTGTTTTAGCGTCAGAGAAAGTTACAGAAAGAGCGTCTAGTGAACGACTTCTCCGCCGCCCTGAACAGCTTCCAGAGGACCCAGCGGCAGGCGGCTGACAAAGAGAGAGACTTTGTGGCGAGAGTCAGAGCCAGCTCCAGGGTGTCGGTGAGTAACCTGCTGTGTCTGACCTGGTTACTCAAGATAATCCACAGACCTTGATGTGAGCAGTTCCATTATATTGGACTACAGGTCAGAGGAAACATGTATTTTTGGTTTGGGAGTGAACCGTCCCTTTAATGTTCCTAAATACAGTCAGGTTTTTTTGCACTTTAATACCATCAATAGCTTGGTAAGTGGAGACATGTAATTAGGTGGAATGTAGGAGGGTGGCTAGTGTGACCGTCCGACCTCAGTTAGGGTTAGGTTAATATGAATGTGAGAGGCACTCTGCACAGTGACCACTGTAAGATTCCTACAAATATAACGACGCTACATTTTGACCTTCAAAGGATTTAATCATGCACACATTCAAGTGAACAAAAAGCAGACAAATGGGATATCGCATGATTCAAAACAACATGAATGTACTGTCCGTCTGACTCTCATTAACAACCTAGAAACCCTCAAGTTCTACAAGTTACTGTACAAAGGACCTGTACGGCTTACTGCCATAAAGGTTACGGTGTGAAACACGTGCATAGTTTTTCTGATGGGAGAGGCTGAGGATTAAGAGGGGAGAACTGCAGTAGGTTGGCAGTATTTTTAAATTCTGCCTTTTTTGCGTTATGCGTGACTGGCAGCACAGTGGTGCAGTGGGTAGCATTGTCGCCTCACAGCAAGAGTGTTCCTGGTTCGATCCCGGGTGCGGGAGCCCTTGTGTGCAGAGTTTGCATGTTCTCCCTGTGTCAGTGTGGGTTTCCTCCAGGTGCTCCAGCTTCCTCCCCCAGCTTCCTCCCACAGTCCAAAGACATGCAGGTTAATTGGTGACTCTAAATTGTCCGTAGGTGTTCCAGTTACGGAAAATGAATGAATGAATGAATCCAGAAAACTGCATACCCAAACTACAACACACTTTCTGCTGTATTGCTGTTTTTACACATAGCTGTTACTCAAAATAATTCCATTCTGTAACACTTTACTTGAAGGTATCTACATAAGAGTGACATGACACAGTCAAGAACTTGTCATAAACATTATGTACATGTCATAAACGTTTATGACTGCTGTCATGAAGTGTCATTCGGTTTTTGTAATGACAAGTTGACATTGTTTGGTTCGTCTTGATTATGACAACTTGACATTAATCAAAGTGACATTACCAGAAGATGTCTTTGTCATGACAATAGTAATCATTATGTCAACTTGTCATTAACACAAAAACAGGTGCATTTCTTGTTAATGTCAAGTTGTTATGACAAAGACATCTTCTGATAATGTCATCCTGGTTAATGTCAAGTTGTCATTATAAGGACATCCCAAACAAATTTAATGTCAAGTTGTCATAATCAAGACAACCCAAACAATGTCATTACAAAAACCGAATGACACTTAATGACAGCAGTCATGAACATTTATGACATGTACATAATGTTTATGACAGGTTCATGACAGTGTCACGTCACTCTTATGTAGATACCTTCAAGTAAAGTGTTCCCTTACATTCTAATGGAGATACTGATCAAAATGTAAATGTATTACAGTTTTACAGTACCCACATCTACTATTATAGTACACATTTAAAGACTTCAGACTTGAACTCTGAAGTTTTTTCCTCTTCTTCAGATGTCTTCCTCCTCATGTCTCTGAATTATAAATCAAATCTTTGGACACACACAGACTTCCTTTGGATCTGGGATCAGTGAGAACTGTATTCTGCTACTGTATATTCATAAAGTCATAAGAAATCTGAACAGTAAGAAATATGTTGAGCCTGTATTTGTTGTTGTTGGTGTCCTGAATATGATTTAGAACTGAGAGTAGAAGTTTCACGGGACAGTGCCACTTAATGATTCCCTCTGGAGAGCCTGCTTGGCAGCTCTGCCCCCTCACTGCTTATCTCACAGCACAGAAAAGTGTCTGTATTTGCTGTGGTCATGCTGATAAGCAGGAACAGTTCCCTACTGCTTTAAATGGTCAGTAAGGAACGTGTATCAGCTGGGAGCTAAAAGCTACAGTACAGTTTACTCTGTCACCATGCATATGTTTATGACAACTGTTCTGTTGATAATTAATCAGATTGAATTCAATGAGATATTATGATGGTGAGCACTGCAGGTTTTATAGCACCCTGTGTATACTGTAATAATGACAGACCTCCTGATTTCCTTTAGCAGGGAGGACAGCCTGATGACAGCGTTGGAAATGCGCCTCCTTTCCTCAGGTAGGGAAACGATTTCTGATCATTATTAAAGTTTCTGTTGTTAGTATCACCATTTTTGTTATTTCATCTACATGTGTCCCCGCAGTGACGCCCAGGTGCAGGCTCAGGCCGAGGCCATCACTGAGGAAGACCTGAGGCTGATCCAGGAGAGGGAGATGTCCATCAGGCAGTTGGAGGTGCAAATAAGAATCAGATGTCTCTACCAGCATGGACACTAATATGTACAGTATCCAATCAGCTCAGTGTTTCCCTTTCACATGAACCATCTGTCTTTGTGTTGCTTGATTCAGTCTGACATCACAGATATCAATGACATCTTCAAGGACCTGGGGATGATGGTCCACGAGCAGGGAGACATGATAGGTGAGATTTTATAGAAAACTGAACTGAAACATTTACTTTACTTACTTTTCTACCAAAACATTTCACTGATGTCACTTAATTGAACTGATTTCTAATGTAGGCGCAGAGGCACAATGTTTTAGGGAAAAGGTAATATATATATAATGATGCATGTTTAGGCCCTTAGATAATGAAAACTCCACCAAAAACCCAAACAATAGTAAAATTACACTAGAGAGCATCTCATAATGGGATCACTCCAGCCATGATACAGGGATCCATGACATAAGGTCAAGTGTGCAGGATTTAGTAGCATCTCAGCCTGGTAAGACCATCGCTCTCTGTATCAGTCAGGGTGCCACCCTGCCTTGTATTCAGAAATTAAAATCCGTTCAGGGCCAATCAGGGATGGACACCATAGTTGACAACGTAAGCAGCCAATCAGGGACTGCAGTGTAGTTGAGGACTAGTGACGGGATTTCTAGTTGTGCGGCAGACCCTGTGCTGTAGCCTACGCCGTTGTGAGCATTTATACTTGTGCGGTTGTGTGTCTGTGTCACTCTGCAGTTACACCTCCAAAACACTAGTTGGTGGTGTAGGTTTCTGTGAAGTGCTGTAAAGTTTAGTTGATTCAAAACACACATTAAACACACATTAAACACATTAATCACATTAATCACACATTAAACATGGCTTAATAGAGACAGTTTCAAACACAAGTACACAAATCAGCTTTGTTTCCACTGAGGGAAATGGTTTCAGCTTACAGAAATAGACAGGAGGTCTGCGTCGCCGTAGTCTCGCTCACCAGACCTTTCTCAAGAAAAGAAAGGTCTGGCTGGGCCGACTCTCACTTTGAGATTGGAGAAAAAAACGCCCCGGCTGCTTGTATTTCTTTCAACCAATCACAATCGTTCTTGGCGGTGCCACAGCAACAGTGCGCTTGCAAAAATATTGCCGGGGGGAAACAGGTTTTGGTGTAACACGCCCACAAAAATATCACTTACAGGACGCGAACCATGGCAGAAAAATGGCTACATCCCCGCAAGATCAAACACTGAAAAAGTTAGTAAAGGACGTGTTGAAAACTGCTACACAACCGGAGGTGGTAGGGCGGGACTTCAGCGGGTGGCTCGTTCCGCCCAATGAGAGGCTGATCTCTGCAGCGAACTTCCGCCCACTCAGACTAGCGTCGCCGCAACATGTAGTTACATTTCTGGGCAGGTGCACGTCAGGCTATGGCGTAGGGTACATGCCATAGGCTCCAGAAGAAGAAGATATACTTTATTAATCCCCAAGGGGAAATTCAGTTTTTTCACTCTGTCATACACACACAGGCCTGAAATACACACACATGTACAAACAGGACCTTTACATGCATTAAATGGAGAGATGGAGCTACCAGTCCACACTCAGTGCTTAACATGGACGGGTACTTGAACCAGCGACCCCCCAGTTTCAAACCCAAGTCTATGGACTGAGCTACTGCCACCCCAGAACAGTAATGGCAGAACCCCTGAAGCCACAAGCACTAATACCAGCTGTTGCAACGTTGCCGCACTGGTTAATATGAAGAACATTAGATAACTAATGAATAAACAAAACAAAAAATGTGATTTTGTCCAAGTGATGTTCTGTGCTGACAATTCCACATGTGCTCGCCCTTCCGATCTGCTGCACTTTAAAATGTGTTCCCTGTGTGTTCTGCAGACAGTATAGAAGCCAACGTGGAGACTGCAGACGTGAGTGTCCAGAACGCCACCCAGCAGCTGCAACGTGCTGCAGAGTACCAGGTAAAACACCGCCGGACAGAGAGGATGGATAGAGGAAAGATCGATATAAAGAAAGGAGCAAAGAGAGAAGACGCATTGAAATGTACACACGTTTGAGAAGTTAGCTTGAAACTAGTGAAGCAATTAAAAAGTCTCTGAGGTAGCAGTATGTGTGCATGTATGACTCCTCCACCTCCTGCACTCCCTTGTGTAACCATGCTCTTAGTCAGTTGGCTTTGGTAAATAAGACGTAGATAACGAGGCGTAAAGGAGAAAATAAAAGAAAAAGCTGAGTCACAAGGTGATCTGATTCATGCTGTGGTTGTGAGTCACTTCGAACCATCAGCTGTCCAGAGTAAATCAATTCATGTCTCCATTAAAATCCAGATTATATCTAATACTTCTATATTAATTATCTTCTGACTAATAATTGATTTAATGCACAAACAACCACTTTGTGCTTCTTCTCCCCCCAGCGGAGCTCCCGGAAGAAGATATGCATCATTTTGATAGTGCTGGCTGTAGCGATTGTTATTATTGGACTCATCATCTGGGGTGCTCTCAAAAAATAAGGGCTTCTTCCTCCTCTTCCTCCTCCTCTCCTCTGCCTCTCCTGTTTAGTCATCAACCTGGGCAAAGGATGAAGCAACGTCATTCCTCTCCTTCTCATCCTTCTCCTTTTCTCACCCCCCTCACGAAGGGGAGTCGTTGAGTCTGTCTTTCTTTGACTCGATTATATTTTTAAGACACCGCAGTCCTCTTTGACGGGATGGCACACTCCTTCACTGTGAAAACAAAACTAGCACAGGTAGCTTTATATAATCAGCTTTAATTGAAAAGTGTCTGATTTAGGCATGATTTAAAGGTCTGAGTCTGCACCTGATTGTCAGATGGAGGTGTAATGTAAACATGTGGAGTATTGCTGTGTTCAATGGCAGCCATTTTGGCTCCACCGGCTTTGAATGTTGAGTACTTTACAGACAATGCTTCTGGGTGCAATGAAGCAGCAAGTTGCTGTAAGCAGGTGAGAGGGGATTAACCTTTGGATCAGTCATACTGCTGCAGCTGCTTCCTTTTATCAGGTCAGATGTAAAAAGCTCACATGCTAAACCTTACTCAGCAATTAAACTTTGAATAAAGTGCACTGTGTAAATTTAAGATTAAACAAAAGCCAGCTTTGGTCCATAGCACAGTTTAACTGCACTCAACTTATTGCTATGCAGAGTTCTAAGTGACAAAACCCTCTTTTTAAAAATCTGTTATCTCCTTTGTTTTATAGAAGCTCTAAACAACATTCAGAACATTAATATATCAACTAACAACTATTTGCCATGTAAAGATAAAGTGGAGCTATGACACCCTGTGCTGAGAATGAAGTGTGTTGCAATCGGAGCGTCTCTGTTTATTGCTGTGATACAGTCCGGCCACAGGTCCATGTTAGAGCATGAGTCCCTGTGTGTGTATCCCACAGGCTAGCTGATTGCTGCCACTCTAACTGCACCCGTACAACAGTTGCCACTGATAAGGGGATGATGTTGTTGTTGAAGCGTAGCAGCCACCCTCCAGCCACCCTCCCAGGTTAACACCTATAGCTTTTTCAGCACTGTTGCTATTTTTAGCACTGTTTCAGCTGTTAGCACAGTTAGCTACTAGCCACTAACTCAGTCACCTCCATGTTGAGAGCTGTGTGGAGACAACCGCTAAATCAGTGGTTCCCAAAAGTGGGTCGGGGGTCCATAAGTAACTTGCTAACATATCAGCCTTGTAAAAAACACACTTTATTTTTAAGTCCACTGAATTTCCAGCACAGAGCTTTTATTTTGAAGTGCCATTTCCTGCTGTAGAGTGAGTGACTAACGAACAGCTACTTAACAGAAACAGCAAACTAGCTCGACACATGGCCAAACACAAGTATAATGCTAAACTGCGTGGACCTTTAACGACAAAGGAGAAATCTGGACCCTGTAGCTGCACCAGCTCTGCTCTAAATCATAGATGTGCTCTGAATATTGTATAGAGCCCCTTGAAGTTGTAATTAGTTGAGATTAATTGTTCATTTCTATTAAAATATGTTCTTCCAATGATTCTAATATTAATGATAAATCAAAAAGTACTGTACATATCAATCCCAAATCTTGTTAGGACATTTTATTACGCTCCAATTTAAGCCAATCATTCCATTAGGAGAAGATTTTGTTGTTACTTTAGGTAGGTGGTGTGTTTCCTTTGTTTTTAACTATGCAGCCGAGGGAGATTGAATGGACATCGCGGAAAATCTTTTTTATTGAATTACCTGTCACATTACGGATGATCACACATAAAGAATATCAGTGCAACATGTGATTGTTAAAGTTGTGTTTTATGGTTTGTTTTAACCTACAGTACTTAGGTATGTTTCTTTTAAAGGCACCGTACACCACACAGGTGTTTTCAGTTTCTGGCTAATTAGACCTGATTATCACAGCTATGGTTCCCTTCAACATGTAATCAATCGTGGTCCAGAGGAACGGTCTAATCAGCCCAATGAAGTGAAAACACCTGTGTGGGTTGACAGTTTGTGTTGAGAGGCTTTACCCATAGAAAAGTACTGATAGTCAGTTGTCATTGTTTTTCTGTGACTGGCAGTCCACAGTAACCGTCTTTATCATAACATTCTTACATCCAACTCATCAAATACTGAGGCTTGATTGACACGTCAAACTACGGCACTCTAGGTACCTCACCAGTGTCAGTTTTGGATGCTCGGTGAGGGCGTATCAATTTATGCAAGTTACATGCATTGCAGCTTTTCAAAATAAACTTTAATTTTTGCAGGAAATGTACCATTTGCGCTCGTCAAATGCATCCCGTCTCTTTTCAGAATGACCTCAGGACAAATGTAAAAAAATCTTTACCTCGTTAGGTTTAGGCAACAGAAGTACGTGGTTAGGTTTAGAAAAAAACATCATGGTTTGGCCTAAAACAAGTACATTTATTACTAGCGTAATGCAACGTCATGTGACATACGTCAGTAGCGTAGCATGATACACATACTATGCTGTTATTAAAATACAGTGAAACTTCAATTAAAAGCCTAGTCTCAACTAAACACCCAGTCCCTTGTACTACCCTAGTGTACCTATACATTTTGACAAATGAAGACCTGTCCCATATAGACACCTGTCCCAAATGAAGGCCTATTGATTTCAGTGATTTAAGCAAATAATAGCCCGGGCTATTAATTGAAGTTTTACAGTAACTCAATTGACTTTTGATTTCACACGGGAAAGTCTCCCCCAAGAAAGTTCGGAGTACTATGGTAGTGCCTCAGAGCATCAAAAAATGTTGCTGCCCGGTGCATCTCATATCACCGCTAATAAGTGCCTTGGTGCATCGGTATCTGATACAAAAGGCCACTGACCAAGCCTTGGCATTGGACGAGTTGGAAGTGAGACAGAGTTATCTTTATCTCTTTATTCCTGATATCAAGAAACCACAGTTTTTATAACCCAAAGTAAAGTAAATGAAGGCAAACACTAATAATTATTTGCTACAACAGTTTGACCTGTATGTAAAGTTAAGATCACATGTATATTTTTAATACTGAGATGTCGCTGCCTACCACAAGCTGAATAAAGTACCTGAATATACGAAACTTTAAATGAGAAGAGTGTTTTTTTATGCAACTCTGTAATTCTTAATATTATTTTTAATTTCTGAGTCACCACTTAAAGTTTATTCTTTTTCCAACACAAAGTCTCTCTAGTTTTAAAAAGTCCTTTAATTATTCGTGCATGACTCATTCTGCAGAAAAAATACAGTATATTAGACTTGTTTTTATTTAAATAATATCAGACACTGTGTGTTTGGGTCAAGACTATTCTACAGTGTTCCTCTAGTACCAAAAAGCATAATTGTAAACAACACTGAAGAAGCAGATTGTTGATTCAGTAGTTAGTTTTATAACCAAAGTTAAATAAATGAGAGACCGATTGGCAGGTTGCCGGATGACAGTCAGTGCACAGGTCACTTCACATAACACTGGGTGCTCATTTATTTGTATGAATGTCATTCCCCTCCTTTGTCAAGGATAGAGTTAGGACCATATCTAGGTAAGATGATTAAGGAATGGTCTTCATACACTCAGTTCCTTTTGATGACTTTCTTACCTTTGTTCAAGACATTTAACTCAACCATTTAACTCGAACTTTATTTAAAGCCCATGTGTTTTTGGGGCAGAGCCAAATAAGACAAGTGTAACACTGTGAAAGTCTACATTTGACATGTTTGATTTAGAACATAAAAAACATAAATAAAAGAGGACCAACAACAGATCCCTGTGGTACACCCTTTGTCAATACTATACACATAAAATCTAATCTTAAAAGACTCAAACACATAATATGTCGTCACCTTGTTTACCCTGCAGACTGAAGAAAGTTGAATTGTTAACTTTGTAGACAAAACACTTCTGCTGGTTTGACAGTAGCAACATAGAGATTAGTAAAGTGGAGACTGGTTATAGGAACACATTTAGGGAAGATGATTGACTAATGGTCCTCCTACCCTCAGTAACTGTGGATGACTATTCTTTCTCTTTATCAAGACAATTAACTGAATTTTTTCAGTACAACTCAGTATCCACTACTCGATGACAATAAATGTGTATGTGGGTGATGCTTGAAAACAACATGCTTGCTCATTGCTTAGTTGACTTTCACTGGGAAAATAAATAAAAGGACAAATAGTTTAGTGGCTGACCTTTGTTGCACAATAGGGAATGTCAGGTAAAAGTGATGAAAGTTTTTGAAGACAGTCATGAACTGTGATTTCTCTCCTCAGCATTTCCTGCTAATGAGAACAACTTGTGTGCTCAACTGACTTTCCTTGGAAAAACAATAGTTAAATTAGGCCCTGACATCATGCAAATAAATACAGGAAAAAATGGTGTAGTGGCAGAACTCTGTTGCACAACAGGGAATGTCCGGTCAAAGTGATGATACTCAGCATAATATTGGCAACAGCTGTTGTGCATTTAAAGGTGCAGTATGTAATTCTGAAGAAAGATAGTTGTTTGGTAAGTTCCATTCCCGGGTCATCACATACCTATGGAGTTTCGATCAGAATCAGGATCAGAATCAGAAATACTTAATTGATTGATTTGTAACAGTCACTCTCATGTAAAGAGCAGAGAAATATAAAATGTAAGAATAAGAGTATGAAATAGAAGTATGTAAATATAAAGCAATAATATGAACTATCATAAAACAGGAATAAAAATGTACATTAAGATAAAAAATAGAATGTGCATTATTCCACAGTGTTTAACACTAGTACTGAAGATATTAGAATGTTAAAAATAAAATATATATTGTCGCTGTGTTGGGGCTGTAAGTGCGACATTTAACTACAATATATACATCAATAGAATAAACAAAAATAGATTAAAAGTAAACTTAAGAAATGTGTACATTTATGCTCATGATAAACTATACTGAAAAATATTACACAGACAATCCCAGGTTGTCAAATACTGACACTTTGGATTGGTGGTTTGGTGGTCTGGTCTGACTACCAACCCATGGCTGTTTGTATTTGATGACCTAGGAATCAGACTCAGCAAACAGATGTCTTTTTCCAGAATTGCATTCTGAACCTATAAGACAGTAATCCACTGCATCTGCATGTGATGCAAGAGCGTCTTCCTGTTTCCTGAGAACAGCAACTCAGCAGTTTGCACCTATAAGAATAGCCTACGTTCTCAAGGCTAAGGTTAACTGGAACTAAGTAAATACCTCATCAACTTTTGGGGCTGAGCCAAACATAACAAGGTGACATCTGCATAGACACACAAATTTCACAAATGTTTAATGCTTATACATTAAAAAGAACATGTAAATTTAAGAAGACCAAAAACAGATCCCTGCGGTACACCTTAAACTGTTTTGAAAACATAAAATTGTGTCTAAAAAGAGTTAAAACCCACATTCTATGCCATCTCCTTGTTTACCCCATTGAAAGTAGGTTTCAGGCAGCCATGAGAGAATGAGATCAAGGAGCAGACGGGAGTTAGCCTGTATATGTCAGAGCAGACGGTGTTGGACTTGGACTGGGATGTGGAAGTCACAGACTGCAGTGACGCAGAAGGCAAAAGTTTCCTTGGCAGTGAGAGATGTGGAGGATTTGGACACAGTGTTGTAAATACATCACTCCGGCAGAGAACAGGTTGAACTGGGCGTCAGTAGGACAGGGAGTATTTTGGGCTGGTTACACACACACAGAAAGTAGCACATCGCTGCAAAGAGCTGAGCAGGATTTTCCTTCCAAACAGAAATGTCACAGCTGAGGAGGGTTGGGAAAGTCTGACCGCGTGCAAAGTTACTGTAAAGGAAGCAAGAGGTGTTTGGTGTGAGGTGGACAGACACAGAGGAAATTATTAGGTTGTTTTTCAGTTGACGCGTCACGTTCTTTTGCATTTTTTTAACTGCTAAGAAAAACGCAAAACAGAAATACACATGATTCTGGCAGACGTGAATCGAGGCTGAACCTGTGGGTGGAAATAACCTGTTTATCTGTCTTCTTTCTTATAATAGCATAATGTGTCTGGGGCACAGAGGCGGATTTTGCCTGCTGGTGTAGAAAATCACAGAAAATGACAAGAGTTGGATTCACTAGAGGAGTGTACATAGAAGTTTCACTCTGCTGTGACGCACATCAATTGGAGAAATAACTCATCTGGGCAAACACTGAGCTCACTGTACACTTTATGTGCGTCTCTAGAAAAGAACTGGAGAAAATAACATGTTGCTATTAATTTTCCTTTTCCGTTAGTAAGCTGAAAGTAGCTCTTCTAAACAGTCGTTGTTACCATTCTCCAGGGCAAAAACAAGGGGTTTTTTTCCAGGTCAATCTTTTTTAACTAATTTTGTTTTTATTTTTATTTCATGTCATTTGTGTGTATTTTTAAGCCCCAAGGAAACTCAAAACCTCATTAGCGAGGCTAACAGGGATCATATCAACTATAAACAATGAAATAGTGTATTGTAATATGCATTGGTATTTTAGCCGTACGTCTAATGTGAGAAATGATTTCAAGCTCAAGTTCATTCATTCTTTCATCTTCTAACCGCTTCATCCTCTTGAGGGTCGCGGGCTGGAGCCTATCCCAGCTGACACTGGGTGAGAGGCAGGGTTCACCCTGGACAGGTCACCAGACTATCACAGGGCTGACACATAGAGACAAACAA
>NC_065517.1:41765306-41781238 GCF_006386435.1 Epinephelus moara
ACATTCACACCTACGGACAATTTAGAGTCACCAATTAACCTGCATGTCTTTGGACTGTGGGAGGAAGCTGGAGCACCTGGAGGAAACCCACGCTGACACAAGGAGAACATGCAAACTCTGCACAGAAGGGCTCCCACACCCGGGATCGAACCGGCAATCCTCTTGCTGTGAGGTGACAGTGCTAACCACCACACCACCGTGCCGCCCAAGCTCAAGTTCAAGTTCTATATTATCCTATGCAAATCAGTTACAAAGAAACAGTGGTTGGCAATGAAAAATGTAGATCTCAGGCTCCCTTCAACAATGCTTGTTAAATATGTATATATAAAAATACTTATATGGTAGTGGTAGTGTTGCAAGTGAATAAAAGGTCTGTACTCAGTCGTACTTTTCATGAGGATTGGAGGACTTGTTGGAATAAACTGAATGTAAACATGAGTGTAATAAATGTGAGAAGTAAATAAACACATATATATGTATATATATATATATATATATATAAGGTTAAGTGATGAGCTCAGGAGCTCAATGTCTCATTCTGTTGTTTGGTCCAGCTTCTACCAACTCAAAACCATCTCCAAAATTAGGCATTTCCTGTCAACCACTGATCTAGAAAGAGTCTTTCATGTACTAATACCATCCAGGCTGGACGACTGTAACTCCCTGTACCTTGGCATTTCTCAGGCTACCATCTCCTGTCTGCAACTAGTTCAAAACGCTCATCAGTTACAAGGTCACGTCACCCCTACCTTTGCTTCCTTACACTGGCTCCTTGTTCATTTCAGGATACACTTCAGAATTCTTCTAATTGTCTATAAATCTCTTCGTGGTCTTGCCCCTACATATTTCTAGGAGCTCCTTAACCCTTACATGACCACCAGACCAGTCAGATCACCACCGGGCCATATTGGCTGTGCCCCATTAGTGGAAAAGAAAGGCTGCCAGAAGCCATTAGACAGCCAAGGGGGCTCTTCTGGCTGTGAGGCAACAATGCTAACCACTGCACCACCATGCCAACTGTTTTTCTTTGCTCTGTTTCTCCGTCATTGTCAAGTACTTTGGTGCAAAACCTGTTTTGCTTTTTAAAGTGCTACACAAATAAAATGAAACTTGAAACCTGCAGGACAAAGCTGTCCCTGAGCCTGGAGGTGGTGCTGGACCTGGTTTGTGTGCAGATAGTCGTACACAGTAACATCTCAGCAATTCTTAAACTCAGTGCACTTCTAATCACATCTTTTACTTCTTGAAATGTGCACCTGCTGAATGATGGTGCTGAAATTTGCTAAAAAAAAAAGTCTGTCTTGCATCTTTGCACAGGAGCAAAGTAGATAATTATTGCTGCCAGCAGAGGGCAGTGCTGGACTGCTTACTATAACCACCATAAGTCCACAACATATGCAACGCTGTCACATTGTATTGGTATTGTATGTACAATAACACAACAGCCACACAGTATACTGCCATTGTACATTGTTTACAGTTGTACGCAAATACAAGGGGTAAATGTGTCTGTAGAATAACACATCTCATATTATGGAGTAACACCAAGTGCCACTAAACTGCATTAGACTTTTATCACAGCCAGTCTGAGCTTTGATCTCTCCCCAGCGAGGTTTTTCTGGTCCAATCCATGTTAATTAGCTCAGATCAAAGTCCAGACTGTCCTTCAGAGCGGCTGCTCAGTTTCAAGCCCTTCAGCAGCCATCATGCAGAAGTGTCCTTGAGAGAAACAATGAACCTCTGTCTGCTCCGGGGCGCAGATCAGCTAATAATAATTATCATCAGATGGAGCAGTAATAGCTACAGAGTAGTACATTATTTTTTTAGCTGAAATCCTCTCCTCTCCTCCTATACTCTTATTTCTCGTCCTCTCTCCTCCCCTCTCCCTTACAGCACATCTACGGTGCTGTATCTATGGCTGCAGATGCCCTCACTATTTTTAGGGCTGGCCAATACCCACAGGATGTCAGCTCTCGTTCAGGACAATCACGACATCATTTCAGGGATGCAAAGCTTGAGTTCTGATTTGACATATGACGGTAGCTGAGTCAGTTTATTAAAGAGCTAACATCTTGATTGTGTGTCTGTTAAATCAGACTTTACATTCAACAGAGAATCATTAATTCTGAGGATTAAAATTGAGATTACATCAACGTTCATTTAATACATTTCATATGTTTAGCAGCCACTGCTCAAGTCTGCAGATCTGACACACAAAGATAAACCACTGAAATGTGTAAATGAGCTTCTCTTGTTGACATCCTCAAAACTCACCTGTAACAGAGCATCCCAGTCTCCATCTGAGATCCCTGACTTGTAATCCCCGGGTCTGCTCCAGATCCCCAGAGGGCAGCATTCCTCCCAGCAGCAGGAATGTAAACTTTACTTTGGAGTCCAGCTCAGGTCCAGCAGGAGGAATGCAGTGAGTTTGCCGTCAAAATGTCCTCCCCGAGGTGTGCTCTCTCTGAAAGGGAAATTTTGAGTCATAAATAAAGATGTGGTAGAGCTGGCACTGGTGGGATAACAACTGGCACTAGAACAGAAAAACATGCCAGCGGGTTTTTTAGATTTAGAGGCTTCTGTGTATTCTGGTAAATATTGATGTTTTTCTGAAGAGGAAGCGGCTCTCAGGTATGTGACAGGATGTTCCACGCTGAGAGGAAACTGCTGCGCTCACCTGCCGTTTCAAAGTTAAAATTCCGAGCTTGCACACCGAAGAAACCCTCAGTACACCTGTGCAGAAGTGTTTATTCCCTCTGCACTGAAAAACAAATAAATAACTAGCATCAAGTGAGCACAGAGGCTGTGTTTTTGAGCTTCTCATATTTAAGCCTGCAGCAGGAACCTTAAGATGCTGGTCGATGCTGGTGGGAGCCGGTGGTAAATGTCTCAACTTCAGTGAGCAGAATCCATTTGATGTGATGTCAGTAAACAGCATGCAATATCCTCTTATTAACCATAGTGACAGCCTTTTATACCAAAGGTCACTAAGGTCACAGAAAGTCGAAACATCTGCGTAAACCTTTTGTTAGTGGCCATACACTGTATCACATTTTGCATTTGGAAAAAAGACAGTTGTCTTAACTTGTGGGAATAGGACCTCGTTTGTCTTTGCAGCCTCATGTGATACATAGTCATGTGTCAGTTGTGATCAAGTGTCTTTAAAGCTGCACTAATCAATATTTTTATAAACTTTATATGTAATGTCGTAGGGGCCGCTCATAGTAATTAACCCTTAGAGCATTGTCAACTGACTGCTGTTCCCCTCGAACCTACAAATCTTTTTAGTGTTACCAAATATATATATAGGAATGATATGAATGTAGCCATGTGACGACTTTGTGGAGTCCCGTTTGGAAGCCTCCAGTTTGGCATTTTGCCTGTCGCCATCTTGGATTTTTAGTCAGAAGTGTCTGTATTTGGACAAAAGGGTGGAGCACTCCAACTCTAGCTGCTAGCTTGGTTAGCACAGTGCATTTACAGCTATGGTTAATTGTGCTAATGCTAATTTTCGCTAGTGAAAACTGTCTTAAAACCATTAAAACAGAACATCCGACTCCTTAGAAGGTCTTTTAGTACAACCGAACACCGAACAAGACTTTTTTAGGCGACCAAAACATTACAATTAACTTTCATAAACTGAAAATACACTAAGAGAGGGACAGCTACGACTATGCCTATTTACTGCTTTCAGATGAGGGCTAGTTAAGTCCGTATGAATGCCCCCCTCTTGCGGTATTCATGACCTCATGAGGGGAAATTTTCAGAAAGCTCAGAGTTCACGAGTTGTGACATATTTGCCGACCTCTTTAGCAATGGTGAAGGCCATGAACGTTCATTTTTTTCGTTGATTGTGAGTAAATATATTGTACATTTAGTGGTATAGAGATGGTTCTTTGTAATTTTGTAGACCAATATGTATAAGGAAAATATTCAGCCTCATCTTTTTCCTCTGTCATTATGCCTTTGCCTGTCCTGCATTATTCGCTAGCTTGCTAATTTGTTAGCCTTGTTGGCTTTTATTCGCTGACAGTAGCATTAATGTTACTGGTGCCTAGCAGAGGTTCTCTCACCACTTGAACACCAAGCATGTTGTATACACAAATTTATGTCACGACCGTGAGCTCACGAGTGGTAGTGACTTCTAAACGGACTGCGCCCACCTGTCACTCAAAGCAGCCATGCTTTTAATTGTATGACTTTAAGTCTTCATAAAATTTAAACAGGTGAGAAATAGAGAAATGCACCGAACGCACTGTTGTCATGAAGGGGGAAATTAGCTACAGAGACAAAAGAACATTTTTGTGTACCAGGCTGTAAACATTTATTTCTGCTATTAAATTTGGCATTTAACATGGCGATCTATGGGGATTGAATCACTCTTGGAGTCAGCCTCAAGTGGTCATTAGAGGAACTGCATTTTTTGGCTTCACCTCCACAGGTTGCTGCTCAGTAATGATATGTGTTTACAACTTGTTGCATTGCCTCCAAGTGGCCAAAAATAACATTTTGAATTTGGTTTAAGTCATTTTTAAACATCTGCAAGACCACCACCAAAGTCTTGCTGCTTTTTGACCTAGCCCAGGTCACCTGGTGTAGTTGGATTGAATCACTTGTAACTGTTGTCATACCTGTATATCTTGTTCCTCTCTCCTAGCATGCAGTTCCTCTAGATATCACTGTAAATGTCTCACGGGCCTGTGTTCCACATCTCTGCATCACAGGGCTACCACTGTATTTTCATAAGTCTGGGTGCGTCCCAGTTTGAAAAACTCCCTCGTTTGCATTTTAAAAAGGTCCAGTCTCTGTTACCCTACACTCTGTTTACAGTCTCCAACTTGTTCCTGTAACTACTTGTACCTTGTGATTTAAATGCTGACCTTAAAACCTCAAGTTGTATGTGAGGTGCGAGCTGATATTGGAGGATGATTTGTGTTAACGCTTCCCTGAACTCCCAGTTTCTCATCCTGCAAACGTTTCTGATTACAGCACAAATTGATTTATTCATGTGCAACAACGGAGAAGTGGAGAGAGGCCTCTCTAACCTTCACCTCAAATATTTTTTGTTACATCCTGTGTGAACAAGTTAAATACCATCCTGGTTTGCTCACCTCAAATCATCTCCTATATGTGTAGGGAACTGTTTGTTTAGGGGAGCGCAACCAGGGGAAAAAATGCAGGAAGACAAACTAGGGTGACCTTGTGTAACGCAACAGACGTCATAACCCTGCAGCCGCCTCACTGTTGGTGGGAATGAAGAATGAAAGATGGAGGTAGGTATGGAGGAAGGCAGGGAGGTAATTGAGGAATGGATGTGTGTCTCCTAGGTGGCCATGTTGTTGCTCTGGAAGGATGTGGGCACCGGTCAGACCACACACACATACACACAAACAGAGACACACATACGGACACAAGTAGCGAGGCCTCGCCAAGCTTCAACTCTTATTATTGTTATGCAGAGGTAAGGCTTAAACTCTGGGGCTTCACCATGGAAAGGACCATGGAATTAGAGTCTGGTTAAGTATACTGGTAGGTATTTGATTCTTGGTTTCTATAATGGTGGGTAATAAATTGTGGGCGTTTGTCATGTTGGGACCGGAGGAATTTGGCTCTGGGTTAGAGGTTCCTGTGGAAGTACAGTTACGCTCTGAGGAGCCGCACGAAGCAGGAAAAACATGCCAACAGAGTAAGTTAGGCGGCTTCCCATCCAAACTGCATAATTTTAGGTAATTAGGGAGCAGAAACTACATCATTTTCTACATTAGTTGTTCTTCCATGATGATAGCTACGTGCAGTCTAGCAGAGACTGATATTGGGCTGTAAAATGTAACGGAATAAGCAGAGAATAAATAACCTGAATTACAAGCATTAACAACATTAAATATTCATAAGCAACTTTGAAACTTTGTGTTAAACCCTGAGGTCCACATTAAGGTAATGTTTTCCTTGTTTTCAGTTTTTGTCAGTATTTCCTGTTTTATTTTGATACTCACCCTTGTGTCTCGTTTCAGGTACTTTACTTCCTGCCCCTGTGTTTCCCTGCCCCGCCCTGATTGGCTTCACCTGTCCCTCATTACCCCTCCTCGCTCGTGTATTCAGTCCTTGTGCTGCCCTTTGTCTGTTGCCACTTCATCCTCAGTTGTTTGAGTGTATGTCCTTGTCCTTTCCCCGAGTGTTCTCTTTGGATCTCACCAGGTTTTGATACCTTTGTTTGTGTTTTTAGACTCATTATCTGAGCACCGACCCTTTTTTTTCCAGTAAAAAGACCTTGTGTTTTTGAGTCCTGCATCTGAGTCCTTTCTTTGTTGGCTCCAGTCTGATATGTCGGAAATGATGGGTATGAAGAAACATACCCACAACTGTTGCACTTCTATTAATACATTGCTAACTCCTCATTTGTGCAAGGAGATACATGACATCGCCGTTTTTCAACCTCGCCTACTTCTCACCAGAGAGAAAATGTTGAATGGCTTGCATTTGTATAACACTTTGCTAATCTTAGCGACGACTCAAAGCGCTTTACAACAAAGCCCTCATTCACCCACTCACACAGACATTCATACATTGGTGGCTGGGCTACCATAGATAGATATATAAATAGATTTATTTGACAGTCATAAATACAAATGAAACTGCCTCACCTTAAGACAGTTATCACAGACTGTACATCTACAACTGGCAAGGATTAAATAACACATGAAATCTGCAGGCCGTTTTCCATTGGGATTCTCGGGGGGTCAAGATGCCAAGACCGACAAGCACAATACAGTATCCATATCACAATCAGAAATAAAAGAGACATTAAAGGACAACACCGTATTAGTTTTGCGAGGTCAATATTATGACCTCTTCAAAGCTGGCCTAACATTTCTCTGTGCTTCAGTCAGTCTCAGAGATACTGGTAGTTCACTCTGTTTGGTTGCAACCGTATATGAAAAGTTTGTGCCGAATGACCTCATTATAAACAGTTTCACCAGCAAGGACCGCGCCACAACAATATGTCGTTTAAATGTTTATTGTAATTCAGGAGGTGTTAGTTGCTGAGGACTGGTGAATGGGTGTAACTGGAGGGTTGTGGTGGAAGAGGGATGTCTTCTGATAGGTTGATCTGGGAGGATGCACCAGAGATCGGGCAGAGGGAGACTCAGTGTGGGGGTTGCGTCTCAGGCATCTTTCCAACTTGAGCTTATTGCAGGCCCCCAGATGGTACCTAGAATGAGACATGGGAGAGGTATGCACCTGATTGAATAAGGAGAGATGATGAAAGAAGGGAAGAGAGGATTAAGGAATGTTGGTAGGGATGACGCAGGGAGGATGAAGGGAAGGGAAAGGGAGGGCGGGACGAGAAATCTGTGACAAACAGAGCAGGATGGGTTGACCAGGTATAAGTAGGCTTGACAGGTAGTCAGGGGTGTGGTTGAAGCGTGGCCCTGCTCCCAAACCTAAGTTAAGAAATTAACTTCATTTTATGTGTAAGTCCCAGCTGGATTTGTTTGACTCTTTCATTGACAAGAAGCACATTAAGTTGAATGAAGGGTATGCAGAGGTGACTTTAACACAACCCTGCCTAATTTGTTTTGGGCAGTCTGGTGCTGTGGTGCCCACCATATAAGGTTCCACCTGGTCACCGGATAAACATTAACGCACGAAGGACCATCTCTTTGGAACAACCTACTTCCATCTCTACAATCATCAGCTACATTACCGTTATTCAAAAAACATATGACATGGTCTCTAATTTGAGACTCGTCATTGATTCATTTGTAATTTGTTTGTTTGGTTGTTGTTGTTTTTAAATTGTACATCTCTAACAATTTTGTTGCCATGTTTGGCCTCTAACCTCTCCTGCACAATCTTTTAACTGTATTTTCTATGTATGTAGGTGGAAATAAACTAAGCTAAACTTACACACCGATAGCACAGTCATAGAGAGCAGTATTTTTGCCTAAGGACACATTGTTCTGTACTCTGCAGGGACCAGGGATCGAACCATCATTCCTCTGATCGGTAGACAACTTGCTCTAAAGTGAGGATGAAAACAAAACACAAAAGAATTCTCACAAAATAAACCAAACTATTAAATCTTTAGCAGAAAATTGAGTGTGCTTATAGGATCCTATCACTGATGGTAAGAAGTTGATTGAGAAAGTAGGTTCTCAGGACCTTTAAAGGTAAGTTATGTAGGGATTGGGAGAGTGAAAGTAAAAGCAATCCCCAGGTTCACTCCGCTTGGTGTTCGGCCTTGTTGTATTTATGTTTTTCGGTGCTGTGTCTGCGATTTTTGTAGCTTCCCCTAAGATGCATGCTGCTTATGGTCTGGCACTACCCTGGAAATCCAGAGTTCTCGCAAGAGCGCAATTTGAATTTGCTCAGCGAGTCACTCTGGCAATCAGGAATGATGCTCATTACCCATGCCGTTGGAGCCGAGCTGCACCAATCTCATCGGTGTATCTGATATAGGCGGGCCAGAGGCGAGCTAAACAGATGGCGACAGCGCTGCGACGACGAAGTCCAGAATCAGTCAGTAAACATTGCAAGATGGCTACAAATGAACACCAGCTGTTTGAAACAGCTTTGGCCGCTACAATGAACGAGTTAGACTTGGCTCTTTCTCTAAAAGAGTGTTACGTTCCAACTTGTCTAGGAAGTTTCAGGAGTAACCGTAATAATTAAATAAACAATACATACCAGAGAGGGAAAAATGAAGCGCTGGTAGGATTTACGTAAGCCAAATATTTTATTAACTAAACAAAAATGTCAACACGAACACAAAACAATCCTCCAAAAACTGAGGATGATAAGAACTAACTATAAACTAAAAACAGTCCACTCAAAAGGAGGGACGACAATGCACAATCAATACGACTCAGAAAAAAACGGATCTTAGACACTAAACGGAAAATCACTACACACTGGTATTACACTAACACACTGCGAGGAGGTACACTAAAACACGTGGTGGTGAGACAGTTCCCAGGAGCACTAGCGGTCCACTGACAGCCGGCGGCCTCGGTCCACTCTCCCTTTATCCTCCACCTGATTGGCACCAGCTGCGAGGCACCATTCAGGGAACACACCTGCAACACGCACCTGTAACAAACACAAAGACACCCACACACACACCACAAACTCTACGGCACGTAACAAAGAGGAACAGAAGACGGTGCTCGAATCTTTCCTTTGCAAGAAGGGCGTTTTTGCTGTTTTGCCGACCGGATACGGCAAGAGTCTAATCTACCAGTTAGCTCCGCCGGTAGCTAAGCTCTGGATACATCACCCCGTGTATTGTTCTGATTGGTCGTAGTGTTATCCAATTGTGTGCAGTGATATTTTCAAATGCATGCTTGGTGCCGCCCCTCGAGTTGGGCCATTTGCATTACTCATAGCCAGACCCTAAATCTGTCTAGATTTGGGTCTGGATTTCCAGGCTAGTCTGGCACCTGGTCACTACCTTTTTTTGAAGTCCTGACCTCTTGTGCACACGGTGCCCAGAAATGTCCCCAACACAGCAAAATAAGAAGAAAATCAGAAAATATAGAGTGCAGAATCTCTGCAGATAAATACACCGTCATCCACTTCTAATGGGTCATAAGTGTGGATTGAGAGGAATTACTTTTGTACAAGTCTATACACAATCCTGCATAGTGTACCTTTAAAATTTTATTTAGAGGTGGTGGAGTATTTACAGTATATCAGCACAATCAAGCATAGATGTCTCTGAAGTGCTTTCAGGTTATCAAATATCAAATCAAACATCACTTTGTTGATAGCAATATAATAAAGACTGATAACAGTGTTAGCACTGCAAACTGTGCTTAATGATTAATCCCTCAAAAAACTTTTCTTTGTTTGCACAATTGAGATTTAACTCATTTGTTGAATAGGTTATTTCTCAATTATTTATCTGGACACAGTTGATTTACTGGACAACAGCAAACACACAGGAATGCACGGCCATTATTTTACAGCCCTGAGTGAATTATACCTGTTAATCAGCTGCATTGAAAGGAGTTTGACGTCAGAAGTGGACAAAGCTAACACAACAGGAGGTGTAAAGAGTGTGTGTGTGTTTGAATAGGCAGGTGGGGCAGTCGGGGTCAGAGGTTAAGAGGGGTTGATGGGTGGGGCGGGGATGGTGGTCGGGTGAAAGCTGCTGGGCAAACACAGCTTGCTGTCACAAACAGGGGGAGGATAAATGTATGAGAGACAGGACGAGGAAGGCAGGGAGGTAGATCGACAGCTCACGAGAGGGGAAAGTGAAGGAGGGAGGCCCTGGGTTTACTCACAGTGTTGTGATATGTTCGTCATGTTTTCACACCGGGGGGATTCTCAGACTGCTTGTTTCCATTTCACTGTCTGGCATTCATCCTCAACTGTCAAGGTGCAGCTGACAGATGAGACCAGACAAGATGAGACAACATGGGAGGAAGTATACAGTTTGGATGGGACCAAGAAAAAAGGAAATGAAAAGACAGAACTGACGATAATGATGAGACAGATATAACACCAGCTTTTTGGGTCCTCTGTGATGGTTAAGCAGCACATTTTGTGTGATTGTGTGCAAGTGAGAGCGCACACCAGCAATCACTTATACAGTCACTGGCCACTTTATTAGGTACACCATGCTAGTACCAGGTTAGAACCCTTTTGCCTTCAGAACTGCCTTAATTCTTGGTGTCACAGATTCAACAAGGTGCTGGAAACATTCCTCAGAGACTTTGACAGGAGTGGCACCTGGTGTGGTCTTCTGCTGCTGTAGCCCATCTGCTTCAAGGTTGGACAAGGTGTTGTTGCTTCAGAGATGGTCTTCTGCACACCTTGGTTGGAACCAGTGCTTATTTGACTTCCTGTTGCCTTTCTATCATCTTGAACCAGTCTGGCCATTCTCCTCTGACCTCTGGCATCAACAAGGCATTTTGGCTCACTGGATATTTTCTCTTTTTGGGACCATCCTCTGTAAACCCTAGAGATGGTTGTGCTGAAAATCCCAGTAAATACTCAGACCAGCCCGTCTGGCACCAACAACCATGCCACGTTCAAAGTCACTTAAATCACCTTTCTTCATCATTCTGATGCTCAGTTTGAACCTCAGCAGCTCGTCTTCACCATGTCTACGTGACTAAATGTTAATGAGCTGCTGACACGTGATTGGCTGATGAGCTATTTGCGGTAAGGAGGAGTTGAACAGGTGTACCTAATAAAGTAGCCGGTGAGTGTATGCTGCAGCTGGTAAAGGTGGAGCTCATTTTCAATTCTTTACATACTGCTTGGTAGTTTAATCTATTATTATACATCATCATTTGTTAGTCGATTGGTTCATTCATTAGTGAAATCTTACAAGTATCTGGGTGTTCTCCTGAACAATAAACTGGACTGGACTAATACACTACACAAGAGAGGTCCTTTACAGGGGGCACTCGTGAGGACCTTTTTTGACTCTGTGGTGGCATCAGCCATCTTCTAAGGAGTGGTTTCCTGGGGCAGCAGCATCTCGACAGCTGTCAGGACGAAACTCAACAGATGGACTAAGAAGGCCAGCTCTGTCCTGGGATGCTCCCTCAACCCAGCTGAGGTGATGGAAGAAAGGAGAGTGATAGCCAAGCTGTCATCTCTTATGGACAACATGTCCCACCCCATGCAGGACACTTTGACAGCACTGTGAAGCTCCTTCAGTGACAGGCTGCTTCACCCATGGAGTTTGAAGGAGGGATACCACAGGTCCTTCCTTCCTGTTGCTGTCAGAGTATACAACCAACGCTGCTCCCAGTAGACCACACATACAAAAACTATGGACAACCAGTCATCACTCATGTGCAATATCTGATACCAGCTGTGAAGTATCTACACATGATACATGCAATAATGTAAATAGCCTGTCTATGTATTACATCTTGCTTTGTTCACTGCTTTTATTTTGCACTGTGTTATTATACTGTTGTTGTACTAATGTGTACTTATATATTGCTTCGGTTTTTTTATTTCCTCCTAAGGTGAAGTGGAGTAGAAGTATAAAGTAGCATAACATGGATATACTCAAGTACAAGTTCCTCAAAATTCTCTAAATTTAAATGATAGCATTTGCAAAGTATTCTGTAGGAGACGAAGATTAGATAAGATTAAATTAACTTTACTGATGACATGAGACAACTTTGATAGATGAGATGGAAAGAGAGACGGCAGAGACCATAAACGGTTTCATAAAATGAGATCATTATTACAGTTATGGCTTTGGCAGCGGGATGAATTAATGCATTTTTGTGAAACTTTGATTTTTCTTTACACTTCTCTGTGGGCTCAGGCAGCTTGGTCTCAAGCAAAGATACACATCTAGAGGTGAACAGGCATTCAGCTGACTCCGTCCCCATGTTTCTGTTCTGTGACCGGTTCAATCTGACCTTCAAAGCACAAATCTGCCACCACATCAAACGCTTTCTTTTTAACTCTCAGTTTAGACTTTTTCACTTTTTGCCTTAATTTATCCTGGGAATATTTGCCAAGGACACATGCTCTCTTTCATCAACACCCTGCTTCACACATACAAAGTTACACACATTCATACCTGGCTGCTGCCCAGTGCAACCACAGTCTTCTAGTGTTGGTCTACTGGGCAGCAATTTGGACGTTAGGAAATGCCCTCAAGGACATTACGATGGTGTTAGCTGAAGGAGAGGAGAGCAGGCTGCATTCACTTCCCTGAGCTGCTACATTTTCGTTGGCTAATCAGGGATGCAACATTTCTATCTTCTCTTCAGCCAACTTGTCTTAGCCAAAGTCCCGCACTGATTGGTACTAGACCGTTTGTGTAATGAAAGACATTTAGTAGAAACAATCCAGCATTTTGTGAAAAGGTTTTGGAAATCTAATCAAAAAACACTTCTCTGAATCCATTTTATTTATTCTATGAGACATTTTATGGACAATATCAAGTTTGATGATAATGACAAATTATATGACTTTTATGACATTTGAAATTCATTCAGTGACTTTGATGCATTTTTATAACAATCTCCATAACATTCTATGCTATGACATTTTTATGACGTTTTTATCGACATGCTATACTATGACATTTTTATGACGTTTTTATCGACATGCTATACTATGACGTTTTAATCAGGTTTTTATCGACATTCTATACTATGACGTTTTTATGACGTTTTTATCGACATGCTATACTATGACGTTTTTATCAGGTTTTTATCGACATGCTATACTATGACGTTTTAATCAGGTTTTTATCGACATGCTATACTATGATGTTTTTATGACGTTTTTATCGACATGCTATACTATGACGGTTTTTTTTACGTTTTTATCGACATGCTATACTATGACGTTTTAACCAGGTTTTTATCGACATGCTATACAATGACGTTTTAATCAGGTTTTTATCGACATGCTATACTATGACGTTTTTATCAGGTTTTTATCGACATGCTATACTATGACGTTTGAATCAGGTTTTTATCGACATTCTATACTATGACGTTTTTATGACGTTTTCATCGACATGCTATACTATGACGTTTTTTTTTTCGTTTTTATCGACATGCTATACTATGACGTTTTAATCAGGTTTTTATCGACATGCTATACTATGACGTTTTTATGACGTTTTTATCGACATGCTATACTATGATGTTTTTTTTTACGTTTTTATCGACATGCTATACTATGACGTTTTAATCAGGTTTTTTTATCGACATGCTATACTATGACGTTTTTATAACGTTTTTATCAACATGCTATACTATGACGTTTTAATCAGGTTTTTATCGACATGCTATACTATGACGTTTTTATGACGTTTTTATCGACATGCTATACTATGACGTTTTTTTTACGTTTTTATCGACATGCTATACCATGACGTTTTAATCAGGTTTTTATCGACGTGCTATACTATGACGTTTTTATAACGTTTTTATCGACATGCTATACTATGACCTTTTAATCAGGTTTTTATCGACATGCTATACTATGACGTTTTTATGACGTTTTTATTGACATGCTATACTATGACTTTTTTTTAACGTTTTTATCGACATGCTATACTATGACGTTTTTATGACGTTTTTATCGACATGCTCTACTATGACCTTTTTTTTAACGTTTTTATCGACATGCTATACTATGACGTCTTTATCAGGTTTTTATTGACCTGCTATACTTTGACGTTTTTATGACGTTTTTATCGACGTGCTATACTATGACGTTTTTATGACATTTTTATCAACATACTATACTATGACGTTTTTATGACATTTTTATCGACATGCTATACTATGACGTTTTTATGACAATTTAATTGACATTCTATACTATGACGTTTTTATAATGTTTTTATCGACATGCTATACTATGACGTTTTTATCACGTTTTTATCAACATGCTATACTATGACGTTTTTATGACAATTTCATCGACATTCTATACTATGACGTTTTTATAATGTTTTTATCGACATGCTATACTATGACGTTTTTATGACGTTTTTATCGACATGCTATACTATGATGTTTTTATGTTTTTATCGACATGCTATACTTTGACGTTTTTATAATGTTTTTATCGACATGCTATACTATGACGTTTTCATGATGTTTTTATCGACATACTATACTATGACGTTTTAATCAGGTTTTTATCGACATGCTATACTATGACGTTTTTATCAGGTTTTTATCGATATGCTATACTATGACGTTTTTATCAGATTTTTATCGACATGCTATACTATGACATTTTTATGACGTTTTTATCGACATGCTATACTATGACGTTTTTATAATGTTATCAACATGCTATACTATGACATTTTCATGATGTTTTTATCGACATACTATACTATGACGTTTTTATAATGTTTTTATCAACATGCTATACTATGACATTTTCATGATGTTTTTATCGACATACTATACTATGACGTTTTTATCGACAGGCTATACTATGACGTTTTTATGAGGTTTTTATCGACATGCTATACTATGACGTTTTTATCGACATGCTATACTATGACATTTTCATGATGTTTTTATCGACATACTATACTATGACGTTTTTATCAGGTTTTTATCGACGTACTATACTATGACGTTTTTATGACATTTTTATCGACATACTATACTATGACGTTTTTATGACATTTTTATCGACATGCTATACTATGACCTTTTTATGACGTTTTTATCGACATGCTATACTTTGACGTTTTGATGACATTTTTATCGACATGCTATACTATGACGTTTTCATGATGTTTTTATCGACATGCTATACTATGACGTTTTTATAAAGTTTTTATCGACATGCTATACTATGACGTTTTTATCAGGTTTTCATCGACATGCTATACTATGATTTTTTTATGACGTTTTTATTGACATGCTATACTATGACTTTTTCATCAGGTTTTTATCGGCATGCTATACTATGACATTTTTATCAGTTTTTTATCGACATGCTATACTATGACGTTTTTATGACAATTTTATCGACATGCTATACTATGACGTTTTTATGGTCATGCTATACTATGACGTTTTTATGATGTTTTTATCGACATGCTATACTATGACGTTTTTATCAGGTTTTTATCGACATACTATACTATGACGTTTTTACAATGTTTTATCGACATGCTATACTATGACGTTTTCATGATGTTTTTATCGACATACTAAACTATGACGTTTTTGTCAGGTTTTTATCGACATGCTATACTATGACGTTTTTATGACAATTTAATCGACATTCTATACTATGACGTTTTTATGATGTTTTTATCGACATGCTATACTGTGACGTTTTTATCGACTTGCTATTCTATATCGTTTTTATCACGTTTTTGTCGACATGCTATACTGTGACCTTTTTATGTTTTTATCGACATGCTATACTATGACGTTTTCATGAGTTTTTATGTTTTT
>NC_065517.1:41781254-41889252 GCF_006386435.1 Epinephelus moara
GTTTTTATCGACATGCTATACTATGACGTTTTTATCAGGTTTTTATCGACATGCTATACTATGACGTTTTCATAATGTTTTTATCGACATGCTATACTATGACGTTTTTATCAGGTTTTTATCGACATGCTATACTATGACGTTTTTATAACGTTTTTATCGACATGCTATGCTATGACGTTTCTATGACGTTTTTATCGACATACTATACTATGACGTTTTTATCAGGTTTTCATAGACATACTATACTATGACGTTTTCATGTGGCCATCTAAGATATTTCAGTTGTTTCATTAATGCTAGACCACCTGACAGGCAGATAATGCCATACCTAGAGCCATGCTGCTTTCATTGCTGAGAACAGATGAACCATGTTCCAGCTCATCTACATAATTTTTGTCCATTAAGCTGACAATGTTGGCAGTAAAATTATATGTGTTTTTCATCGGAGATGTCATTATATAATTACAGAATCAAATGCCAGATAGCAAGGATGGTCATCCTCAATGGTTCAACTGTGGCTCACTGTTCCAGGCAAGTGGCTCAGTACTCACCTCTTCATAAGAGCCCTCCCTTCATGCGGCAACATGTTGCTCTGCTCAGACCAGTCTGAACTGCCCCTTGCTAGGACATGGCCGCTCCAGCATCAAACGATATTTTTAATCAAGTGGTCAAAAGCTATTGCACAAACATTCTAAAGTAGCTTAGGTCAACAGTGTCCCAGAGCCTGTTCTGTTAGCTGGAATGCTCCTGTACGCTGCGAACAGGCCTCTCTTTGTGTTTCAGACCAGCAGCCTCACGCCACACCGCACCGCTCTGGAATCCTGTTTGTTTTCTTTCAAATTTCTCAACCTCGTTCACTCCAATGTGGAAGCGCAGTGTGCTGTGTATAGGTGTGTGTGTGTGTGCTTACTGTGTTTTAAGGTGTGCGTTAAGTGTGCATCTGTGTTTGTACGCATGCAGCAACAGTGTGGCTCATTGAGCATGTGCTCAATTTAAGCTGGTGCCAAAGTTCACATGCTTTAAAGTGGAACATCCTGAGGAGTTAAAAAATTATAAACTCTGAGCCTGTGTAAATCCAGCCAGCTCCAGTGTAGGTTGTTAATGTGAAGAGTTACAGATAGATGCCCGTTGGACCAAACTCTGGGTTCTGTAGCCAAAGGGCCTGGTTTTTAATTCATAGTCAATTCAATCAATGCTGGATTCTCTTGAGCAGAGTTTGTTCTGGTATTTAAATGTGTTTGTCTTCCTGAAGCTGGATTTCCTCTACAGTCAACGACAAGACAAAACCATAAACTTGGATCTGTTGTTTTGCATTTCTGGACTTCCCCCATTCATTTCTAGTCAATCCACTTATCTAGCCAGTAATCTGCAATTATCCACAATACAGAGGGCTTGTTAACGCCCTAAGTGCTGACTGGACAAACACCTTCTCTCTCATACTTTTAGTCCTCCTCCCCCTTTCTCCTCATTTCTACTGTTGGCTGACCAAACCAGAGGAATTCATTATCCCGGAAACTTTTTGCAGAACAGAGTGAGCCAAGCAGGGCAAGGCTATTCTTCTTTCCTGTCCTTCCTGACAATGAAACCATGGCATACAATCAGCCTGTTATTACTGCTACAGATGACCACTGTTCTTTTGCCATATGAACTTCAACCCTGGCTATCTGGAAGTTATGTTTTTCCCCTGAACAGCCCGGGTCTATCTGTGAAGAGGCTACCTGGATCAGGTTGTTTCTGTAAGGAAAATGTCAGACACATCACAGCTTTGCTCCAATAAAGAGGGCAGAATCTGACCTTTACCCAAGAATCTTCATGCCTCATTTCATATCTCATATTAATGGGAATTTTGGTATGGCAAAGGGACTAAATGATGTCATCTCAACAACTGAGTGGTCAATTCAGTTTCAGTGAGACAAACATTATATCTGGAAAGAGGTAAACCTAATTTTTCATGCATCCATCCACCATCTTTGCACACTAATGCTTTGCAGGGTTGTTGGGAGCAGGAGCCTATCCCAGCTTATACTGGGCGAGAGGCAGTGTCCGGCCTAAGACTGATGCATTATACTAGACAGGCAAATATTCACACTTACAGTCACACCTGTGAGCAGTTCAGTCGACTGATTAATAACAGATACAAGGAGTGGGTTCACATATGACAAACCACATATTACATGCTTTATTAGAATGGGATATTACCAGGCTAAGTGTCTTAACCATGCATTCTTTCTAATGGTCAGCAGGGGGCAACACCAGCTGATAATCATTTGAAAATGATGGGCCCATTTTTAGAAGAATAGACAATAAAGTAGGGTGTGCTTCAGGGCGTGGCAACCTTGTGATTAAACAAGTTGCTACTATGGCCATGTCCATGGGTTCTCAGTCAGATCCACCCCTCGCTCCCTCACAGCTCCACCCTCTCGTACAAATATGGTCACCTCTGGCTCCAAAAACCCAAGATGGCGATGGCCAAAATGACAAACTCACAGCTTCAAAACAGGAGTCCACAAACTGATGGGGGATGTCACCCACGTGGATGTGGCTACATCCACTTCTTTTTTAATACTTTATTTTTTATTGTTTTACAAGATGTTATAAAAGGGTAGAAAAAACACAAACAAACAAAAATAAGTAAACAAATGAACAAAAAGGTCTGAATTAACCTCTCTCCTGAAAGCTATTGATCTCTCATTTCATCGTTGACATGTAAACACTGACACAACTTTCAACCATTCATCTCATGTTGGTGGTTCTGCCTTGTACTATCTCTTCGTGGCGACCTTTTTACAGGCTGCCAACAAGATTTTTATAAGGTATCTGTCTTCTCTTAACACAGTTCCTCCTGTCATATTGCATAAACATACATTTCTTTTAAACAGTCGATGGACATTTCAATCACGAGCAAAAGAAGAATGAAACAGTTTAGTTTGGTGTAAAATATAAGTGTACAGTTTAACAGATGATTTGTGCTGATAAGATTTTTGGCTCTTAGACATCTGAGGGAGATTATTTGTGATTATGGGACATGGAGTCTAGACACTGCTGGAGGTAGTGGTGGCTGATGACTTTGGTTGATGACTGCTGAGGCGAATAGAGGCTGCATCTGAGAAGACTGGGTGGTGATGAGGAGGTGAAGGGTACACACAGCAGCAGCATGACAGGATTGCGGACAGAAAAATAACCATAATTAAAATAAGGAGCAGTGAGATGATAGGCTGACGGAGAAGTTGTGTCACTGTGCTATTGGTTGATTGTGGATCAACTGTAGAACAGCAGATGAGTCGACTGACAGTCCCGAACATTGACAGCCAGAGATGGAACATGAGCATGCATGCAAGGAGTAGTGCAAGGAGTAGATAGCAGGATGAGGATGAAAGTTACAGCCTAAAGCATGACATTCTTATGACAAAGCATGAAAAAGTATTGTGTTCCTGACTGAACTTTCACTAGAGCTTTATTACAACTTGTCCTGAAGCTGTAAAAAGACAGAGTTTGTACACTGACATGCCACCCCATGACATATCATCTGCAGACACTGACACAACACATTCACTTGTTATGCAGATGATATGCGACTGTATGTCTCAACAAAGCCTGATAACCCTGACATGTACTGCATTATGTCTTGCTTTGCTGTTGACAGGAGCTGCATACCCAGAAATGTCCTGCAGTGGAATGACTCATAAGAAGTTTCTCCTTTGTATTCGTGCCTTTTCTAATGATGTTAAACAAGAGGCTGTTTACCTGAGGGAATTGTTTTACCCCAAGGTGTCAAAGTGCAGGTGAATCAAAGTGGCACATTCTTGTTTTATTCAGCTGAGATATTTAGGCCATTCCTCTCAATTGCAGAACTAGAGGAGATTTATCTACTCCAGTTTATCATCTGGATCAATTATTAATTGCTGGAACATGAAAATATTTTTGCAAAAATAAAGAGTAACATAAAAAGACCTGTACTTAAAGGTACAGTCCATTGTATGTTCAAAAAACTTTCTCTGAGCCATACATTTAATAATGCATTAAACATGTGAAGGATGATCTGACGCATACTGATTCCTCTTGTTGTTATGTCATGGTGTTTTTCTAAGTGTCCATCTTTCCCCTGTCCCTACATTTCTCACACTGATGTGTTTGACTTTGTTTCAAACCCTTTACTGCTCCATTTCCAGTAACCTGAGGAAATGCCTTTTCTGGGCTGTCCCACTAAAATGCCACATATAGGCGGCCCCTTCTAATACTGCAGGGTAGGCTGCTCTCAAAAGCCCCTCCAAAATACTCTGCAGGGCGGTGTGTCCTGAATGTCCCGCACCTGCATAAACACACCGAGCCAGGAGAGCTGCCCACCGCCCTGCCAGGCACGCTAAACCACATGTCCAAAAGGCAGGAGAATAACATACCTGGGAACAGTTACCGTGAGAAGCAGAGGTAAAGTAGAATACAGTTAACCACAGAAAGGTTGAAGTCAAAAGGCACGGTAAGAAAGGTGCCACCTCCAGTTTAGTGAGTGCAAAGTAAGGTTTAAGTTTTGCAAGAGCACACAAAACATACCTGGTAGCAAAATACAGAACACTATGTATGTGTGATATAAAACAAAGAACTTGCAGAATCAGATACGGGGGAAAAAATGAAAGCAGATTGGTGAAGGAGACAAAGAAAAAATGTCAAACCTGAAATCAGATTGGGTGAGAAAAACACTTTGCAAACCGCAGGGATACTTATGTAAAACAAGCGTACAAAGGGCAAAAGGAAAAATGTGTTAGGACCAGAGAGAGTGCAAATCGGGCCCCTGAGACAGGCTGCGTATTGACACGCTGTGACAGAACACCTACCTGTCAGACGTGCCCCATAAAGGCTCTCCGCAGTGGGACAAGGCCTCATATTCACACAGCATCACACGACACCTTGTAGTTATGTAACTGTCGCACCCTTCAATCATTGTATTGTAAGTGAGACCTCACAAGGGGCCCTGGTCATACATGCCGTACTTCTTAATAGCACAGAAGGCCCAGTTTTTTGCAAGTGGGCCTCCATACTTGATCCTGGATGAGTCTTAGCTGTAAAAAAAAGTGATCTCAAAAACAGGAACAGAGGCACAGATACAAGCATTTAAGTCTATAGCTCGATTCAGCAATAAAAACACTCAAAAACACCATATATTCTGTTAATAACGTGATTATATCGTCACATCTACCAAATGCATTACATGAATTGTAAAAAATCCCACTTGGCTGCAGCAGATTTGACAGATAGCAGCGTGATAGCTCCTTCCTGCGTCATCGCCTCCTCCTCCGCTGCTGCTGATGGATTTATACACTGAGCGGGACTGGATACAGCTGGAAAAACAGCAGTGAACTCACAGTCGATGATGCACAAGATGCATATTTGGGGTAACACATGTGGCGATGATGATAGTTTAAACTGGATTAAGATTTGTAAATCTGACAAACTAATAATCCTTAAAACAGACATTACACTATGTGGCTGTGTTTTGGCTCTTCATTGAGACTGTTGGTGTTGCGTCAGCCAGAGATGTACTAAAGGGTAAACTGAGTTCAAGCTAACCTTCCAGCTGATACATGAACTTATATTCTATTTGAAAGGTGGCAACTAACATTATTCAAATTTGTAGAAACTTAAAGGGATAATTCATCATTTTAAAAAATACACTTGCTCATTTTCTTGCGAGAGTTAGATTAAAGTATTGAACCCACTGTTACATGTGTTCAGTATGAAGCAGGAGATGGTTAGCTTAGCTTAGCATAAAGGCTAATAACAATTGAAAACAAACAGTCTGGCTCTGTCCAACAGTAACAAAAACTTCCAACTAGCACTTAGTTAACACATAATATCTTGTCTTTTTAATCTGATAAAAGCCAAAGTGTTACTTGACAAGTTGTGGTTTTACAGGAGGTTTTATGCTGGGATGTTCCTTGGCTGAGCACAGTGACTTCCTGGCCTTTGTCTTGCTAAGCTATGCTAATATCTCCTGGCTGTAGCTTCATATTTAGCATATAGCCATGAGAGCGGTATCCGTCTGCTTATCTCACTCTGGGCTGGAAAGCAAATAAACGTATTTCCCAAAATGTGTGCTATTTATTTTACCTGATGTCAGTTATATAAATCTATTTTTAAGGAAAGAAGTAGGAAGAGAGAACAATTAAAGGTACACTATGTAGGAATTGTCACTTACATTTAAACTTGGCCCCTCCTTTAGCAAGCTAACTAAGCTAAGCGCAGGCCGCATCAATCTTTATCCCCATACTCTCCTCTAGTGTTTGCCAGTGAAAGTGGAAGCCAACGCAAGATTCACTTTCATTTGAGAACGAGCTTTGTAGCCTCACTATATTTGTTTGTGGGACCCATGTGGGTAGTTAATGGGTTGAAAATGGGCCCTATATAGGATTGTCCATGGGTTTCATATTGGCCCCATTCCAATTGCCCACATGGGTGGGTTTGCCCACGTGTGCCCCCCCTTAGTACCCAGGTAGTCCTAGCATAACCATGTGGGGCCCACTTGGGTAAAGCCATCGATGGGGGCAACTGGCATGGGGCCAATACGGAACCCATGGACAATCCCATATAGGGCCTATGTTTCAACCTATTCACCCCACATGGGCGGCACATACAAATGATGGCTTGGTTACTGCCTTTTCATAAAGTCCTCACCTGCACGCTGTTATTGTCTGGGGCTACACGCCAGGGATGTATGGACACAGCGCTGGAGGCGGGGCCCCCTTCATTCCTATGAAAGTTGCTCAGTGGCGTGTGATGCCAGAATGGTTTACCTGGCAGGTATAAAATTACCCCTGATGATTGGCACTGCTTCCATGCTGTGTGACCCATAGAGCAGGCCAACTAGAGACGTCTACCAGCCAAGCTAGCCACTTCTGGTTTAGCATGCCGTTAACTTGAATGGGGATAAAATGATTCAGTCGTGTGGCTCTTCTCGACTCTCGAATTGTTATCGGAGCAAATGGATCAAATCCTGATAGTGAAATAGTCAAAAAGTCATTTGGTGGGGGCTGTGACACGTTGTGATTTACAGACGTTTATTTTGCCATGTAAGTCAATGGGGAAAAAAGTCTTTTTAGGCTGCAGGGCATCATGTGATGGTGTAATCACACTGAAAATTGGTTTCTGAGACCGGCGCACTTCCTGGGAGCCTGGTTCAAGGCCAGAAATGTCCCAAATACAAAATCAGGAGAAAATCACAAATACAGGCAGAGGGCTCTGCAGACAAACACACTTCTAGTGGGTCTAAAAAATGTGATTCAGAGAGGTTAGTTTTGTACGAGTCTATACGCTGTTTATTAGGAAAATCCAGCATACCTTAAAGCCTCCTAACATGGGCTGTAGTCCACATTGTAGTAAGTCCCAAATGGCAAGCATGTTTTACTCGCCACTAATTTACCACAAAACTATTCCAAAACTTTTGCGTTGATTGTCTGATTCATTCCTGCTGAGAGTGGAAAACATATTTCTTGCTGTCTGTACTGAGGTAGGAGAAACATGTGAAACTTGGGCTGTCTGCTTCCCGGGTTGACAGCTAGCTGAGCAATGACTCCTTCCTGCGTCATCACTTCCTCCTCACTTTGCTGAGGAATCCAGCTTCCACTGTTCCAGCTGGGGGAATATTCCATGTTGTTGTGAAGCGGATGATGGCAGCGTCATATATTCCACTGTCAGTTTGAGAGTGGGCAGGTATGCTGCAAGGTAAACAGAACTCACATATAGCATATGGACGCAGTTGGATTGCATCGCTCTGTCCCTCCTGGGTTATCATTAGCTTCAGGAAAAGTAGCAGTCGTGCCACTTGAGAAAACATGATACTGTGAGAGCTGCTTTTAGAAAAGGCGAGAGAAAACAGTGGGTAACAACAGGCCAGCTGTGACCTTCTAACAAACGGACACACAGACAAGCACAGAGGGGTCAGATTGCCACCAGACAGACAGGCAAACAGACAGACAGACATGGGGCGAGGGTGTAGGCTGCAGTCTGACCTTGCAGCTCGCAGACAGATGGGGAGAGGCCTTTCGTTCCAGACACACAGACAGACAGGGAGGGGTCCCGTTAGCCACTGTGCAGAAACTTCATATCTGGAAACAATTAGAGGCGATGGGAGCCCTGGCTGTTTCTATACTGCACAGCACAATTCTATCAAGACTTTATTAGGGAACAGTTTGCTTTCCTAATGACCAAAACCACCGGTCGCAAAAGCACAGTTCATTATTCCATCAACATCTTAAGAAGCAGCAGCGAACAGTATTGTTTTTACAATCCTCTATTCAGTTAAGAACACATTTGTGTTTACGCTGACAGCCCAGCAAAAGGGAAAGCCCTCGAAGAGTAATATTTTCACAGCTGTTTATAAAGGAACAGTCCTTCTCGTGTTAATCGTTCGCCTTTTGTTCATTTTGATTAGTCATCTGAGAACGGCGTTGCCTTTTGCAGCGTTCAGCACAAGCAGCTCCATCAGAGGACAGATCTGTTGACTTTGAATGTTCTTTCAGTCAAGACACCACACAGACGCTGGTTTTGCCAAAAGGGTCCGACTGGGTTTTCGTTGGTGAAGCCAAAACTCCAGCAGTGATGAGAGGCGCTCATTGCACACTTCCCTAATAAGAGCGTTTGTGGCTTGAACATTGTCCTGTCAGATCGAAGGGTTTTTTCTACTCAGCGTTGTTGTTAGTGCCAGTATGGGAAGCTGGATCTAAGGGTTGTTTTTATGTTAAAACCAGACTCAAATAGTTTTTGAGTTAATGCCATTAGTCACACAGTGCTTCTACTACTTTTGATTACATAAGGCCAGTAGACAATGTACAGACACACTTACAGTCGAGGCGAATTGGAAAAATATCTTCTTAACCCCTTTAGATCACATTTCTGGCCATATTGTGCACCTATTTAACAAATATATTAAAAATCCTTAAAAAAAATATGACCTGTGCTTACATAAGCTAGTACCACCCAATAACACCATGACATCCACCCATCAATCAGTCTGAAACTTTTAGATTAGGACACTAGCTAGCAACAGTATGGTATGTTGATGTGTTTTGGGGTGTTTGCCTGGCTAGAATTTATTCACTTTTAGGCAACTTTTTTAACATTTTTAACAACACAAAATATCTAAACAAGCCACTGAGGGGCGAACAGGTGAACTTGTTCCAGACAGGTGTTCTGGGCTAAGAATAAACCAATGTCCAGTGCGCGTTATCTCTTTAGATTTGGCAATCCATTTATTCTTAACACGCTGGAAGAGATAAGTTGGGCTGCATGTGGTTGCCCTGGTCGGCCGATATTGGGTCAGGTCATTTTGGCTACCTGGGATACTTTGAGATGTTTTGGTGGCATCTTCGTACACTGATCTGATACTCCGTCAAATACGCTACACTTCACTCCGCCACACCCCAGACTGTATGGGTTGGGACCTCTGCTGCAGGAGTGTGAGCCCCGCAGCGTGGACGTTCATGAGAGTCCACCTGGCGGCACACACAGTGTCAGGACTAACTCTTAGCATAACACGACTAACATTACCTAAAGGTTATTGATAGGTTTAACAACAGAGTTGAGTAATTTTCATGTGGGTATTGGATGTTAGCTGCTACTGTGTTAGCTTGTGCTAACTGGGCTGACATCGAACTGATGGTTCGTTGGCAGGAGAGCAGCTCCGGCGATGGCAGCAACAGAAAGTCTGCTAATCCTGCAGGGAGTTGGGATGGTTCAGGATCAGATCCCCCGGCGCAAAAAGGATAGAATGCAGGTAAGGTTTGACTGGAGAAGATCCAATACTACTAGGAACTGGTTTATTTTGGTTGATACTTAACCCAGCCCTACATAATTATAATCATGTGATGTCATCGAAAGCGGCACAACAGCTACAAACTGGATCTCGCAGTGAGATTGCTTAAAGGTCTAGAATGAACTTTGAACCTTAATTTTATCCATTATGACTACAGCCATCCAACAAAGACACATAAAAATGTCCACATGAAATTAATCAGGCCTTTTCCCTTCTAAATTAATAAAGATCTCTGAGAGGAGGTGTGGGTATGTTTACAAAATTAGGTAAATAAGCTGCTAAAATCTGGTAAACAGCTTGTAAATAACTGGTATGTTTGATTGAGGCACAGTAAATTGGGATTTGTGTTACTGGCAGGCAGCTGCTAAATAATCAGAAAATAGTCAACAAGCTCTGCAGCAGGAACACTCTGTTTCTGACAGTAAACCAACAAACTGTTAAAGCAGCCGCTAACCTTTATACGAAACTGTATGAAAGCACAGTTCTCCCGCTGACAGCCAGTAAATAACCATCCAGTAAAACAGACAGTAAACACACACTTTCAGGACCAGCTTGACATCTCAGGCAACCTCACATGAATTTAAATGAAAGCCTTTAAAAAGTCTAATGATAGAAAAACAGTCCGAGTTTATTTGATGTTGAGGAATGTTAAGGTGAAGTCTTGACCTGGATCGCTGCACATCACGGCTTGAAACACCTGTCTGGGAAGCAGAAACCCACAAAGCAGAATGTCCGTTTTTTCTCAGCTTGAAGTAACATTTACCTTGGCAGTGAATGAGACAAAGCAGCAGCGTGTGATTAAAGCCGATGTTTTTATTCAAGGCTTTTACAGGAAGCTAATTAGCTGAGGTATGCAGTCGTGTGCCAAGCTAATAGGGGGAAGCTGACATTCCTGCAGGGAAGCGGTGGCCTCAGAACGCTACAGAATATGTATTTACATTCACGGCCTGCTCTGTGTGAGCCACAAGACTTTCAATTCAAACACTTCACAACATGGATTTTTTTCTTTTAATTCAAATATTGAAAAAAGTTAGGATGTGGTCTGGCTCGGGGAACCACACGGTGACTCAATTTGAGAACACTGAAGACCTGCAGAGGTTATTTGCCTTGTTGTAACTAGATGATAAAAGTCACTTTGAAAGTTAAAAAGCATTGACTGACTGGTGCTTTGGAGACTCACTGCTACAGATGTGTCCATATAAAAAACGTCTTGACCTCACTGGGCAAAACAGAGTAACACAGCAGATGCCACAAAAGCGCAAGGCATGTCTTATGAGAAAAGCTTTACACCTAGCAAACGTGACATTAGAGAAAATCAATTTATTGTGTTTGTCCAGCTACTTTTAAAATACATGTAAACATGTTAGTCTGACTGAAATCATACTAAATCAAATTTCTCAGACTAACACACCCAGATAATGCATTTGGGAGTCAAATTCCACCCGCATGTATACAGTCAATCAGACCCAAACTGACCGAGGCGCTTGGAGCATGCTCCAAAGTGTCCCCACCGGGGCCCTGAAGTCGAAAGCATAAAACGCGTAACAGAAGAAGAAGCAAGCAACAACATTGCTAAATCTGCATCCAGAGCTGTGTGTTTTTGGATGGACAAAATGTACCAGTTAGCTGCTAGCTAACTGTAGCTAACTTGTTTGGTCTGTGACGTAATAGGTCAACCAGAAAAAAGTCCAACACTAACAAGCTCAAAGGAGGCATATCGCCACCTATCGTAGTGGAGTCAAACATAGTTCGGTCAATCAATCGATTCCCTTACTGGGCTTGTATACTGGGACAAGGACAGTAGTCCAGTTAATTGGCCTGGTGGAGCTGTAGCCGTAGGGTGGTTTGCAGCTGTTGGGGTTTGAGCACTGTGTCTCTTCACCTTCAGCTCCAGTTATTGCCCTGTAATTAGTCGTGGGCCAAATACTTTTTCGTTTCTTCCAAAGGGTTATATCAGTTTAGTGTAAATTCCCTTTACTTGCCAGCCCTGTCTTCTTCCACTGCAGCTTGCAGGTTTCTCAGTTTGTCCATTAAGTATTGAGCTGGACCCAGTTAGCATAGCTTAGCATAAAGACTAAGAGCAGGGGAAACAGCTAGCCTTACCCTCTAAAACTCACTGATTAACACTTATGCCAGGCTCAGGCTACAGGACTAACAATCGGAAGGACAAATCTGGTCTGGGATCTTGGTTGGTACCGATGTTCAGCCCAGATTATCTAGTAATGTGACTGGTTTACAGATCTAGCCTTAAACCTCCCCAACTGCTTACTTACTTATCAGAGCCACCCAAATAATTTCAAACATTTGATAGTTAGGAATTAAAATCTGGATGATTACGACTACTTTCACAACAGCCAATGAGAGAGACAAGCTATGTTAGTCCTTGAGTGGCTGATGGTGTCGCCGCTTGGCCCTTGAGGCTAACGTTAGCTAGCATACTACTGTGACAGATATCAAAACTGACAGTGAAAATCTCAACTCCAGTTCTCACTCAAGAACAGACATTTGGTATTAACCCCCAACTATTTTGTCATCCACACTCGTTTAGCCTTCTGCTTTTGTTTTCTTCACTACAAAGCATCATTAACATTACAGCAATTTGTTGCCCCACGTCAGTCTCGCCAGATCACGTGAGAAAGATCATGTGAGGTGGTGCAATGCTCCCTCTGGCACAATCTTTACACTATCATGTAGTCAGTGATGTACCATAAATTTCAAATCGCAGTGTGTGCATGTTTTAGACCAGGAGAAGAACATCTTGGAAGTTTCTCCTTATGTGCATGATGATGCTACATGATTTCAAAACTGATTATGAGTTTTTCACAACAACAGACATTTTGGCTTGTTAACGCACAGGTGTTACTAATAACATTAACAATGTCTTTTTTCTATGAGTGTCCAGTAATGACAGTGTGACAGTGAGCTAACATGAACAGTACCAGGACCCTGAAACTGAAGCATCTCTTATTCATTTTATTATTTAACCAATGATTTGCCTACTGTGACATGTCAAAACATCTATGTAAAACCTCAATATGTCATTTTTCATCTCTGTTGCATGTGGAGTAATCAAACAAGATATAACATGTAATCTAGTAATCTTTGGGCTTGTTGGTAGGCATATTTATTTAAGCTTTGGACAGAGCTGGGCCAGCCTATCCCAGCTGACACTGGGCGAGAGGCAGGATTCACCCTGGACAGGTCACCAGACTATCACAGGGCTGACACATAGAGACAGACAACCATTCACACTCACATCTACAGACAATTTAGAGTCACCAATTAACCTGCATGTCTTTGGACTGTGGGAGGAAGCTGGAGCACCCTGAGAAAATGCTGACACCTGAAGAACATGCAAACTCCACACAACCCTCTTGCTGTGAGGCAACAATGCAAGCCACTGCTCCACCATGCCGCCTTCACACAATAACATAAACCAACTTATGTTTTGTTAGTTTGAATCAGTTTTTGGATTCTTCGTTCACTGTAGGAATGTGAGAAAAACGTTCATCAAAAATTTCAACGTAACACGACCTGAGGGATTGATATACAAATGCAACCATGAGAATGCAGTAGCATCTCTTTTCTCATCTAACTCCTGGTGAGAAGCGAAAAAGCACATTTCCCAAAATGTTGAACCATCCCTTTGAACAAACAGACCTCCAACAAATTGACAGGTTTAGTCATTCTCAATGTGCTCCAGTTAAAAGCTTCCATTGTAGCTGTAGCACTGTGTGTGGCAGGACCCACTCTATATTTAGAAACCAACACCTGTAAAGGGCAGACCATCGTTAGGGTCACAGGGACCTTCTCACCCCAAGACCTTGCTTGGTTTCATCTGACCGCCACGGTTCAATATGCCTTCAAGGAAGCTCCTAGTGAGGTCTAATTGTGCCGGGCATCATGTCTAAGATTAGAAACTCCCTCGACCTCCGGCTGAAAGGTCACTGAAACAGAACAGCGGCCATCCTGGACCCACACGGAGCTGTGTTTAAGTACAGACCACCTGACATCCGTAGCCATGTGTGTGGCAGTAAATCTACAGCTGAGATGAGTTTCTGCTGTTTGTTGAAAGAATAACAGCCCAAATTCTCATCAGTGTCTCCAGTCTAAACACTTTCCAGGACACAGGTTTTAAAAAGGCACTTTCCACTCTCACTTTCCGCCTTTGACATTTCATCCCTCCCATTAATCCCCCCTTGTTATATCGGTACAAATGTTCCCATGCACTATATCAAGAGCTAGTTTCCACCTGTGAACTTCAGCCAGTCAAAAATTCTTTGTCCAAGGTAGATGAAAGCAATATCTCCTCCCTTGTTAACACAGGCTGGCAAATGCATTCCCCTTGATGTCCCTAACTAAATGATTTATGAGAAAAATTTGACCAAAAAATGCAATCCACCTTCCAACTATGCCCCTCTGGCATCAAACCGTCAATATATTATACCTCGGCCCATTACCCCAAGTAATCCTAAACCCAACTATTTCGTGCAAGCCGTGCCTGAAAAAGATTGAGTCTCATGCATGTTTCCAGTCTGAACATTTCCACCACTCAGGGCTTTAAATAGACACAGTTTCCATCTTGACAGTTCATCTGCCCACCAACCCCATTGTTAAATCTCAACAAATCATCCCAGGCTCCGGATCCATTATTAGTTTCCACTGCTTGTCTCTTCACAGGCAGGCTTCAAAAAGTTTCCATCAGCTTCCAAGTCTTTCATCTCTAAGTAATTGACCTGCCTCTTCAACATTGTTAAATTTCAACAGATCACCGTCCCATCCATTTAAAATTTTCCCTGTGAGCGTTTTTGCAGACCTGCCCTGAATTGTAAAAGAAAGCAGCAATTTACTTTCCCAGCACGTCTTTATTATCCTGTTTGCTTCGCTGATGAAACACATATTGCAGATGACACAGCGATGTTGTGCACTTATTCAACTGTCTTGTCAGGGGTGTTCCCTCGGTCTGTGTTCCTTATGTGTGGCTGTGTGTAATGCTGATACAAATATATGTGGTTATTTTTCCACTGCCCGAGTTGAAAGCCAACTAAAATGCCTAAAATGTCAATGAAATGCAAAATAACAGCATTTTCTTCCCTGTTCTCAACATGTTGTTTTTCAACTTCTCCACCCGCACCGTCCCTCTGCAGGCAGGCAGCCCAAAAGTTCAAAGAGGCAGAAATATACAGGCAGGAAAATCATTTTGAGATCTTGGTTTCATGTTCAGTTTACACAGTGGTATATAGATGGTTGGTTTGAAGGCTAAAGCCAAGGAACATTCCTCGAATAGCCTGCCAGCTACCACTAATGGAATTTAGTTTAATGGACAGCTGAGTGCAGATAGGACAACCAAAGCTTCAAATGTGAGCAAAGTTTGGGAAAAACAACCTGGGTTTGTCTGCAAATACATAGATACACATGCTGTACATGTACATACACATATACACACATGCATGTTGTTGCCAAGTCTAGCCTCAAAAAGTAAGTATTTTTAATGAATGAGGTTTTGTTGTTGTTGTTTTTGTGCTGCTGTTGTGCTGTATTAGACTGTGTTTTAAACTATTTATACTTTAAACTATGTGCACATATTAAGTCCAGTAAATACTGCAGCATGGTTTGGATAATTCAGCATATCCTCATAAAACAGTTTGCATGATGTATTTTGAAAATGTACATATAACAGTTTGTGTGATGTCAAACGATTTAGGGCCACAAAAATGGCATCAACACATTATGTAAGTAATGCAAAATTATGTCGGTTAAGTTTAGGCAAGTAAACTTAAATAGGTTAGGTTAAGGAAAAGAAACATGGTTGGGTGTTGTCAAGTTTACGTCCTTAACGTTAGGTTATGCACTTAACATAAAGTTACATAGGCAAGGTTTAGGAAAAGGAACATGGTTGGGCATGGTCATGTTATGTACTGAAGGTAAAGTTATGTACTTAATGTAAAGTTACCAAGGTTAGGTTAAGGAAAAGAAACATGTTAGTGTTCTTCACATTACATACAAGTTAAGTTATGTACTTATTGTAAAGTTTAGTAGTTTAGGTTTAGGCATGTGAAGTTACATAGGTTAGATTTTGGAAAGTAAAGTTACATAAGTCAGGTTTAGGAAAAGAAACATGGTGTGGCATTGTCACGATACATATTTAACGTAAAGTTATGTACTTAATGTAAAGTTACACGCGTTAGGTTAAGGAAAAGAAACATGGTTGGGTGTTTTCACGTTACATTCTTACGCAAAGTTATGTGCTTAACGTAAAGTTACAAAGGCTAGGGTTAGGAAAAGAAAACGTGACAGGGTGTTGTCATGTTACATACTTAACGTAAAGTTCTGTACTTAACGTAAAGTTACGTAGGCTAGGTCTGGGAAAAGAACATGGTTGAACATAGTCACATCATGTGCTTAATGTTGAGTTATGCACTTAACATAAAGTTCAGTAGTTTAGGATTTGGTACATAAAGTTACAAAGGTTAGATTCTGGAAAGTAAAGTTACATAAGTCAGGTTTAGGAAAAGAAACATGGTGTGGCCTTGTCACGATATATATTTAACGTAAAGTTATGTACGTAGCGTAAAGTTACATAGGTTAGGTTTAGGAAAAGAAACATGGTGTGGCCTTGTCACGATATATATTTAACGTAAAGTTATGTACATGCTTAATGGAAAGTTATGTACTTAATGTAAAGTTCACTTGGGTAGGTTTAGGCACGTAAAGTTGCGTAGGTAGAATAAAGGAAAAGAATCATGTTGTGGCATTGTCAAGTTATGTATTAATGTTAAGTTATGTACTTCATGCGAAGTTACGTAGGTTAGGTTTCGAAAAAGACACATGGGTTGGCGCCATCACATTACATATTTAACGCAAAGTTACGTACGCATGTAAAGTTATGCAATCAGGGTAAAGTTGCATAGGTTGGGTTTAGTTTGGCTTTGTCACGTTACTTATTTATCGTAAAGTTATGTACCTACCTTAAAGTTTTGTTATTAACATAAAGTTGCTAGGTTAGATTTAGGAAAGTAAAGTTATGCAGGTTAGGTTTAGGAAAAGAAACATAGTGAACTCAAAGTTCACTTGGTTTATAGGGGAAAGTCCTGTGTTTGTTTGACCCACCCACCACCCCAGCCTTCATACTCAGACAGAGTTTCACTCTTTGTACTACTTTCTTCTTTACATCTGTAAGTGCATTGGTTACGTGATCGCAGCCTTCCCGATTATGTGGGTTATATATAAATTCTCATAGGAACAGTGCATGAGAACAGCCTGGATAAAGGTATCCCCTCTTTTTTTTCAAACTGGCATAAAAAGCAAAGTACACAAAAGGAAATTAAAGCCAGATGATTTTAGAAACGCTGCATGTACTAAAAGTGTTCACTGTGAAATTAGGGTCTATATCTGGCCCACTGTGGAACAAAAATGCAGCCTGAGTGCGGGGTGTTCGCTGCAACTGACTGGCCTTCTTTACTTTAGATGTTTATCTTCTAGCTTTAAAACTGCCAGGAAGGTATGACTGCAGCTGTGCTGAATACGAGCAGTGTGTGGGAACCATGGAAACAGCTAGAAAAAGCCCCCTCTGTGACATCAGCATCAGGTATGATATCATCACCCATGGTGTGATGGAACTGCACACATGTGAGGTGTCGAAGAGAACTGGGAATAGTATCCACTTTCCATGCCTGAGGGAGAGTAAACAAGGACAGTGTCGTCACTGGAGCCTGATGTGGGCATATAAAAATGCATCCTGGTTAGACACTGAGTCTGTCATCTCCACTCATCCCAGAGTTGGAAACTCCCCAGCTGACACAGCTGTGATGTCACACAGTAGCTATGAAACCAGCAGTGAGGCTATAAGGGGCAGGCAGCGCTGTGCGTAAATCCAGACTGGGATAGAAGTCAGGCCTTGACCTGGAATAACTACACTGGTCACATGACCTGAAATTAGTATGACTACAGAGCTAAACTAAGAACATCACCTCATCAGTTTATTCTCTTAGGAAGGGTGGAGGTGCTGAGGGTGCATTTTCATTTGGGAGGAATAATAAAGTGTGAAACAATACATCAGCATCACGTTATTCTTCTTAATTATACTGGTGTCAGCTTTATTCCTGAGACTGATTCCAGTGTTTAGTGACACTGTATACATTATGTCTGCTCTCAGCCCTGTTACTGCAGAGCTGGCATGAATAACGCCAGAATGTAATTATTATTGTTAGATGAACATTTTCCACATCTGTCACCTGGTCTGCCTACGTGAAAAGATTATCCGAGACCACTGATAAACCGAGATGGCCCAGTTTAGATTGTTTCCTGTATCTGTCATGTGGGTTTTGCCACAGCCCCGCCCCGCCCCCCTTTAGGAGACTAGCAGCAGCACTGAGTCTTTTCATTCCATGGGAAAAGTGAACGGATTATGACCAATTCTTTCACCCCACAGTCACCGAAGTAAAAATTGGACCCAGTTTTTACAAGGCACATATCTCCCGAACATTCTGTCACTAAAATGGAATTGTTCAGAAAGACGAAAAAGGACGCCATGAACTTTGTTGACCCCTCATGCTCACGAGATCTGAACCATCGGTCTGGTTTCCCTGCAGTGCTGCTGACATCGCTTTCCAACCAGAAGAATGGATAGACTTAGAAGTAGGACCTTGACTCAAAAGTTAAAACTGAAATAAAAACTTTAATAACACTTATATTCTTATTATTTAAATGTTTTCTTGGCACAGGGAGGAGGGTGACATTATTAGACTGATATGACTACTAGGTTAGCGAGTAGCTCGGGAACATAGCATAGCATAGCATAGCATTAAGCTCAAGAGCCAGGTCTTTCCTTAGGAGTTGGTGGAGACCAAAACGGAGCTAAAAAGAGTGTCACTATCGGTTGACACTGATCAGGTGGACACAAACACAACTCCAAATGAATGCTCACGTTGTATTCATGTATCTGCTGGATGTCTGTTTGCTAATGATCTTATTATATCTACTTCACAAGGTGTTAATATGGCATTGGTCTGTTTACAGCTTGTTTATGTTTCCCACAAAAAAAAAAACAAAAAAAACAAACAGTTATTTGAGGTCAAAAGGAAATTAAGGCCAGTTAATTTTATAGGAGAGGTGGAGTGGCCTTATTTTGGTGACTGTACTCCACCAAATAAATGGTCACATAAGTCTCCACCTATGGTCATGAGCTTTGGGTAGTGACTGGAAGAATGAGACTACAGCTGAAATTTCGCTGTAGGGTGGCTGGACTCAGCCTGGAAGGAGCTCGGAGTAGAGCCGCTGCTAATTGGCATAAAAAGGGGCCAGATAAAGTGGTTCAGGCATCTGATCAGGATGCTTCTGGGCACGTCCAAGTGGTAGGAGGCCCCCAGGCAGACCAAGAGCCTATCTCATCTGACACTGGGCGAGAGGCACAGGGCTGACACACAGAGACAGACAACCATTCACACTCACACCTACGGACAATTTAGAGTCACCAATTAACCTGCATGTCTTTGGACTGTGGGAGGAAGCTGGAGCACCTATGTTACCTAATTAATAGTAATTATGATGGGAGCAAAAGAGGAAGTCTGGTGATGTAGTATAAAGAGCAACAAAGTCCTCGTAGGGCAGGAAGTCACAGTGGATTGATGGAACAAACACACACAGGACTTTCACCCAGGAGATTGGTGTTCATGTCCTTTGCAAAAGCAAAAGTTAACAACTTAAGTTTATAAGTTAACTTATGTACTAAAGTTGTGTCAATACGTAACTTATGTCACGTACAAAACAAAGGTTAGTGATAGGGTTAGGGCATTATTAGACCTACAGAGAAAACTAATTTCAGTCATAATCTAACCCTAACATACTTATTTTAACCCAAACCGCGATCCTTTCCTGAACCTAACCAAGTGTTGTGTTGCCTAAACCTAATTCAACTGGAGCCATTTGACTATGTTAACCACGTGTTTAAAACTGTGACCATTTAGGGTGCTAATTTAGGGTAGGAACATGTGGTTGTTTGAGTTGGAGTTGATTTTGTGACGATTTTACTGGTTCTTTATCGGTTGGAGATTTTTATTTGTGTCCACTACTTCATAACAACAAAAGTCCCCCCAGTTTAACATGAGGTAAATAGTTAAATTAAAATAGAATTAAAGTGAGTGTGTTCTGGCTTTTCCTTTAAAATCCCATTATTAGATCATATAAAGTTTTTGCATTGTGCCCATAACAATATCAGTGAGTCCAGGCATCACCAGCATACTTAGAATTTGCATGCACTGGTTTTATCAAAGAACAATGATACATTCTTCCAGCATGTGATTAAAGTCAGACAGCTCGAACGCAGGTATGTCCAACAACGCCGATGCCAACGAGCACAAAGCTGAACAGACTCCCCTGACGCTGTATCACCGCCACAATTCCATTACTGATTTTAACCCACAGCTTCTCTCTTAGACAAATATCTCAGTCTATACTTAGCCTTGACATATCTGGGCCTACCACACACAGAGACATATGTTTCCTTTGGCCCCTACCGTCAACCCATCCACACATCCAGCTCTGCAGAACATTGAAGCACATGGAGCACGTAGCCAGCCAGCCTGTTGAAATTCAGTACAGGAAACTCTGATGCTGACAGACTGAGCTCAGTGAACATTCGGTCTGACAATGAAAACAACCAGCAGCATAACAACATCCAGAAAAACATCAGTTTCCCAACTTGTGCAAGACAAAACAATCAGGAATAAAACTCATTTGGCTTTCTGTTGAGCCAATATTCCTGTGTTTTCTTATAATCTTGCAACTGATAGACTCCTTTGTCATAGCAAACCTCAGAGATATCCATACTTGGTCATACTTGATGCTATCGGTTTAAAAAAACAGTTCAATCAACCAAAGCTTGAAAATTACAACCGGATTTCACTTTATCTTCAAACAACATCCCTTAAAAACACTCGAAAAACTGCTTGTGATGCAAGATAAACTGACTTAAAGGCCCAGTGTGGAAGATTTAGGGTGGCTTAGTGGCATCTAGCAGTGAGGATTGCAAACTTTTTTTTACCAGGAGCTGAATTATCTGCAGAGGTCTTTCTGCTCCAAAACAAACAGATGCAGTGATTAAAATTAGTAAAAATGCTGAATAAAGCTAGAAATCACTTTTTCTCCAATGCTCTGCGGCATGTAGCAGAGGGGCCGCTCGCCCTGCACATGCTAATGTGTCTTTGTCTTTTTCCTCTAATAACCTAAGATCTGACGAAGACGTTGAGAAGATTTTAACCAGGAGCTCATTTATCTGCAGAGGTCTCTTACTCTTGAAAGCATTTTTAAAGATCTGTGTTTTCAGATGCTCTTATTGCGTAGGGGCTGCAAACCATGGCGGCCAACACGAAAATGCAAAAATGCAAAAACATGAATGGCCCCATCTAGAGCCACTGTTTGGTTTGTCCGTTCTGGACGACTTAAGATGCTCTCACACCTGCCCTGTTTGGTTCAGTTCAATCAAACTCAAGTTCGTTTTCCCCCTAAGTGCGTTTAAGCAGGTGTGAACACAGCAAAACAACCGGACCGAGACCTTCTTAAAGAGGTGGTCTCGGTCCGGTTCCAAAGGAACTCTGGTGCGGTTGGTTTGTGGTGAGAAGGTGTTCCGACCTGGATGTGAAGCAACTGCAGTCACATGACACATTGTTTGGGTTAAACATGAGCATGTTACAGTCCTGGAGGATTATTAATGTGCACCTCCTCCTGTACTGCCTTAATATGCACATTCAGCACATCCAATGCATCAAAACATTGTTTTCTAGTTGGAGCCGCGCCTCGTTTTCAAACTGTATGGTTTGACTAAAATGAACAATGACAGCAATATAGTCCACGATGAGCAGCGCTAAAATCAACCTGCGTAGTTGTCCCTCCATTGTGACATTAGAAAGTGTCACATTTATCTTGCAAGTGTACTCTTCTTCAACGTTTGCTTTACTTCCTGGATTTTTCCCACATGGAAATTCTGACCAATCAAGAGCAGCTTTCTCACACAAGGCATTTGATCTGGTCCTCTTGTAAATGCTGCCGTGAGAACACGAACCAACTCTAGGCAATTATGCAACTTTGGAACAACATGAGTCCCTGATTCAGACCAGAGGAGACCCCTCTAGGGCTGACAGCAGCCTTAAAAACATGGTGGTGCAACATGGCGAACTCCGTACATGAGGACCAAAAACATGGTGGTGCAACATGGCGAACTCCGTACATGAGGACCCACTCCTTATGTAGATATTAACATCTTATTCTAAGGTCAGGAAATCACAACAATTCTTATTTTCAGGTGATTATACACCACAGAAAACTATACTTATTATATTGTATTCCATTTCTGCCAGTATATCCCTGCAAATCCTAGACACTGGGCCTTTAATACAAAACAAAAAAAACACCCCGACAGAAGCTGCATTACTCTGCACGTAGGATAAAAATATCAGCCATCTGAGTGTTGTTTTGCAGCGTGGCCAGAGCACGTTCCTCCATCAAGCTGTTTCCTTTAGGTATCATGCAGTTGAAGTTTAGGCCCTGAGGCTGTGATGACTAGACTGACAGCACACACACACACACACACACACACACACACACACACACACACACACTCTGGTCTGTTTTGACGGCCATCACACTTTCACTCAGACTGTGTTTTTCCTTGCTCAGATGGTCTAATAGGAGTCCCTACTGTACTGAGCCAGCACAGAGAAAGAACATATCCTTATTAGGAAGAGATCAGGCGTCCATATATGGAAAAGCTTCCTCTGTAGTAACAGCCCTGTCTGCTGGCTTCTCACTCACATTCCTTCAGCTCCAGGTTTCTCTGGGAGTTTTTCATTTCCGATTCGCTGGCTGGAGAAGGAGCAGGGCCGCCTTTCATAAGAGTCTAGCCTGGTGTGTGATCCCCTTTTTCAAAAAAATACACAAACCTCCGTCTAGCCTCTTTCCTGCAATCCTCCACTCTGGGGTTTGATGTAGTAAAATAAGCCTGGCCGGGGACAGGGCACACCTGGCCTTTTCAAGTTCGTCATAGACTAAACCTCATTAGGCAGGTGAGAAGCCAGAGAACATGTAGCCTTTGTTCCCGTAATATCTGCCTTCATGGGCCGGGCTGCACTTTCACTAAAGTCGACTCAGGATTTTTAATCACGATTTGTCCTGACTAAGACCCTCGGAGTCAAAACGCCCAGTCAAATGTGTAATGTAATCCCAAGCCTTTGTTTTCAGCAGAATCCCTGAAAAAGAAAAAGACAAAAAGCCTTTTCGGGAAGAAAGAAAATCAGCCTAATGCTCAAATCAACAAACATCCATTACCGGCAGTGCCATTAACTGAGAACATTGGTCTTTGTCTCCTAAATACCTGTCCTGAATTCCTTGGCAGGACGGCACATTCAGCTCAGGTAACTCAGGAAACGGACCATCAGGATCATCTTGTCACATTCAGCAGCAGAAACAAATGGCAGACAAATACAAAGCTCATATTCTTTTACCCATTTGCCAAATCTATTCGATTGTATATCAGCTAAACTTGAGTCATATGACTTTGCATCACAGATAAGGAAATCTCTATCTGCTTCCTTTCAAATATAATGGAAATAGACGGCACTCCTGGTTTGGCTTTTGGTGCTCAAAGCGCCAAAATGAAAAACTAAACAGGAACGTCTCTTTGCAGAAATCATGACCCGGTCACTCAAGATAATCTGCAGACTTTATTGTGAGCAGTTTCATGTAGGAACTATTTTCTTTCTACCAAATTACACCGTGCAGAAGAAAGCATGCATCATGCTTATGTGGTGCTTCTCAAAGTCAAAGATGCTTCCCAGGTAGGACAGGTTCTTCCAAGTCAGGTGCTACAGAGGCTAGGCAAGACTTCTTCCTAGCATTTGGTGATCGCACATTGGAACAGGCTAACAAGTGCCCAGGTGTTTCGTTGAAGACGCCCTGCCTTCAATTCCTGCAAATTGTGCGTGAAGAATTGTGGGTACTTCATGCCCGCTGAGGATACACACATGCATCCTTGAAAATTCTCTAAAGGAAGGACTCAGCCCTAGGTAGAATTTGAAGGATCCTTGACATTAGCAGGATTTGATGGCGTACCCTCCTTGAAATTCAGACGTTTAAGGATCCTTCCTTAACTTTGAGAAGCACCAATCCACTAGAGTCTCCTGGTCATGACAGCACGAGATGTCAACAGCAAGTTGAGTTGTACTGTTAGCTAGCTCAATGGTGCTAGGTAGGCTAGCAGTAGATGCACGCTTCCTTCTGTTGGTATTGTACGTTTCTTCATTCATTCATTTTCCGTAACCACTTACCCTGTTAGGAGTCGCGGGGGGGTGGAGCCTATCCCAGCTGACACTGGGTGAGAGGCAGGGTTCACCCTGGACAGGTCACCAGACTATCACAGGGCTGACACATAGAGACAGACAACCATTCACACTCACATTCACACCTACGGACAATTTAGAGTCAGCAATTAACCTGCATGTCTTTGGACTGTGGGAGGAAGCTGGAGACAATATTCAAGTCCCAGTGTCCACAAACGAGTACTTCGTAATGAACAGCGTCTCTTACTGTTGCTAAAATTGGCCAAATTTGTTGCCATATCAAACTACAAACATCATTAATCACAAATAAACAAGTTTCAACTATTAAATCTGATCAGGTTTTGGACCTTGTTCACTTTTGTGTCGGGATCCGCTGCAGACTGACTTGGCAGAGATGGCTGTCATCTTGTTTTTACATGGATTAGTGTATTGTGCTCTTACTACCACGAGATGGCACAAAAAGTGTCCACGAACGAGGACAACAGGTCTGAGTTAAGTAGAATGAAGTATAAGGTGGCGCAAACCCAAAATGTGATGTCATCATATGAGGACACAGGGTCTCAGGAGGTTATGACCCTTTGAAGGGGACTTGACCCATAGGTTGAGAAACGCAAGACTAAAATATCCCACTGCATATACTGTAGTCACAACTTGCTGCCATAGTAAGATGCTACTTATGCACTGATGTAACAGTATTAACAATCAGATTATACATAATTTTCTTAAAACAATTTCAATAGGATTTTAAATGCAGGACTTTTAATTGTAGTAGAGTATTTTCACAGTGGTATTGCTACTGTTACGTAAGTAAAGGATCCGAATACTTTTTAGTCTAACAGTGCTATTTTCAAATGAGTCACAAGGGAATCGGACGATTGCAAGATAAACAGCGTAGTCATGTGTATCATACTTCAGGATCGAAGGAAGTGTTTATGAACAAAATGCCTCACTCATGCAGAAGAGATCATAATGCGCTCGTAATGTGTTTTGCTTAAAGCTGCAGATCAGCCTCCTGATGTCAGTGCACAAAAATGCCCCTGCAGTGTCCCAGATGTAACCACACAAGTACAGAAGACAGAGTAACAAGAAGCTACAGCAGCTGCCAAGTCTGTGTGCAGGAGCGAGCACCTTGTTAGATAACCGGCTCAAGTTAATGACTCAAATGAACTTCCTTTCCCCAACAGCTCGCTGCTAATTTACTAAAGTACAGGCTGTCTGTGCGCCTTTGAAGCCAGAGCTGAGGAATGCTGTTGTGGGTTTAAAGTCTTAACCACACATTACACATCAGTCGGTTTATTTAATCGTGGCATGTTGAAGCATTTTTATTAGTTTCTACCTGTTGCTTTAAACGGTTCTTCCTTTATTTAAAGCTCTTTGTGCCTTCACTTTTGAACCGTGCTCAAGTTTTTTTTTTAATCTTCCTTTTTTGAAATTAATATTTATAGGTACCGGCTGTCTGTTTGTGAAGTCAGGCTTCAGGAATTCCCAGTGTGGGGTCCCAGGCCTCTAACCAGACTTAACCTCCCATTCCAGATGAAAGCCCGCTCTGAGAGAGAGACAGTGTTGTTTGGCCCGAGCAGCAGAGCCTTGCCTTCAGACAGCAGGAATGTGGGATGTCTGGAGTGGGGGTCAGGAAGCGAGGAAAGAATGCCAAGTATGTCCATGTTTGTCCAGGGCTGGCTCTCCATTCAGCCCCCAGTGACGTGCTGCGAGGGCCAGCGAGTATAAAGGGAGCTGAGCTCTGCAGTCAGAACTCAGATCAACTTCTCTACCGAAGCTAAACTCTAGCTTTCACCAAGAAAGAAAGAAAGACAGAAGGAAAGGAAAGCCTGTGACCGGAGCAGCAGAGAAACGCTACGAGACGGACGAGACAAGAGATCAACTTGATCAGAAACGGTTTCTCCAGCTCAAACTTTGAGACTAAAGGAAGACTTTCTCAACAAGACTTGAGGAAAAACTAGAATCTATTTCCACGAGGAAGAAAAGATGTCTGCTGGAATGAAGAAAATGATTTTGCTGCCTTTCCTGTGCGCCATGCTCGCATACATGGTAAGTCAAAAAACATAAAATGACTTTATGCTGCTGCTGTAGTTTCAGGCTTCGGAGCTCAGGCTTTAAACATAAAGGCAACGCACTGAGTCTCGTCAGAACATGACATAAGCTCTAGGCACTGTGTTCCCCATGTGCTGGTGATTACTGTAATACGCACTGTGGAGATGATATTTATCGAAGCGTGTGTCTGTGTGTGCTCAGGCTGCAGGTCAGGAGTGCAGCAACCAGTGTTCGTGCCCCTCCACTCCCCCTCAGTGCGCCCCAGGAGTGAGCCTGGTGCTGGACGGCTGTGGCTGCTGCAGGGTGTGCGCCAAGCAGATGGGGGAGCTCTGTGCTGATAAAGACGTCTGCGACCCACACAAAGGCCTCTACTGTGACTACGGAGCCCCCATCAACAGACACATTGGAGTGTGCACAGGTGAGCCACTGAAAATGACTTTCTCTGTGACTGTAGATCATTAACTGTCTTTCACGTATGAACCGAATCATGACCTTCTCCTTTGTTGTTTCCCCCTGCAGCTCGGGAGGGAGCCACCTGTGTGTTCGGAGGCATGATTTACAAGAGCGGAGAGACTTTCCAGAGCAGCTGCAAGTACCAGTGTACCTGTCTGGATGGAGCTGTGGGTTGTGTCCCTCTTTGCTCCATGGACATCAGGCTGCCCAGCCCAGACTGCCCCATGCCGAGACGTGTCAAGGTGCCAGGGAAATGCTGCGAGGAGTGGGCGTGTGATTCTCCCAACAGACACAGCTTCATGGGCTCTGCTTTGGCTGGTAAGTTAGTCTCCTTTTCTTCAAAGCACAGTCACTTTTCGTTGGTCTTCATACAGAGAGGAAACACAGTCAGGATGGTGTTTCTAATCCAGTGTTTGCTCCTGTGTTTACAGCCTACAGAGAGGAAGAGACCTATGGCCCTGATCTCTCCATGATGAGGGAGAACTGCCTGGTTCAGACTACTGAATGGAGCGCCTGCTCTAAGACTTGCGGCCTTGGGATCTCCACCAGGGTCACCAATGATAACCGCGAATGCCGCCTGGAGAAACAGACCCGGCTGTGTATGGTGCGACCATGCGAGTCCCAGCTGGAGCAGAGCATCAGGGTGAGTTATTTTTAAACTACACTGCTTTCATGACCTCTACAGATATCAGCACTTTAACATCCAAAGAATGCTTACTCAAGTTCTCCTCATTTTCCTCCTACAGAAAGGCAAAAAGTGCATCCGCACTCCCAGACTCTCCAAGCCCATGAAGTTCGAGATCTCCGGCTGCACCACCACCAAGTCCTACAGGCCAAAATTCTGCGGCGTCTGCTTGGATGGCCGCTGCTGCACCCCCCACAGAACCACCACCCTGCCCATGGAGTTCAAATGCCCTGACGGACAGGTCATGAAGAAGCACATGATGTTCATCAAGTCCTGCGCCTGCCACCACAACTGCCCCGGCGAGAACGACATCTTCGAGTCCATGTATTACAAGAAGATGATGGGAGACATGGCGTGAGCCACTGAAGGAACGAACGCAGCTTATGACTTGAAAACAAACAGAACTCCATCTCATTTTGCAGCTCAGTATATATGTTTTTTGTTAATGTTTTATTTTGTCTCATTGTAAAAGTAGTCCAGACACTCGTCTAAGTGTCTGTGTGTTTTGTACGGCTGGCGCACATCAGCCACATAGACTCAGACAGAGGGTTGCATAGCAGCTCCAAGAGATTCCTGCACTATAACTTCTATTTTTGACAAACCTACTGTCAGGTTGCCGCCCATTCCCCCTTGAAATCCCCTTTTAAAGACCCGTCCATTTTACTGTATGCATTTTTATACCTTATCTAAACCTTGACGTCCTCTCTAAACGAGGTGTCTAATAACTCCCCCCACCCTCCGAGCCCAGACCAGACCTGGAAACTCTAAGCAGCTGTAGAAGGAGCACGCAGACCACAGCAGGCCAGTGTTCCCCTGTCCAAACAGGTCTGAATGTGTCCTTGTGTGTGTGTGTGTGTGTGAGTGTGTGTGTGTTTGTGTCTGTTAGCGCAGGCCTGAATGTCGGCCTTGTCTCTGTGTTCACCCTGCTCACAGAGTAGAGGAAAGGTCAGAGTTTCCGCCCAGCATGTGGATGAGAAAGCGAGCAGCGTGCTGAGTTTAAGGTTAGATAAGGAACACAGTGGGCTTTGCCACGGCACTGAGAAAAAAAAAAAAAAAAAGACATGTTGACTATTACTGATTCAGGTCAGAAGGAAGAAACCAAGTGTCTATAGGAACAAAGTGTCTATTTTGTACAAGAATAGAAGACTGGAAGAATTGTTATTTCATTCCTTTTTGTATTGTTGTGTAAATGATGTATATATTTGTACAGTTTAAGTTAATTTAAAAGCCAAATGTGTTCTGTGCTTCGAAATGTATCGATAGTGTATGTTTGGTCGACAGTATTTTTTACTATTTTATTGAGAAGTGTGACAAAAATGTTACATGTTTCACTTTGTAGCTGGAAATAAAATGTTATATTTTTTTATACAAACACTTTTGTGTCTTCAATTCTGTTTGTTCCCTGAACTATAAGATCTGTTAACACCTCCGACTGAACATATTCACTGTTATCAGCGAAATCAGAGCATCACTTGTTCATGTTTAACTTTTTAACATCATTCAATATCACCATACCAGAGCCAGGGTGCAGGAAATCAACTGTGTTCAGTCACTACATCGAGTCTGCAGTCATTAAGGAAGAGGCTGTCTTTATGATAGTGGAGACTGGGTATGGTTGTAACGATGACAGTTGTAAAAGCACCACTTTCACCAAAAAGGGATGACCGATGAGTCATATAATACATTTACAGTATGACCACTTCCTTCTTGTCTTTGCATGTAAGATTTCAAAGCTATTTGAAGAAGAGTGCAGATTTTTTGAGGTGTTTTTTGGACCACATCTTTATTTTGATTAATACTGACACTGTTGAACTTAGAATTATGTAACTTGTATTAGATTAGAGAGCAGTCCGTTGGGTAAAATGTGAAGCATTTCATCTTTCCTTACTTCAAACCACTATGCTGCTACAGTTAGCTAAAATAGGGCTGACAGGAGTGGGAATGGTTGTAACACCTCTTCCAGTGACGACTAAACACGTTCTTTATCTGTCTCACTCCATTTTTTAGCATGTCAGGAGAGTTGGTAAGAAGAAGTGATAGTGATGAGCCTGCACACATACTGAAGTCTGCATCAGATGAGGTTAGACAGGCAAAGATAAGCACTTTTTACACAGAGATCTCACTGTAGGGCCGCTACAAAGTCCCTTCTTTCCTCCGCCTTTGCAATTTTACACAAAATCAACCACACGGTCAAGTCGTGGCTGCTCCAGTGTGTGATTTTGATTGCAAAAGAGGCGTGATGGCTGTGATGTGAAACACAACAGCATCGTTGACAGCGCAGTGTAACATTGGAATAACGAATAACAAATCTTTTGCCCTCTCTGCTAAATGACGGCTGATCTCTTCCTCCACTCAGAGGGCATGAAACTCACCAACATTATCATCATTGTTTTCCCAATTTGCAGACACTTTCGGTTACTGTTCTCCATTTTGAGTTAGCTGCTAACTGCTGCTATCTGCTTTTTAAATGTACTGGCTGTGGGTTGCACATAAACGGGTCAACAAAACGTCACACCCTTCCCGTTCATGATCCCGTCTTGCCGACTGTCCCTTTTACATAGACGTTGATTTAGCGTCATTCTTGGAACCCATCGGCTGTATTCGGCGTCTGACTTCCGGCAGACGGCGATACAGCCTCTGGGGGCAGACCCCCGATGTTTTGGCATTCCGGTTTGAGGAGGCGAATTTCCGTTTCCAACGATTCAGAGTTTGCAGTGACACCAATTATGTTCCACCTCGTTAGTTCACCGCACGGACCGTTTAACCTGGCAACAACTGCAGCCGGCTCAAACGTGATTGGTCAATATCATGCGGACTACAAACAGCCTACAAAAGGAAACCAGGGCTCTTCCGCTCTTCTTCTGGAGGCAAGATCTCCGGGGTTTGCCTACAGACTCTACACTCACTGAATGTAGAGTCTGTATGTAGAGACTAATTTAGCGCTGTCACTACCTCCACTGCCAGTTAAAAGGCGAGACAATCTGGCCCCATATTCCCATAAAACCACACCTTTAATAAATATTGTTGAAAATACTGAAGAAATGTTTCATCTTTAACTTCATGCCTTTTGGATATCAGGTCATTGTCTGCTTACTCAACAACTCACAGTAAATGAAATTTTGACCAGGGGTGCCCAAACATTTGCATGCCACTGTACCCCAGGTTGAGACAATGGAACCATTGGCGGTTATGAGACAATGAGCCTGAGGGCACAGATATGCAAAAGGCCCCACCACCTCTCCTACACAGGGACATAGCACATAGACATTGTGATGGTTTTGCATTTCTTTGTAGGCATTATGCATCCTTTTGTGGTTTTATGTCGCTTTGACTTAATTTTCAATCTTTGTGCTAGTTTTGACCCTTTTTCTAGTTCTTCTGTGTCTCTTTGCAGTTTATTTGCATCTTTCTGTGGTCACTATATGTGTGGGGGTTAATGGGTCCTCCATTGCTCGTCTGCAGCTGGTACAAAATGCTGCTGCACGACTTTTAACTGGTACACGCAAGCATGAGCACATTACACCAATTTTAGCATCACTTCATTGGCTGCCAGTTCATTTTAGGATCCATTTTAAAATGATTTCATTTGCTTTTAAAGCTCTTAACGGCCTTACCCCACCCTGCCTCTCTGAGTTGCTACAGCCTTTTATGTCTACCCGTTCCCTCAGGTCAGCTAACCAGCTGCTCCTGACAGTGCCTAAAACCAGGCTCAAGCACAGAGGAGATCGTGCATTCGCTGTGGCAGCTCCCAAACTATGGAACGATCTGCCACTGCACATCAGGCAGGCATCCTCACTGCCTGTTTTTAAAAATCTTCTTTAAACCCACCTGTTTCCCCTGGCTTTTAACACTGTGTAAGATGTTGTTTTTATGTTGTTGTTGTTTTTTTTTTTACATTTTCTATTTTCTAATTGTGCAAACTGTGTATTTCAACCTATTGTGTATTTTATAGTGCTTCTTATTTTCTCTGTACAGCACTTTGGGACCTCAGTGGTTGTTTTAAAGCGCTTTATAAATAAAGTTGGATTGGATTGGATTAGAGTCTCTTCTTCACATGCTCATGGTATTTTGAGTGACATTTGCAGGTGAAGGCCAGTTGGACCCCTGACTCTTTGAGCCCTCTGGCATGTGCCTTGCAGGGCCGTCCAGTTATCCATCCATGAATGGAATTCCTTGTATTTGACATCAGTGTATGAATTCTGTGACATAACTGAGAAGTTAGAAACTTTGCAATATGTAGTAGATGTATATTAAGGGTACTTAAATTTGAGAGCTCTAACACAGAAGTTCAGAGGTGCTGAGACAAAAAGTGTTACAACCATACCCTGTCTCCCCTAAAGATTCAATACAGTTTTAATCCCACCGCACAAATAACATATGTTGGTTTGTTCCTCCACTTCCTGCTTAAGATTATGTAACATCATTTACTGTAAAGCCTCCTTCAGTAAACAAAGAGGTTTAAAATATGTATGAGCTCTTATACAGCAAACAACATGAATAATGCACAGAACTGGTGGCTGTTTACTTAACTGCTCCCTATTCATCTAGTTAGCTGAACTCTAGCAGGAAATCTTAAATGTATTGTTTATGCATTATTGCAAAGCATTTTTCTCTTACATAAGACAGATGGAATAAATAATGAAACCCATTTCCACCTGTTTGTTGAAAAAAAAAATCCTGTAAGTAACTGGAGTGAAAAACTTTCTCAAAATACTAAGTTAGTATCTCAAAATAATGAGATACTAAACCATGATTTGGAGACAAGTAAGTCATTATTTCAAGAAAGTTCCTCATTGTTTTGGACAGTTTCTTATTGTGATGACTTACAGGATCTTTTTATTCCTCACGCTGACAGAAAAGGGCTTCCATGTTATAAATAAACCTTGGTTCCAGAGAACAAAAAAGAAATGTGCCAACCTGACTACTGTTGCATTTCAAATCTCCCTTTGCTGACAGCACTCACCTTTGGCAAAGAGGACTGAGTCAGTCTAATGTCGCCATCTGGTGCCCTTTTAATTTTGTTCGTTATGAACATGTTCAGCTTCACAGCCTAAAATAAATCTTCCTTAGCAACAGTATTAAAAAAGTGCTCAATCAGTACAATGCTTTGCTGCATAAAGTTCTTAATATAATATGTCTGACAAGTGTTGTCTTCTGTACAGACTGTGTGGTTACAGTCAGGACACAGCACTGACGTGACATCAGTGGCTGTTGTGTTCAGTTGTTCAGGGGTTAACTATAAAGTCAAACCTGGCTCTTCTTTTTCTTTGTCAACTTAAAATTATAATTCCACCATTTCTATAGCGTGTTAAATTTGTTAATGATTTTGTCGTTCAAAACCACCTGAAATTTTTAGCAATTCTTCGCTTATTATGCGTTCCTCTTTGTGTTCAGGCTTTTTAAAGGGATAGTTCACAGTTTTTGAAGTGGGGTTGAGGAACATCCGTATTCTCAGTCACTGTATTACATACAGATGTCTGTTGGCCCCCCAGTTTGGAGAAGTGGCAGGAATGTTGACAGAGAAGCTATAAGCAATGTACTGCTGTGGATGAGTTGCAGCAACTAAAATGTATTTCAGTCAGGAACACTTTAGTAAAAGAAAACTTTCCTCGGGCCTAAACAGAAAGAGCACGTCTCTCTGCCCTTCCAGGCGCTTACGAGGAAAGCCTGAGGCAGAGAGAGCACATCTCCCTGCCCTTCCATGCATCTACATGGAAAGCCTAAGGCAGGGAGAGCAGCAGCAAAGACCCCCGGGAACAGAACAGAGCAGCATCAATGACAAACAGAAATGACAGCACGAAAAGGAGGAGCTGGGGTGGAGGCATGTTGCAAAGCAGCTTGCAGAGGAAGCAGCAACAGGAGGTTTAAAGTAGTTTAAATAGGGTGCTCTGAATGAGATTCGGTTGCATAGAAAGGAATCATGTGATCTATCAGCTGACTCCCTTCCATCAACCAGCTGCTCCGTCAGTTGATTGGACTGTTTGAGATCAGCTGATGTAGCTGAGCTTGACATTGCTAACGCTATGCTCAGTATTAGCCACCTAAAAATGTTCCACTTAAAAGAATTCTACAACAGTTTAAGTGTACACGATGTTGAGAGCGTTTTCACCACTTCACCTTCTCTTCAGACAACCCTTTCTGACGGGGAAGCTGTCAACAGCTTCAGTTCCCCATCTACGCTCTTGTCAAAGCCAGATTGCACTGAGAAAAACCGTAATTTAAAATCGCTGAACACAGGAGCTGCTGGTCCACTTCCTCCATCAGTTTAAATAGTTTGAGTTAGTGTGTGACCTTGGTGAATCTGAACTAACCCTATAAAATGTCAAAGTCACACAATAACACAAACAGTTTAACTGATGGAGGCAGCAGTAGACCAGCAGCTCCTGTGTTCAACCATGTTAAATTACTGTTTTTTTCAATGGCGTCTGGCTTTGAGGAGAGTGATATAATGGCTTCAATTCCCTGTTGGAAGTTGCTATCTGACGGCAAGGTAAAGCAGTGAAAATAATCTAAATATAGTGCACACTTTAACTGATGTTGTTTATTTTGAGTGGCTAAAATACATTTTGTTGCTCAGCCCTTCAGTACATTGCTTAGCTTGTGTGTCAGACTCCTGCCTGCTTCACTACACTGGGGGCGTGTCGACTGACATCTACTGTAGGCAACACACTGACTATGGATAAGTACCTCATGTAACCCCACTTCAAAAGATCCGATCTAACCCTTGAAGACTTTGTATTTGCATATATTGGTGCTGGAGAGTACAAACTGTACATAGACACAGATCCTCTTAACAGTTTCAGTTTTCAGATGTGTCTAGCAGCTCTGTTTATTGAAGCTGCCACAGGAAACAGAACTTTTTTTTTTGCATTTTCAGTTTCTCCTCTGCCCACGTTCTTTTCTCACTTCCTTCCAATCCATTATTTTTTTAACTCCTGCTCAACAGTCCAAATACAAATCCTGTTAATACCGCACTGTATGATTCACTACACTGACTCTTTTCTTCTTAATAGTAGCAACAGATGAATAATGCAGCGCTGATGCCAAAACTAAGGGTTAAAATGTCGTTGTCTTGAATGTGCTGTATGAACAGCTTGTGTGTCAGAGTGATGATTCATATTCTCAGCTTCTGCGCCCACAAACACAAGTGCAGACTCCAGACTACAATGTGAATCGATGTCATTTTACAGTGTTCAGTACGGGCTATTTGAGTAAAAATATAAACAGTATCTGAATATGTTACACAGTACTGAATGAATCTGCACTCTGGTAATTAACTTGTCTTTACAATTTGTACTTGTATTGTGATGGAAGTGATGCAAGAGCCATTAATCGCAGCAGTTAAACAGTCCATTAAGATGCCTACACAGTTGTAAATTTGTTAGTACGCTGAGTTTATTGCATTAATTCTCTTATGCAAATAACCATTAGATTTTAGAGGCATTAAAATGATTTACCAAAAACAGAGATTTCCACTTAAACTATTCAATTTATTGGTTTTCTTACAGAAATTATTACAGTTCATTAATCTGCTAAAAATGTTCACTTATTGCCTTGGCTTGATTAGAATCAACTATCTATAATAAGTAAGCATCTACGGCATCTTTATCTGCTTCTCCATAAGTAAGTAAGCATCCCAGAAAGAGCTTTGTACATGTATACATGCCGTTACTGTACATCCTCACCTCGTTGGTGTGTGTTTACCTGCGTCTCCGTCAACCTTTCACTCAAATCAGTGTGTTAAATGATGTGAAAAGCAGGCGTCTTGCAGAAAGAGAAAGATGATTGTCAGAGAGAATGAAGGAAAACAAGCTGTCGACCTTCACTGACAGAGAGAGTTCTGAATATTATATGCATGTGTGTGAATGCACAGAACTGTGTGTTTTTAGTATGCGTGTCTAGCTGCTGTGTGCATCTACTCTTTGCTAATCTATGTGAGGGACAGGATGTCACAGGGGAGGCTGCAGCAGTCTGGCGCAAGTGGGCATCCTCCGGAAAAATAGCGAAAGATAAAATCTTGTCACATATTCAGACACTCTAACTGTGGAGACCAGGCAGGTGGTAAAGCGGAGGAGGACGAGGAGGCAGAGGAGGTTGCGGTGTCAACATTTTTTTTTTTTTTTACCAATCTCTCTCTCTCTCTATTTCTTTCTCTCTCTCTCTCTCTCTCTCTCTCTTTATTTCTCTCTCTCTCTCTCTCTCTCTCTCTCTCTTCAGCCTCGCCGCATCTCGTGGAGTTTCTGGGCAACGTTTTCAAGCTCCGACTCGATGGCTGCCAGGCTTTCAATCTCTGGCTCCTGCAGATATAATGAGAAGACAGCAAGTGGGAAAAAGATACTGAGTGCAAACAATCACACAGATATATATGAGCTCTAAAAATATCTGGACACAAGCAGCTTCCATGCATTCATGTTCGGCTGTTAGCAAGGACACATCATGAGCAGAATTGCCTCTTTTAGCCTCACTGTTAAAACAAATATGTAACAGTTTGAGGCCATCAAGGCGAGCACAGGCTAAATAGCTTCATTCCAGCATGCTGCCAAACAGCAGCTGCACCATTATGTTGCTTTAGGATTCAAACTGTGGGAAGGACTCTGTTTCTTCACTTATTTTATTATAAGACACAGAAACCTAATGAGATTTTGGGCTTCACCAGCACGTTCTCTTCCCATCTCGTTAAATATTGCTGCTTTGTCAATGGACGTTCACATCTACTCAGGCCTGTGACGTGCTAGGTATCCTTCTATGTCTAGTTTTGAATTTGTGGGACACAGTATCTATTTACACTTCATTGTGTCTTTTCAAAATACACTTCCATTTTCACAAGAAATGTGTCTTTTTCAAAATAAATGTACAATGTCCGTAAACACCTTGTATTATGTTAAGTGCCTTGTACAACAAGAGCACATGGATAGGTAAAAAAAACCCAAAAAACAACATTATAGTTTGGCTCAACACTACACCGAAAGCCAACAGTGGGCTCCCGGTGAAAGTCCGGGGTTTGTTGGACACATCCACCTCCCTTCCAGTCGGGCCGTTAGGGACTTTCCAGCTTCTTATATTACATTGCTACGGGCAGCATTTTAAACTGATGCCGTCCAGCGACATTATAAACAGACGCAGCTTCGACGACTTATCATACTGCAGCAAAAGGTGCCTTTTTGTCTTAGTGTATGACGCCAACATTTGAGTTGAGAATAAGAACAGGCTGGCTTGCCCTAGCAAACCAGGCAGCTCAGCACTACGAGTAGTAGTAGTCTTGTTAAGTAGAAAATAAACTACACTAATGCTTTATTTAAAGGAATAGTTGAGTATTTGCTTTGTTGATTTAAGTTAGAGGAAAAGATAAGATACCACTTAATCTATATACGCTGACTATGAAGCAGCTGGTTAGCTTAGCTTACTTTAAAGAATGGAAACGGGGAAATAGCTAGCCTATATTTAGCCTTAATCCCACCTATCCAGCCAAAATTTGTATGTGGGGCCCATGTGGATAGTAAATGGTCTGAAAAATGGGCCCTATATGGGACTGTCCACGGGTTCTACATAGGCCCCATGACATTTGCCCACATGGGTGGGTTTACCCAAGTGGGCTCCAGATAAGATGTCCATTTTGAACCCATACCCACTTTGTACTCAGGTGGCCCCAGCATGAGCCATGTGGGCGTGGGTATTACAAAGTTTGGCTGTGAACTAGCACCACTAAAGGTCACAAATTAACATATTATATATAGCTTGTTCAATCTGTGCAAACTCTGAATTGTAAAGACAAGTTATAGTTTTACAGCAGGTTATGTGACTATTTATTGCCCCTGCACACTGCAAAACAAGACATAAAATGTTTATAAGTGAGCTTAAGAAGTGATGGTACATGGATTTTGTTACTCTTGTTAAGATCTAGCTTTTTCCCCATTTCCTGTCCTTATGATAAGCTAGGCTAACTGGATGCTACATACAGGTGCGAAGCGGGGGGGTGGCTTCTGGGGCTCCAGCCCCAAATGTTTTCTCAGAAGCTAAGAATGTGCCATGAGTGTTGACAACTTTAACTCGCTAAATTTGTCGCTAGCTGCTTTTCAAAAACACAGCCACAAAGAGGGTCTGAAAAGTCGTTAAATCCAGCGAGAAAGTCACCAAGTTTGCAACACTGTTTGCTATACCCAAAGAAACGTTATATAACTGAGAAGATGTTCTTCTGTTGGCCTAATATTCAATTCACTGTTGGGGCTCCTTAATTTGCAGTTAGAGCAGCCCACATTTTTATGGGATGGATTTAAATGTTGCAGCTTTGTCATCTTAACACTCGTTCTGTAAACTCTGCTCCAACATAGTAGCCTATAACAAAAATAGATTTCAAGAGTAGTAATGGTGCTTACGCCGGACTCCTACCCTACCTCTCTTATATAACTTTAAAAAATAGTAGCGGCAAACATTTTTTGCCTCTTAATAGGAGGCAGGAGTGAAAATTGTCATGCTCAACATCTGCTGTGTTTTGGTTTTAAAATGATGAAGACAGTTGGAGAACCATGATAAAGGCTGTTAGTTCAACAGGATGATTATCATGTCTTTCCTAAATGATACAACCTCACATGGCTTGATAAACACTTATCGGGAGAAGGGATTGGCATCACACCTCTGACTTCCGGCTGCCGCTCCCTTCTTCCTCAGGTCCCCTCCTTGCGATCATCTGCAGCTCCTTCTCCTCCGGACTCCTCTGCATGCCTCTCTTCCTCTTCTCCTCCTCTTCCTCTGTGTCTTCTTTTGAATGATGTGGCACTTCATGCTGTCTCTTGAGCTGCTGCGCTGCTTTTCTCTTTAGTGGCAACGCCTTGCCCCTCTTGGTCCAACGCTGTAGGCCCTCCCTACTCTCTCTCTTCAGCTCTCCTTCATCCTCTTCCTCCTCTTCCTCCTCTTCCATCTCGTCCACCTGTTCTTTAGGCCTATGTGAGAAAAATGGAGATCTCTTGTCTTTCCCCACTTCATCTTCTTTATCAAACTTCTTTGCTTTTGATTTGTGTCTGGGTTCAGATCCAGCACCTGGGAATATAAAAAAGAGTGTGAAGAGAGTGAGTCAAGAATGAGATTTTTCCTGTTTTTTTTAAATTGAAACACCTCTACCAGACCACCGTCAGAATAATCTCCACCATCAGCAAGATTCCACTTCTTGTAATGAAATATTTCTTGCCAGCTGGCAGCTCTGGCCGCTGTGCTGCTAGCTGTGCTTTATGGGAATTAACAGCATGGCTGGAGCAATCAGATGACTTGGCAGAGGCTCGCTTTTATACAATAGGTATTTCATTGTACTTTGCCATTTTACTGCAGAAAATTATTTCTCTGTTAATCTGCTGAAAAGTAGAGACAGACCAATCTAAATCTTGATTGCAGCCTTGATCTAAGGGTAGAGATAACGCTGAATGATTCCAGCTGTAACCGTGCACACAAGCTCATTTGAATTCTGGGACATTGAGACTTTTAATCATTTGTGTTGCTGTGCTGTCAGTATGCCAGCCATGTTGGCCCTGCTCCCCTGTCGGGGGGCTGATTTCATCATGTAGATGGAAGCACTTCCATCAATCAACTGGTCCTGTGGTGGCAAGCGGTTTCATTTGCTAAGCATTGCACTCTCCCTGCCTTAAGATTCTGCTATTTGCCTTTGCTCAAAATTAATCCACATTTTAATTTTCTAAAATGTTGTTATGTCATGCAGGATTTTCCTAAACAACAATGTATACAGAGTAATCCCTCTCAATCTTTACTTATGTCCCACTAGAAGTGTGTGGTGCTGTATTTATCTGCAGAGACTCTGCCCTCTGCCTGGATTTTCTTATTTTCTGCCTATTTTCTGTGTTAAGGATTTTTAAGGCCGTGTATCCCCACAGCACTAAAGTGAGGTCAGCCAAACGCCAATGAGAGTGAATTTGGGTTTGGCTTTCCTTTTAGTTTATCTGGCGAGCGTGTTGATAAACAGAAACTGACATAGCATAGGGTAAGATGTTGAAAGAGGCCCCGCCTCAAGAAAAAGGTCAATTTACTGTCAAATTAAAAAATATTTTGATATAAGTTTAGCATGTGCAGGTTTATGATGCGTAAACCAACAATACCAAATAAACTGGTAGAGTAGCCATTTGTTCTGTAATAGCACAGAAATGAAAATCTTGTAAAGGGGCATCTTGCCTAAATAATGGAGCTCAAAACTAACGAACTAACTAAATCGAATGGAAAATCCAAACCCTAACCTAATAACAGATTATCCAGAAGTCTTGTGGCCTTTCCTTCAAGTTACTCCTTTTTGTTTCAGGATGGTTTCCCTCATCAAGCTTGCTAAAAATTTTGGCTACTTCTTGATAGCTAGCAATGCTAATGATTAAAGGCTAACTAGCTAATAATGCTAACAATTTATTAAAACTACAATACTATACTACTGCTATAGATATGTAATATATCTAGAGGCCTTGTAGCTTTTCCTTCAGGCTAATCATTTTTGTTTCAGGATGTCTTCCTTCATCAAGCTTAATAAAAAATTTGGCTACTTCTTGATAGCTAGCAATGTTGATGATTAAAGGCTAACTAGCTAATAATGCTAACAATTTGCTAAAACTACAATAGCCTACTATGCTACTGCCATATATGTAATATATAGAAGCTTTGTGGCCTTTCCTTCAGGCCATATGTGTCAAACTCAAGGCCCGCGGGCCAAATGTGGCCCGCCACGTCATTTTATGTGGCCCGCGAGAGCTTAAAAGGTCTGATTGTCTAAAAATAAATAGGTCAAAAGCCTGATTTGACCAAAAACTACATTTCCCACAATGCATGTCGATTATATTACCCGCGAAGTGATGGCTTCCCGCCACTAGACGGCAGTGTTTCCACATCAATGCGATTTATCCAACAAGTGGAATTGAGAAATACAAATAATGATCCCAAAATGTCCAGGAAGAGAAAAGTTGATGCAGATGGAAGGCTGTTTCAAGAAAGATGGGAAGGCGAATACATGTTTGTGCTTCAAGGAGAAAGGCCGGTATGTCTTTTGTGTTCAATCAAGGATCAAACTATCCAAGTGAATAAAGTTTATTCACTTGGATAGTTTGATCCTTGATTGATGGAGTTATGTGGGTTTCATAACCTGACAAATTAAAAGGATTTATGTTATAACAGAGCAACAAGCAAACATATGTTTTTCTATGCAACTGTAATATTTGTAACTTGAATAAGTAATAAATTCAGAGTTATTTAACATTAAGGAGTAGTTACATTTATTTTACATTACATTTGGTTACATTTAGTTACATTTATAAGTTACATCTGGCCCTTTGAGGGCAGCCATTATGCTGATGTGGCCCTTGGTAAAATGAGTTTGACACCCCTGCTTCAGGCGAATCCTTTTTATTTCAAGATGTCTTCCTCCAACAAGCTTGNCCCTTTGAGGGCAGCCATTATGCTGATGTGGCCCTTGGTGAAAATGAGTTTGACACCCCTGCTTCAGGCGAATCCTTTTTATTTCAAGATGTCTTCCTCCAACAAGCCTGCTTCAGGCGAATCCTTTTTATTTCAAGATGTCTTCCTCCAACAAGCTTGATAAAAATGCTAATGTTTAAAGGCCAACTAACTAATAATGCTAACAATTTGCTAAACATACAATACTGTACTACTGCTATATATATATGTAACATATATTATCTAGAAGCCTTGCAGCCTTTCCTTCAGGCTAATCGTTTTTCTTTCAGAATGTCTTCCTACATCAAACTTGCTGAAAATATCAGCAATGCTAATGATTGCTAGCTAGCTAATAATGCTAGTAAGCTGTTGAAACCACAATGCTATACTACTACTGTATATAGATATGTGGCCCCAAGGAGCGTAGCTCAGCCTTGCAGACAATTTTTCTCAGTGGCATTTCCCCATAGACGACCATTACAAAAGAGACATCTGTAAAACTGTTGACAGGCACATAAGGTCAATTATGACTCTTTCGACTATGAATTTTTTACCAATGGAGGGAGTGGGAGAAACACTAAAGCGCATATTGATTGGGCTGCATACACAGACTGTTTAAATACCACTGTATAAATATGCCACATACCATGGAAGTACACCTAGAAAATAGACACTTCTTTTGGCGCACATGTGCCTGGCGTCCTGTATCAAGGTATTATTATAAATCCATTATAGATATTTGGCCTACTATATAAGGGCACATATGACTATAGACAATCTAACTAAATTATATTTTGAGGCAGGATGCCCCTGGGGTTTTAACATGGACTGTTTTTTGCCCCCTTTATGAGTGGGCGTCTTGCCTCAAGGGTCAAACTTTATATTTTCAGTTTCGAGGAAAAATAATCTTAACAGTTGAATGACTCACTGCACAAACCCCACCATCATACATATATTAAAGCTTTTTCTGAACAACTTTAATTATATAAAGTCATAGAACACTATTATCCAGTGACAAAAAAGTGACAAAGAATTATAGTTTCCCTAAAATGGTTCTGGTGGAATAAATCTCAATAATGCAGCAGTCCTGATGAGATGGCACAATTCACTGGAGCATAGCTTTCAATACTTGTTGGGAGAAGATTTAACGCCTTCTTTTGGTCAGGAGATTTAAAGTGTGGGGACGTCTTTCCCTATCTTACCCCCTTTAAATCTGAATCAGGCCCCCAGGAAGTGTGTCAGGCTTTGAAGCCAAGTTTTGTAGCCGTTAAACAGGGGAATTACAACTCTCGAGTCCATCCATGATGCCACTGGGCCCACGTCTCTTAATACATCCGTGATCTGAATATGAATTTGTTTCCTATCACCTTATTGTTTTGTTTCTATTTATGCGCTTTTTATAATTGTAATTAAGACAAATTAAAACAATGAGTGAGGCATACATGAAGAAAAAAGATATCTACTTGCCTTTCTTATCCTTGATCATGTTTTCCTCCCCTGAATTTGCTCTCTTCTGTCCATACTCTTCCTCTTCTTCCTCTCTCTTTTCAGCCCTGCCCTCACTCCACTCATCCGCAGCCTCAGAGATGTGACTTCGCGGGCCCTCGTCATCTTCCCTCTTCACTTGCACCTCTTCAACGATGTCACTGTCCTCCTGTGACTCTCTGTCTCCAAGGCTCACATGCTTTTCTTCCTCTCTGTCTCCATTTCCTGTCCTCCTCTTCTGGGACAGGATGGATCGTTCACCTGGGCCTCCTAAAGCCTCCAACATGGATCGATCTGAAACAGGGAGGGGTGGGGATTTAATTTACTAGAGGACATTGATTTTCCGCTGATGTTGTAAGTGCTTACACAAAAGCCCAGCAGTTTATTGCCGGGGTCATTTTGTGTCCTAAGTGTCATATTTGTGAGCTTTCGCCTAACAGAGTGGGTCACTATGTCAGATTCTACGTGACAATAATACAACTGTGCATCATGTGACGCCTAATTGTGTAATTTTCTCACCGCAGCCTCATAAAGACATGAGCCTTATTTTTCTGGTTTTGTCACTTCAGAATTCAACAAGGGTGGAGCTAATATTGACACTGAAACATTTAGCTGATTATTCAACTAACTGATATGAATTTAAGTCATTTTTTTTCTGATATTTTTAGACTGAACAATTAATCAAGGACGTCATCAGCACTGGAAATAACTAATCCTTCCTCTCGGTGGTGCCGCTCTGATAGCTCTGGACTCGGTTATTATTGTAAGGCAGCAATACTTGTGCAGCTCCTGAGTCTAAGACAAATTTCCCTATGGGGACAATAAACTGTATCGTTTATATCGAATCGTATCGTATTGTATCGTAATAAAGCTATTTGACATTATGTAAATTAGTGGCAATAATCTGACTCTGACCATCCTTCATTAGCATGACAAGTAGTCAAAGTTATACATAATAAAAACTGAATGTATCACAGTCTAATATAATAATATTGCAGGTACAGTTATAAAACAATATACCAAGATCAATAATGCACACAAATTCAGTCCATTACAAACATTTTCTTAAACTCTTTTTCTGTTCATCCCTTAAACTTCTGGCTCAGATATTTGTGACACTGATACGTAATATGCCATTTTGATGAATACTGTGTCTAATAATATGAAGCTGAATTCATGGAAAACATTTCGGATACATCCTTGATTAGACGCATACAGTAGGTCAGAATGGGTCTATAAAGGCTCTGGTGTTAACATGCGTCCTGGGTGCTTGGATTACAAGTGGACAGCTTACATAAAGGAGTGAATGCACCCAAAGTGTCCTCAATGCATCCTGAGATTCAATCACTCAGACCACCTTCAGAGGTGGTCCAGGCCCCATGCGGCTACATTCTTCCTGCAGTGTGAACGCTAAAGTGTTCTGGGCAACACTGAAAACTGCCGACTTAAGGGCTTGACGCTAACTTTTCCCCAAGGAGCACATGTGCTCCTAAGTTGAAAAAGTAAGGAGCGCACAAAGAACTTTAGGGGCACAATGTAAATTGATCAAATAATGTGTTTTCCGTAATAAACGTGATGCAAATAGACATTTACAAGCAAAATTATTTAATGAATTTGTATACAAAATGTACAGAAAGGTAAAATCATCAAGTTTTGAAAAAGTATTGCAATTTAATTTTGTCTTTAATGTCATTATCTTATATATATTATCTTTGCAATATGGTTATCTTATATAATGTTATTACTATCCTAAAACATTCTCCAGGTCCTCTGAAACTCTGCAGGACTTATTTCCACCCTGCCCAGCAGCGGCACCGTGGCGAACGGTCCCTAACTGCGGGGAGAACGGAGCAGGCTTCCCCGGAGGTCCGCCGCTTAACCCGGTCCGTCTCCTCCGCCACACTTGGACTTTTTTCCACCCTGCCGACAGTGGGACTTATATTCATTGTGCCGACAGTGGCTTGGAAAACCGCCCATAACCGTGTCACACGAGGAAGAGGGAAGAGGGAAGGCTGCTGGAGTTCCTCCAACATTTGCGGTTAGATTATCATATTTATTTATTGACAAAAATATAGGCTGCTTCGGCTGATTTTTTTATGCGCACATGTGCCCCTAAATATTTTTTACAGTTCGCACACACCTATTTTTAGTCGCAAATGCGAGTGAAACGCTCGCACTGTCGAGCCCTGGACTTAGACGATGTCCTTGCTTATCAACTCCCTGCAAGTAAACGCAGTACTGAGGGATAGTCAGTAGGAAGTCCCTGTCGCCTCTCTTAACAGTAAACAGTGCAGCACGACTCTGTCTTTAATAGACTGTATACAATAACGGACATACGTAGCTACAGTGGCATTATTTGTGGTTTGTGGACTGCCATTTTAAAGCCTTGAGTTTGGCATTTAGTCTGTAGCCATCTTGTTTTATTGGAGCCAGAGGTAACCATATTAGACATGAGAGTGGAGCTGTGGAGGAGCGAGGGCTGGATCTGACGCATAGACTGTAGCAGCCATGCACTCAATCATGCATACTTTAAAGCCTTCATTAAATGTGAATGGATGAGTTATATAAACATTCACCCCTTGTACAGTTGTCATGATGAGTGACATTAACCAAAGAGACCAAAACTGTTCTTGTACCAGGCTGTAAACATGTTTCTGTCTGCTGTAAAGTCGAGCATCTTAACATGTGGGTCTATGAGGATTGACTCGCTTCTAGAGCCAGCCTCAAGTGGCCATTAGAGGAACTGCAGTTTTTGGCACTTTCACCTCAAAGGTTGCTTTAAACTCATCAATATCTGTGATTTAAAAGCTATGTGATGCCAGCAGTTAACCCTTTCACTGTGTGAGTGTTGACACTCTCACCAGGGAGTGTATAGCACCACAAACCCCCCACTGGTCAAAAACAACAACACGTTTGGCCTTCGCGAATGAAAACTACGTAGGTGTTTATTTGCAAATAGAGTGGGGCAGTGAGATCTGATCACAAGTGGTCACTCGAGAGACACGCAGATACAGAGCTGTCCATTTGTAATCTCATCACATCTCTTCGCATGTTCAAACCGGCTGCACTCATTATCAAATACACATTTAATACATATTGCCAGTTACTAAAAGCACAATCAGATTCATGTTTATTTACATAAAACATATATACATACTGTTGTGTCATAAGACAAGAGCTAAATAACACAGACAGATTCGGTCAGTTTAAAGCACTGCATTATTTCTGCTGCATTGTTTGTGTGTTTACCTTTTCATACACTTTTTCTCAGATGTTTGAGACACATATATAAAATGTGTTGCACTGGAAGTTGTTTAATTTGAGTCTTTTGATATCATTTCATCAGTTTGCAGTTCTCATAGAGCTCACAGAGCATACAGAGGGTCAGGGTTGGTGCACCTTATTGAACAGATTGTTTTGCTGTTCGTCTACAGAGATTCTGGCACTGACTCATAGACGCCAGGTGTGTTGTCATGTGGATGGACCTCATATAGGTTCTGACTCTGTCCACAAAAACATCAGCAGAGTTTAATTTCCCCTCAGCACATCTCCTCTGTTTGTCAGCTCCGCTTTGCTGACAACATAAAATGGGAACTAATGGAAGTAATGCATCACTCTGACAGCTGCTGCATTTTAAAATCTTGATTAGAGATACTCCTCAGAATGGAAGAAACATTGTTGAACTGTGAGAAGAACTAAACGGCATAACAATGTGTAAATGTATGAATCTGAGCTTCTCACCAGCAACATCTGCAGTCTGAGGAGTTTGCGTGGTTGATTCAGGTGCACCGGCGTCTCTCTGCAGCTGAGCTCTCTCCTGACCACCTGCAATTAAAAATAAGTTAGTCAAGCTTTCTGTCTGCGACTCATCTCGTCTTTAGAAACATAAACAAGCATGCTCAGCGACAAAACAGACAGCTGTGACTCACCTTGAACGGCAATCTCCTGCAGCTCCTTCAGGAAGTTGTGATGGCGAAGGATAGAAACAAGCCTGTCATCTGCGTAAAACACACACACATGCAGGCAAATGAGTGGTTAAACGTCTCACTGAGGAAAGAAAAGAACAGGCAGGAGGTAAAACAGGTATACGTCTTTCCCCTTTCACTTTTTCAAAGGACTCAGCAATTTTGCCTCAGTGGTTCGTCAGAGTTAATTGCCCTGAAATTTACTGCTTTCAACGCAAGAGCACAATTAATCATTTGGCCCACAGAGACTCCCTGAGTGAATTGCAGCAGCAGTGAGCACTGGACTTTCTGCTGACCCACAAGCGCCACTGCATACTGTACGCCGCAAGCACAAAAGAGACAACTACTGTACAAGCGCTCTGATATCACTCTGTGATCTTTCTTTTTTTTGCCTCCCTTTCTTTCCATGACTTTGACTCCCCTTCCCTCCCCCTCTCCTCTCTCTTTCCATCCCCCCGGCGGTGTCCAGTTTCCCTCTCTCAGTAGCAAACGCTGGGTGAGTAATGCTGTGATTGATTTTTTACAAGAAGGACAGCATCAAGGTAATACACTGGCTATGTAACCGAATCGTCTTTACTCATGTTAGTGACCCCGCTGGCTTTTTACCCAGCAGCCATCACATCAATCCATTAACCTTTTTTTTTTTTTTTTTGATCGAGCTCTTGGTAAAAAAGGAGAGGATGTATTGGTTCTCCTAGAGAGGCACTGCTGCTCCAGTGAGGGCTGATTGGTTCAGTCCTGGTCCTGGTTTTGAGGACGGTGATGATGACGAATATGGTTGAAATACATTTTGAATTCATGTTACATAATCGTCATTGTCATGTGTATTGTCATTGTCATACAGCCTCACAATACAAATGACAGCCTGGGATCAGATGTGCAAAAACATTACACTGGATTATTCCCTCAGATTAGAGTTTAAAACTGTGACACTGTCTTGCCGGTCAAAATGCAGGAAACTCACTGTATTTCAGCAGTTTATTTAAGATGTAAATACCAAGAGTGACATCATCTTTTAGTCGATAAAGTCTCACTTTTTTTTATTTTTATGGAAGAACACACGGTGGTAGAGCTGGGTAATAAAGCAGGTTGATTATTATGCATGTTGTAACACGAGACTAGAAACTGGCAGAGCATTGGTTATCTTGTCATTGTGATATAACTTTATTTTCTCGGTCTCAACAGTACTCAACATTGAGAACATTAAGAAACTGTAGACACCATCCTGTCTGATTATGTCTCTGCCATCTGGAACCTTCCTCAAACTGCCACTAGCTAAAACCAGTACACTCACAATACACAATATGCACTCCCTTATACCCTCTGCTATCTCCCTCCCAACTCTGGGAGCATCCAGAAGTTAAGTTGCATTACAGTAAGTTATATTCAGCAGTTAATGGACAATGTATCAACAGGTTTATGAAGTAAAATATTGTTCTCTAATGTAGGGCTGCCCCTTGAGAGTCTGTGATTCAAGTCACCAGTTGGTTGACTGAGATTGCTTCAAGTCAAGCAGTCAGTCTTTTAATTTTTTTGCTAGTTCATGTGCTGTGCAGTGTAATTCTGCGGACGTTTTGGTCCCCAGGTTTTGCTACAGACTGAGCGCTCTTCACTTTCACGCTACTCTTTGGTACAGACAGCTGCAGACACAATGCAGCGGCCCGGATGAGAAGAGAATCTGCACTGTAGCGCACCAAGATAACATTATCGTCTCTCTTCTGCTTAGACTTAGAAGTGGTGAATTTACAGCTCACGGATACTGAATACGACACAGTCTGTGGCTTTTGTTGGATATCTAGTGCCAGCAAAACATGCTGCACATTTCTGACCCATCGTTAGCTCAGTTAGCTTGTTTACTATATTATGTGAAAGCTGCTGTCACACTGATCCTGTTCAAACTTTACACGAAAGAAACAAAAAACAAATCAATGAATCATCAAATATTTGTATTGAACAGTCAAATCTGATTCTTTTTTTTTTTTTTTTTTTATATATATACTTTATTAATCCCCGAGGGGAAATTCAATTTTTTCACTCTGTTTGTCAATTACACACAGGTCCGAACACACACATGCACAAACAGGACCTATACATGCACTAAGTGGAGAGATGTCAGAGTGGGCTGCCCATGACAGGCGCTCAGAGCGGTTGGGGGGTTCAGTGCCTTGCTCAGGGGCACCTCGGCAGTGCCCAGGAGGTGAACTGGCACCTCTCCAGCTACCAGTCCACGCTCCATATTTTGGTCCGGACGGGGACTTGAACAGGCGACCCTCCGGTTCCCAACCCAAGTCCCTATGGACTGAGCTACTGCCGCCCCATTCAACTGACACACTCCTGAGTCGGGTACAGTCCTGTTCTTATGCTACATTTCAACCTGAATTTTGAGAAACATGTTTAAATGGTGGGCAAGTTGGAAAAAGGAAACTTTATTTAAATCATTTCAGTAAGATGTTTTATGTATTTCATGATATTTTCCACATTTAAGCTGCTGTGCAGCAGCATCTACAGTGACTGAGCCTCTTAAGATCTCTCAAGATCGTAGCCAGTGTTATCTGATACCATCTAACCACTGCTCTAACACTCTGACACTGAGGTTCTGATCATTCCATTAAATTGGTTAATTTAAAAGTATAATATGAAGGAACTGTTGGCTTCTGTTTGTAAATGATGTCATCAGCTAAAGAGAAAGACAACTCTCAGATTTGCTATATATGCCTTTTTTTTCCTGAGCTTTCACTCGGCTGCCTGCAGCTTATGATCTGACACCTGGTCGCTACCTTTTATAAAGTCCAAACCTCACCTGCACTCTGTGCCCAGGAACATCCTGAACACAGTGAAATGAGAGGAGAAAGGGAATGTACAGGCAGAGGGCAGAGTGTCTGCAGAGAAATACACCACCACACACTTGCAGTTGAACATCAGTGAGTCATAAATGAGTCTATACACTGTTTTTTTAGTAAATCCTGCACAGTGTGTCTTTAAAAAGATAAAATAAGCTTGTAAGGTTCTCAGTGACACAGTGGGACATATGGTGTGTGTTTTGAGTGTATTTTCTTGTTGAGGTCCATCTAAGGACAGGTATTATGACTAAATTAGGCTTTACATGTTAAGTGGCGCTGGTGCAAACTGTCCCTAAACATCAAGTAATGATAAAAATAGACATTCTTTTATATGACAGTCATCCTGAAACGATGTCAATATGATCAAAATTGAGATATTTGTGAGACTGACTCCTGTGTGTCCTCCTGTGGGCGGGGCTCACCTGTCTTCAGTGTGACCAAACACTCCTGACTGACAGGCATGGGGTGGGGCCTTGATAGCACGTCTGCCAACATCTCCACAATGCATTTCATCACCTGCAAACACACACACACACACACACACACACACACACACACACACCGTGCAACAATTACTGACATTCTCACAGTTTCCTGGATGGCAGCGACATTATCGCACCATCAAGGACGTTAATTATTCTAATGTAGGCTCTGATGAGTCACAAGTGATACTACTGTAAACTGAGATGCTACTACACTCAGGCTGAAGGCTGTTCTTCTCCACTTGGTATGTGGGAATAAATTTACACCGCTTTATAGATTCAAATTCATCTGCTTCTCTCTGAGTGCTGCTCTTGTGCCAACTCACCCACTAATTCAAAGATGTGAAACTCTCAGATGAGAGATCAAAATCATTTCAGCTCCCATTGTGCTTTCAATGTCAAGCCAATCCCACATGCCTGATGATTTCTCACTCATATTTTCTCTCTCTTTTTTTCAAAGCGCTTCCGCCTGCCAGATCTTTGAATGTTACTCATTTCACAACTCCGATCCCTCTGTCACACATCGGCCGTATCTCCCATCTTATCTCTGCAAACCCTGTTCTAGAAAATACCCCTCTCTCTGTCTCTCTCTCCACCGGGATGTGAAATGGATCCAGAGATAGTAACCATGGAGGTAGAGGCTCTTGGTTGTGCTCAGAATTCATTTTAAAAAGGTCACAGTGACATTGGCACCAATAGAGAAGTGAGTTTAATTGGCTGTATTAAGTATTTCTCATTACTGCCTGTCTTTAGAGAGTTGCACGTGGATTACTGTGGTTTTTGCACACTAACTACAGTAGCAATATTGCTGCATATAAAAGTGCAAATTCTGTTTATAAAGACAAATATCTACCTGTACGTCTTCATTCTCCAGCTGACTTGAAGTCACCGGCAATGACAGAACTGCAGGGAAAGAAAGAGAAGATGCATCATCCCATCATTAGTATCATTATTCTTATATTCCCTGAAGCTCTACTGTTATTCTCCCTGTTACTAAAACACAGCGAGTGTTTCAGTAGCAGGGGACTCAATGTGCCAAAGGTGCAGGTGATTCACTCCATCTTCCGCCGCAATTAAAAGATGTGTGTGTCGCTGTCCTTGGTGCTGAGCCCCGGCAGCCACTGCTCCTAATGCAGCTTCCTGTCAGCAACCTGGATCTAGCCTATCTATCCTATATCATGATGTCACTTAAGTTCATTTTCTTACCGCAGTTGGACAGTACGGTCAAAACGAACAGTCCTCTCCCGATCATGTTTGGAGACGAGGCGCATTAAGCTCTCCAGGAATAGAAAATGAGCGCAGTTTATATCAGAAGGTTGTGATTTCACCCCTTTGCAGAGACACAAGGTGGATTTACGGACGCATCCTGAACTAAACTTAGTCGCCTTCAGTATTTCTGGAGAGCTAAATTTCCCGCAGCAGCAGCGGCAGCAGCGGCAGCGGTGACCCGGCAGCCTCTCCGTCCTCTCCGGTCTCTTCACCGACACCTCGCCGCAACAGCACCCGCTTTTATAGGACGGTGTGTGGGGAGAGGAAGTGACATCATCCTGGGGCAGATTATCACTATTGTACCTGATCATGTCAGAGGCGTGTGCGCGTTTAGAGTGAATCGTTGAGGCGTGCATGTGTGTTACTACATCACACTCTGAGATTTCAGCATTTTATATTTGTTTTATAAAAGTTTGGGCTCATTCTGCAGCGACTCTTCTTATTAAACAAGACATAAAATACATCGAAGAATAAATCTGCATCACTGGAGAATGATTTGAGAAGCATGTGCGTACATTTGAATACAGATGCAAAGCTTTGACGTCTCTCTTGTGTTCTCATGCAGGACAGAGCTGCATCATCGCACTATATCTGCTGATCATGTCTCCTGACTACCTGGATGTGTTGCTAGGTGACGGGTCATTGAACATGAATGCTGTAATGGCTGTGATCATGTGATCATGTGATCATGTGAGCAGGCGGCTTGAATGAATTAAAAAAGACCCTTAAAACATTTATTAGCCTGAGAAAATGCAGCATTTATACTTCTGATCACTGACAAATGGGATCAGAATTTAAACTGTGACATAATATATATAGGCGAACATTATTAATATATATTGGTTGAAATATAAGTTCTGACTTAAGACTTTCCTTAAAGCCCGACTTGAGGCATCCTTAGAATAAAATGGGTTGCACAAAACACAAAACACCCTTAATTCTCCTCCTCAAGGTTTTCTTTATATCTTCACTTAGGTATTTAAGGGTCTCTCCTTAGCTTGGACTTATATTGCTTATATTTAAGGAATCCCTCAAAGTTACCTTAACTATTGGACAAAAGGCCTTAGGTGTCACAAGCTCAAAACAAACATTTTACCAAAGTAAAATCTCTTTCAGTGCAGTAAATGTGTTCATTTTTTACCTTAACTAAGAAAGCTTTTCAAGGCTTTCCATACACCACATTCATGTAGGTCCCTAAGATAAGGGAAATGAAGCCTCTAGTGCAGTGGTTCCCAACCCTTTTCTTGAGGGACCCATATTTTTACCATTGTAGACTCATTGAACATGAATGCTGTAATGGCTGTGATCATGTGATCATGTGAGCAGGCGGCTTGAATGAATTAAAAAAGACCCTTAAGACATTTATTAGCCTGAGAAAATGCAGCATTTATACTTCTGATCAGTGACAAATGTGACATAATATATATAGGCTAAAATTAATAACTATATACTGGTTGAAATATAGCCTACTCTTAAGTTCTGAGTTAAGATTTTCCTTAAAGCACGACTTGAGGCATCCTTAAAATAAAATTGGTTGAACAAAACGCCCTTAAGTCTCCACCTCAAGGTTTTCTTTATATGTTCACTTAAGTATTTAAGGGTCTCTCCTTATCTTGGACTTACATTGCTTATATTTAAGGAATCCCTTAAAGTTACCTTAACTATAGGACAAAAGGCCTTACAGTGTGTTCACACCGGGCGCGAGGCAAATTTTTCACGCAATAAGATTACATACAAAGTCAATGTAAAGACGCAAATAGACGCAAATTTGTGCCGGCGGAGCGAATGATGCGAATGGAGCGAACACGCAAAATTTGCGTCATTCGCCTCTACGCGTAAGTTCAAAATATTGAACTCGAGCGAAATATTCACTTGATGCTGTGTCGGGGCAGCCTATCAGGGTTGAGATTTTCCTGTCGTCACCGACGTCACTGACCTGCTGCTGTCCCGCCCGTCCCCTGCCCTGCGTTGTTCCGAAAATGGAGGACAAGCTAATAATAGCTGTTTGTGGCCACCCTGCGCTTTATGACATTACGTCCCCAAATTATAAGCTTCGGACCAAGAAAGACCTGGCGAGTGAGTGAGGAGGTCGGTCTGCCTGGTAAGTTTTGAAAATTGATTCCAACTATCGGCTGTACTTTTCTATCAACAAAGTTAGCACTAGCATTAGCCCCAGTTAGCACAACTGATGTAGCTTGCAGTGACGTGTTGACGCCCTGACATCCACAACAATAAACTGCTATTCACCAGAGACAGACGGACAGACGCTCCGCAGCTGAAATGGAGCGCCTGTAGTTGGTTTCCTGCCGGGAGATCCTGGTGCCAACCCTCGCCAACAGGTCCTCAAACTGGGCTCCAGTCAGCCTGAAGTACCGCTGAAAGCGGCTATCATCCAGACGGAGTTCCTGGAGGAGGCGGTGAAACTCGCCGAGCTGGATGTGCTTCTGCAGGATAGGGTGAACCCAAAAACGACAGCGTTTGGCCCTCCGACGCATCTGGGACTTCCAGAGCAGGTACAAAGCAGCGATGGTGGTTATCTCAGCCATGGTTGAGGAGAGAATGGCGGGCCAGATGTTGTTATCTAGTGAAAATGGACGGTGTCGCTACTCGTGCGACTGACGCAATAACACAAATTAACAAAATGGTCCGGCGTCCAAACTCGTGCGTTACGCGTGAATAATTCGCTTCACTCGCGCCCGGTGTGAACGCAGAGTGAGGTGTCACAAGCTCAAAACAAACATTTTACCAATGTAAAATCTCCTTCAGTGCAGTAAATGCTTCATTTTTTACCTTAACTAAGGAAACATTTCAAGGCTTTCCGTACACCACATTTATGTAGGTCCCTAAGCTAAGGGGAAATTAAGCGTCCAGTGCCCAACCTTTATCTTGAGGGACCAATATTTTTACCATTGTAGACTGTGGTGCCCCCTCGTACACATGTTACACACGCCCGTATCCTTGTGCTACATATTTTACATTTTTTCTATATTAATTAATTTAATTATCTTTTTAATAAATGAATACGCTTTAATATAACCCTTAATTATATTTGTTTTTGACACATTAATGAACATAAATGACACATAACACATTAAAATCATGACACCCCTTAAAATCAAGAGGGCTCCGCGATCTGTTTTTGTAGGATATATATTTGGTAATCACTATTATGTACACACACGAGTTATTTTTGTGTGACAAAGTTAAAAGGCTCGTGTGTATGTTCATGTCTTTTCTTTACATGTTTGAAATAAATATCAATATCAGCATTTTGAAAATGGTTGTGGATTCCGTTTGACTGTCGACTGTTGGACTATGTTAATGTAGATTAAAATTGCTGGTGATACTTTATAATAAGAACAAAAGAAGAATAAATAATGTGTGAAGTAATGTAGGGTGGATTATGACTTCCTGTTGCTTAACATTAATACATGATCAAGTCACTTTGCAACACAATCACCAGAAACATGTTGGCATTGTTCTTACTGTTTCTGCAAACCACAGACATGTTACATTTGGTTTTGGTTTGGAAAAAACATGTTTTGGCTTAAAGCACCCAGTGTTGGAGCCACAAGCCCCGCAGGAAATGCAGCAATGTCTCAGTTTGAAAAACAAAAAAAATCTTTCTGTGGCACTATGCCCACAGGAAATACAGAAAACAAAAAACACTATTCTGGCAGGAAACACATTAATGTCTCAGGGAAAAAACAAACACTTCTTGTGGCGCTATCCCCAGTGGGAAATCAGCAACAAGTCACTAAAGACACCCAGTCTTTAAAAAGGCTGAAAAGCCACTGGAAACACAGTAATCACCAGTTCTGGTGTTTGTTGTTTGTCTTGAACAGTGGTCTGCACTTTGGCTGACGTCTCACCTACTGTAGGTTTCACCTTATGTTAATTCACTATCAGTTTTATTAACATGCCATCAAATTAGATAAAATCCAGTTACCTGTAAAACAAGTGGTCCCCAGAGGATGAATCCTACTGACTCTGGTGTTGCCCTGACTTTTCCTCTATCACCGCCAATAGCTCAACGTTTTTACTTATTCAATAAAGTATCTCAACTTCTACTGGACACACTGGCACTAAATTTGATCCATTCAAGGTTACCAGATGATGAATCCCTCCATCTTTGATAATCCTCTCACTTTCCCTCTCGAGTCACCATCAGGTCAAAATTGTAATTTGTCCAATACCTGCAAAACTAATGATATTCCCGTCAGAACATGGTACAAACATCACACACCCTTAAAGGCACACCCCTTTCCCCAAATGAACATTTGTTTATCAGTTACTCACCTTGTGTTTTTCCAGCATGCCTCCACGGTGAACGAATAATCCAAAAACTGAGAAAATTCTTGATGCAAGTAAAATGGGGTCCACGTTTAACAACAGCAAAACTAAATCAAAACGTCTCTTTACAAACTCTCACACAACTCATGTAGTAAAATTCAAGTCTCATTTATCCAGTCGTATGCGTGTACTTTCCAAATAAATAAATCAGACAGCCCTTTCTGACAGGAAGGACTGAACTAACAATGAAAACGTATCTATCCTCTCTTTAAAGCCAGACTCCATTGACAAAAACTGTAATTTTACCTGGCTGACCACAGGAGCTGCTGGTCTACCTCTGCCTCCATCAGTAGTTTGTTGTCTTGTTGTGTGACTTTGGTGAATATGAACTAACCTGTTAAAACACCAAAGTCACAAACTGATGGAAGCAGCGTCAGAGCCAAAGGTCTGTGTTTGAGTTCTTTTACTGTCGTTGCTATATTGTTAAGTCTTTTTCTAAGGACTATAGAGTGGAAGAGAAGAGCACACTGAAACCAAAATCAGTGGAGAATGGACAGACATGTTTAAACATGCATCACTGTAATAAAGTGAGAAAGAAACACTGAGTGTAGATGTCAGGAATCTGAATGTGACTGTGACACCCGGCTGTCACCATCACTAGAGACTGATGCTTCTGACAGCTGAGTCACAGTTACACAACAACATGTAGATGTTCACATCTAAAATGCTCTTTTATGCACAGCAGAGACAGATTCCAGCTCATGTAGTTAAGATATAAACTCACCAGCCACTTTATTAGGTACACCTGTTCAACTGCCTGTTAATGCAAAAAGCTCATCAGCCAATCACATGGCAGCAACTGTCATGTAGACACGGTGAAGACGAGCTGCTGAGGTTCAAACACAGCATCAGAATGATGAAGAAAGGTGATTGAAGTGACTTTGAACGTGGCATGGTTGTTGGTGCCAGACGGGCTGGTCTGAGTATTTACTGGGATGTTCAGCACAACCATCTCTAGGGTTTACAGAGGATGGTCCCAAAAAGAGCAAATATCCAGTGAGCCAAAATGCCTTGTTGATGCCAGAGGTCAGAGGAGAATGGCCAGACTGGTTCAAGATGATAGAAAGGCAACAGGAAGTCAAATAAGCACTGGTTCCAACCAAGGTGTGCAGAAGACCATCTCTGAAGCAACAACACCTTGTCCAACCTTGAAGCAGATGGGCTACAGCAGCAGAAGACCACACCAGGTGCCACTCCTGTCAGCTAACAACAGGAAACTGAGGCTACAATTCACACGGGTTTTCTCACCAAAACTGGACAATAGAAGATTGGAAAAACCACATTCAGATGGAAGCATGGATCCATCCTGCCTTGTATCAACGCTTCAGGCTGCTGCTGGTGGTGTAATGGTGTGGGGGAGATTTTCTTAGTACCAACTGAGCATGGTTTAAACACCACAGCCTACCTGAGTATTGTTGCTGAGCGTGTCCATCCCTTTATGACCACAGTGTACCCATCTTCTGATGGCTACTTCCAGCAGGATAACGCACCATGTCACAAAGCTCACATCATCTCAAACATGACAATGAGTTCACTGTACTCCAATGGCCTCCACAGTCACCAGATCTCAGTCCAATAGAGCACCTTTGGGATGTGCTGGAACGGGAGATTCTCATCATGGAGCAACTGTGTGATGTCATCATGTCAATATGGACCTAAATCTCTAAGGAATGTTTCCAGCACATTGTTGGGTCCAACCTGGTACCAGCAAGGTGTACCTAATAAAGTGACTGTGACTTAACAATCATTGCCCTATGATTTGGCATTATTGTATTATTATCCATTATTTAAACATGTGATTTCATTAAATATCCTTTAATTAAACTAAACAATTGAGTTTCATGTTTTACAGTGTTGTTACATAAAAGTCTTTTTATTAGGAACAGGCTCACTGTATTTCCAACCAGCCTGTGGATCATCCTAAAGCTGTTTGCTCTCTCTCACCTCATAAGCGGTGAGGACCAGATGCACATGAGGTCATTTTCTCTTTTGTTACTGACACATTCATTAAAAACCCGACAGACAAAGAGGTTTCCAGGGCGCGGGCTCCACTGTTTGCTGTTTCAAATTTCCTCCTGCTCCGTCCACTGAGATCCCAAAGATCTCATTATGTTTTCAGAGAGACAATAAAGGCCAATCTGCGTCAGCCCCGTATTTGTCCCGCATAAACCGTCAACGGCTTTGTTTAATCATGAAGAGGGTTTTTCTTTGAATGCAATAATAATAAGGTCATAATGAATTCCGGCTATGAGGACTGATTGAAATTCAGCTCGCTGCAATATCCAAGAGAGACGGCAGAAAACGGGGACACAGTTAATATATATTTTAGATCCTAAAGTGTGGTTAACAGTGTACTGGATAACAGACTGAGAGGCTTCACTAAATAAACACATTGAAATGGACCTCTCCATTAAAGCCAGTGTCCAAATGACATGTTTACATTGAATGGGGTTTTAGAAAAGCATCCCATCCTGCTTTGTAAAGCTGAACTCTGCCATGCTGAACAAACACTGCATGCTTTTCATTTCCATTCACAAGCTAAATTAACATTTCTGAGCAAATAGGCTGCGCTTAATATAGCTTCCACCTGCTCTCATAATTATACTAGTTAAACAGTCCATACATACTGTACTGTGCGCTCTTAAGCAGAAGACACGTGAGCAGGGAACTCATCTGCAGGTGATCATATATCATGGTGATACTTTGTGTGCAGATCAACAACGACTCCTCTGCTCACCATCCAGCAGTGTGTAGGATATCTGTAGTTGTTGTTCAGCGTGCTCACTGTGTGGGGTTACTCTGCCTGTTCTAGTGCTCGGTACAAACATCCAGCAGCTGCTGGAGGACACAGACGTGAAAGTGGGCCAGCAGCCGCCCGGAGATCTGAGGAACAGATGTGACTAAATTGTCTCTGGTTTAAAAAGTCACAGTTTTCTGGTAACATTTACTGTGGGTGATAAAGAGGACACATCCTGTTCCATCTTTAAATCATTTCAGTGAACTGATCGGGGCGCTCTAACAGGACAACGGTATGTGGCTGCACATGTAAATCTGTCTTAGCTGGAAGTGAGACTTTAAGCTCCATCCGCCTTCCAGGTAAATTTGCAATTTGGAACTTTGTCTGGAAGATTCCAATATTTTCACTGTCAGCTCAACAAATTTGAACATTACACACTTTGTTAATACCAGAAAAGTTGAAATAGAGTGCTGCAGGGATTGCTTTTTTTTGTAGACCAGCCCAGAAGTTAGCATCGCTCAGTTCCTGGGGAGTTTTCTGTTGGATCTTGGATTTCTGCAGAAAGTTTCATGATACTTACAAATTTTGTCCAGCAAGATAACTTTCATAAATTAATACCACTTAAGTGATATCTGAGGCATAAATGCAATCGCCAGAAGTCATTTCTAGGCTATAAATAAACTACACCACAGTTCCATGACTTCAACGTGGCCACCACCCCGAGAGCAGGAGAGTAAAATTAAGTGAGGCTGGCAGAAAATACCGGTAACATAAAAGGTAGACGGCAGTGTTGTTCAAAGTTAAAATATTCTAACTTTTTGTTTTCCTCAAAGACAGAGGCCAGGCCGTATTCACAAAGCTTCAGAGCACAGAGTTGCTCCCAGTGACAACATTCACAGAAAAGTCTAAGAATAGTGACATTTTCTTAGAATTTCCCCTTAAAGTTAAGACTAGGTCCTTGTAAAGATAAGTTATTCACAGAGCATCTTAGACCTTAAAAGAGCTCCAAAGGTAAAAAACTATCAGGAGCAGGGAGGAGGGCTTTTAAGAGGCTGAGGAGTTTCTTAATCAGAGGAGAAAATGGTGGAAACACAAAGAGGTCAGAGAAATATTCACCAAACGCTGGATGACAGTGAGTAAATGAAATTATAAGAGAAGATCGTGCAGGAATAATATCTGTGGTTGATGTCATCAGGGATACACACACATTTCCCACCTAACGCTATAATGTCAGAGACAAAATAATCACAACACTAAGATATTTGAAAACTGGAAAAACACAACAGTGCAGCAGTGATGACTTGAGTCTGTCTCAACCTTCCATCAGCAGTGATCACACTAACACAGTCAGCACTTCATTTCATGTCCACACACCTTAAAGTTTCTTTATGCTTCTGCGTACACTCGACACAACGTGCACGCAGTTGCTGTGTGCCTATCATAGTTCTGCGTCCTGTTGGTCTATGTCACTATGCAATTCCCTGCCAAAGCACTTGGGGGAGTGGTGTTCTTTTATATACCAACCTAGACTCTGTGACGTCTATGGTCGCTGCTCGTTCATTGTTTATCTTCTGGCTTTGCTCTAGTCACAGTGAAGATGGCGACCAAGAGAGAAAGACTGTTGCTGGAGCTCGAAATGATCGACATTGAACAACAAATGCTCTTGTTACAAATGCTACGACAACAACAATGAAGAGAGAGCCGACTGCGCTGATGGTCTGTACGCCCGTTGAATGGCTCGACTTTTGAAACTACTGCAGCAGGAAGTGAAACCTTGCGAAATGCTGGAAATTATGTAGTTTGAAGGACCAATCATAGCTCTTGTGTTCTGCATTGGGTCTGCGTTGCCTCAACGCATGGTTACAATTTTTTGGAGGTGAATGTCGCATCTCTGCGTCAGTTGCAGAGGGACGCAATGCCTCTGCAAAGCCCTCTGCGTCATAGGTGCGCAGTAGCATAAACCTTGCTTTACAGGCTCACACGGGCGTGTCTGTGACAACCAATCACATCTGTTAAGAGAAAGCATCACACCTAGCAACAGGGTCGACCCATATGTTTTGATTTACCGTCCTGCCATTCTGTCGCACTGTTTGTTTGGTTGTTTGTTTTTCCTATGTTACCCAGGAGTGTTGTTTGTCTACCTGAGTTCATGTGAACGCAGCCTGAAGGTTCAGAGTTCTTCAGGAAAATACTTAATAGACATTGACTTCTGTTTTGGGCAGAGTATAGTTAGTTTAATATTTTATGTATGAATTTATAAATACCACAAAAGTGTTACTTGTGTGTTACAAAATAATATGCAATTTATAATATAAAATACAGTATCACTACAGCAGCAGGACTTTTCCTCAAAACTGGACCTATAGTGTATTATTCTAATTACACATGTGGGAGAAACATAGCAGACCACCCTGCCCCCACATGTAGTGTGTTTAGAGCAGGTCAATCATCTTTGTGCAGAGATGACAACACCTACACCTCCAACCGCCTCTAAAAGTGAAATATTCAGGCTGCAGCAAGGTCGTAGGGTTCGTTCCAACGTTGGGCAGACACATGTGAAACTGAGGATTCTGGGTCCTCTGCCAGAAGGTTTTGAGTGTCACCAACACCTGTGTTTTCTGCATCAATTCATGGTGTTAGAATCCTAAATTTTGTCAAAGTCCTCTGCTGCTTTCATGTTTTATTAGGGATGTAAAAAGGGAAAGTGTCCCCTGCATTCCTTCCTGAAATCTACGCCTATAGATTTACTGTCACATTCTCTTCCAGAGCTTTAAACCACAGTCATTTCCTCCATGCTGTAACTGAGGCCACAGACATGCAAAGTTGCAAACAGTGGCTCACAGACTCTCCTTCGCAGGTGATCTGCTGTATCACCTTATAACAGAAAAGTAGCAGTGTCATGGTTGTAAAAAAAAAAAGATGCAGCAAAGTGAAAGCTACAGAAGTCCAGGACATGTCAAACCCACGAGGAGCAGGAGCAGCAGGAAGACAGCTGCCTGTGACAGAGCGCCAGACGGCTGCGGGGGCTGACCTGATCTGGCTGCAACTGGTCGGGTGAAGATGTACGGGTGTTCCTACGGATGAGACCCGGAGAATATGGTGAGAATCACTTTGTGTTGTGCATGTTAAAGCATATAACAAACTGCTCTTTGATTACACACCATTGGGGAACACCTCACAAAGCGTGACAGAGTTTGATATTGATTTACAACAGTACAGCAAACATGGTAAAGCAGTTGCAAACAGGGACGGCTCTGCAAAGTATTTGTTGGTGTATTTAACGAAGCTCTATGCGAAATCTAGAGCGTTGTCTGAGTTGTCTGCAACACACAGCTAACAGCTAACAGTGCTAACTCTATTAAAAGTGCTAAACAATGGCAACAGTGATGGTTTTAAGATTATTTTTTTGGCTTTTTGCCTTTATTGTATAGGACAGACTAAGCATGACTGGGGGAGAGAGAGGGGGATGACATGCAGCAAGAGGCCGCAGGCTGGAATCGAGCCACCAGGCACCCCCAAGATTATGCTTTTAACCAAGGGGGAATGTGAGTGTGCCCAGTACACTTCCTTGATGATGCCATCCCGGTATCAGCTGTAGCCACCACTTGAGTGCAGTGCAAAGCGAAGAAAATGAGCTAGCCATTGGGACGCACACATGCACTAACATTTCAACCAGGACAAACCACAGAGAAGCTCTGATTACAAGAGGGAGCATGACTTCAGTCTCTGCTCAGGATGCCATTACTCCACTATATCTTTACATAGCAAACACTAGCTATGTTTCCATCCAAAAGTGATTTGAATCATTGGGAAATGTGCATTAAAAGAAATATGAATCCTGTGTGTTTCCATTAAATGTACACCTGCAGATGTACGCTCGCATTCTTCTTCTTCTACGTTTTCTGGCGGTTGGCAACCAGCTTGTAAATGCATTACCGCCTTTCCGACCCGGAGTGTGGATATCACCATGGAGAGAGGTGCGCTACATCAGACTTAATTCGAACATAACTGTTTCCATCCCCCATTTTGTGAATCAACATTTTTTTTAATCAAACAAAACCCGGCTTTCCATCATAATTTTCCGATGCGATATTTCTAGATGCGCATCTAAACAGGCTGATGGAAACATGGCTAGTGGTTTGCTGCTATATTAATGCTCTGAATGTCTCATACAGAACCTAAAATATGTTCTGACATCTGAGTCAGACACCAAAAACAAACCCAGAACTCAGAAGATGGACAAAAAGCAAACATGTACATACACAGTGAAAATTATCAAGTGAAACTAGTCAATTTGATCATTTAAAACTTTTCTGTTTAACAGCAAAATAACGTCTGCTGGCAACTATGTCAGCGTAACTTCCACAAAAAACCCCAGTGGGATTTTATCAGCCTCTTTAATGGCCATCACCAGTTGGTTATGTTGTTTGTTAGGTTTCACTTTCCTTAGGTGAAGGCACCAAAATGACATGGTTAGGTTTAAAAAAAGATCATAGCAGGGTGTAAACTGGCAGAAATCCCTTTCTGGAAGAAGCTTTAAAGGTAGGATCTGGAGGATTTTCAAACAAAAAAAAAAAATAGACATATACAAATGAAATCCTGCTTAATCATCACCTATGGGCTTCTACTCATGTGTGGTAGTGACTCTGTTTGCAGAGCTCCTGCCCTTTATCTGTATTTTGATGTTTTTGTGAGCTCGGACTGCTTCTGGGCGGAGATTTTCCCAGCCAATGAGAGAGCGCAGGTGCCGTGCCGGAGCGTGTCCGAGCGTGCACCAGCACGAGCCTTGCCTGAACCTCTTCTGTGAAGCCTTCTTCCGTACCTCCGGGCTCTGTACACCCGGGAGAAATGGCGGATACAGACATACCCACGAAGAAAAGGAAATTCAATGTGAGTGAGGCAAAACGCCGAGCCGATAAAGCACGGGCCAAAACTCGTGTGAATATCGGGGTGGCTTTCACCCGCTTTCGAGCATTGAAGGAGAGGCTCGGGATGTACAGCGACACGGAGTTGGCCTGCTTTCTGTTGGACAGGTAAATCCCAAATACAGGCCGGTTAGCTTGTGCTAGTTTGCTAATTTATCAACTTTTCTATTACAACAACTGTAATTCCTACGTAGTTTGTTGTGGAGGCTAATTCCGACTATCAACCGATGCAAATAACTTTACGTTTAGCTAATATATGGCTTGATGTAGTGTGAGGATTGAGCTTTGAATCATTTTGTGTAACACACAACTGCCTGGAGGGGTAGGGGCAGCGCGGAGTTGAGCCTGATAGGAGGGGCCAAATTGGAATGTGTGTTTACAAACAGCAACTGGAAAATCCTCCAGACTCTACCTTTAACTTCATGGGCTGATGCTGACCTTCTTTACCTAATGGTAGGTGTGGCAGGTCCGTACTATCCCATATCTCTGATGCTCATCACCGCTGATAACGTCCATTTAATGGCCTGATAACAACAAAGTGGCTATAAAATCTAAACTGGGATTGAATATCTATGTTACAAAAAGTTGAAACCTCAGCAAAATGATTTTCATTCACTGCTAAAATCCATGGAATCAATTTGTCTCCTCAAAGGGAGGAATCCTGTTTTTACTCTCAACTCGTCAAATGCTGCCACTTTGTCAAGGAACCAAACCGACACGGACACATGGAGGCACCCTTCGTAGCAGTATGATACGCACCTGGCGGCAGCAGTTTGGGCGTAGTATGAAGACTGAGAAAGTCTGTATAAGTTTGGCAGGAAGAGAGGGGAGGGGAGGGGAGGGGAGGGGAGGGGAGGGGAGGTGGATGGATCAAACAAACACCAGACTTTCATNGGGGTAGGGGCAGCGCGGAGTTGAGCCTGATAGGAGGGGCCAAATTGGAATGTGTGTTTACAAAGAGCAAGGAGGGGAGGGGAGGTGGATGGATCAAACAAACACCAGACTTTCATCCGGGGGCCCGCTGTTTGTTTCCCGTGAAAAACCAAAATAAAGTATAAATAAGTATAAATGACCATAGTTATTTTAAAAATGTTTTCAGCATGCTACACAAATGATGGATGTCACATGATGTTACATTACCTCAGTAACATCTGAACATATTGTCGGCCAAACCATGATATATTTTTCTAAACCTGACCATGTGCTTTTGTTGCCAAAAGTAAACCTAAAAACAAAGTGACTTACCTTCTCTGTACATTTATTTTGAAAAAGACAGGATGCATGTAAGGAGCGGAAACTACAGTATGCATTTCATATGAAAATGGAAGCATAGTTTGAAAAGACACAACATATGTAACAAGCATCAATTGGCACCATCCCTGAAAGTCCAACACAGACACCGGAGGGAATGTAGTGCATCATATTTTGACATGCAGGTCCACTGACAAAGCAGCAGCATTTGACGAGCTGAGATGAGAACATGTCGGAAATTAATAGAAAAGCCAGCTACATCCTTGGGAAAATGCATTTGGCGACAGGAGTTCTGGTCTATGTTCCTTCAGTATAAAACAGTATTTAGAGTGAAGGTTAGATTCTTCTTGTTTAGTTTAGCTGTTAAAAAAAATCTTTAAACTTTCAGAATAAAGACGCAGACGCTGCTCCGGTGTCGTAACATTATCACATAGAGACTGGTCTTACCAAGGGTGGACAGATGAGACTGATGGGGTCAGAGAAGCTGCTCACAATCATCTTTCCTCCCTCAGGCTGAAACTGTGAGCGGAAGACACAGAGAATTAATTCATGGAGGAAATAAAAAAGTTCTGTATCTTGAAATATGTTGAAGGTTTTTGTCGTAGTTGTAGTAAAAAAATACTGATTAATAAAAGCCGTCCTTCATTTTCATCTGCTTCTGATCTACAGCTTTCTTCTGTTAAATTATTCATTGTATTTAATCCTGCTGTGACATTTCTTCACATAATAAACCCTTGTGAACTGCAGGGGGGGTGATTGTGGACCTTTAACCTCCTGTGCCATTAAATACAAGCAGCGTGACTCATTGTTCACCATGTTGTTCCACAGTCCTTTAGCCAGCTCCTCGTGCCCCTTTATGGTGAAGTGGAAGCAGTCGTGAGTGAAGAAGGTCATATCGATCTTCCCGTTCTGCTCAGGGAGACAAAACACACACACTGGTGTAGATTTACTGATGGAGTGTGTTGTTGATTTGTGAAACGTGACTTCGCTCTCACTCTCAGCCTCGTGTTAACAAGCAGCTGTCATTCGGCATCTTAATGATTCAATCAGTACTGTGCTGAGGGTCACACTGATTCATCTCCTGACACCTCTGCCACTGTGATGCTGCTGTGGCCTTTGGAGTGAGGATTGATTACCGGGAGGCGAGGAGGGTCAGCGTGTTTCAGGAAGGGCTGGAGTACGACGGCAAAGTCCTTCCTGAAGAAACGATCGCTCAGCAGCAGCGTCTCGAGTCTTTTCTGTCGATGAGAGAAACACAAAAATCAATTCATAGGAACAACAAGCATGAAAAAAATGTGACAGAGAGTTGTTGGCATGAAATCAATATGCCGTGTTTTGGGGTCCATACACAACTTTGTACATTTAGTGTTTGATTAGTAGATGCACTTTCAAAATAAAGTGAGTTATGATCGCACAGGATAGTCAGTAATGATTTAAAGTGTTGTTTCCCATCATGGATAACATCCACCTTCCATTAACTGAGAGGTATTAACTGTACCTGGAACTCCAGATTGACTTCTATCAGCTCCCGAAGCTCAGGAGACTTGGCTACTGGCTCGATCAGGCACGAGCAGAAAGACCTTAATTAAAGGAGATTGCAGAAAGGGCCACAAGAAAAGAAAGAAAGAGAGAGAGAGAGAGGTCAAACAATCACAGTATAAACTTGAGGAATCTGGTGCAGAATTAATTAAGTGGTGTAAAATGTTTGAAGTAACTCGTGAGATTCCTATGATGTTTTTTTAATACTCAACATTGCAATACAAAGAGCACAAAAAGGGCCAGGGCCACATGTAAAGTACGTATACAGTAGTTTATGCTTCTGCTGCAGGATTTGGCTTCTTTAAAGATCCCTTCATGCGATACTCCACTTCTTCTTTCTTACTAAAAAAATCCAGATCACTGTATATTTTTCAAAACTAAATACTGGACACTAGATGTCTCCTACATTACAAAGAGGTCCATTCTTAGTGTTCATGCACCGGAGCGTTCACGTTTTAACAGCACACTTATATAAGTCGTGTAAGAAACCTTTTACTGCGGACATCGTCAAAAGACCTAAAAGTTTTTAAAGCCCTGATGAAGACCTGCAGTGGTCGAAACCTGTTTGCTCTTTAATGATTTAGCCACTACAATAAAGGATTTTTTAATACTTCCTTCCTAATTTTCTATATTTCTGGAGGGCCTGGATTGCCTTCCTGTGTATCCTATTATTTCCTGTTCTCCATGAGCACCCAACACCAGGTTTTGATCTACGTTTGATTATACAGAGCAACCAGTCGTCTCTCTCTTTTCCTAAGGAAGTGGAGTTTTGTTCCAGTCATCCAGATGAGTTAGCAAGCTTTGAAAAACGAATCAAAACTGTTGGCCAGCATCAAAATGTCTGCTTGTTGCATGTTTAGGTGTCAAAATCAATTTTCCAACAGCAGACTCAAGAAGAGGATCATCACCGTTTCAGAGCAACAAGTGTGTGTGTGTGTGTGTGTGTGTGTGTGTGTGAGTCCTGGTTGCTCCTAAAAACACGAACAGAACATGTAGGTGTCCTCGCAAAAGCCTTCAGTTTTACTTGAATCAATATTAAATATTCATGTTTATTACCTACACCAACCATTTAGGTAAGTTACTATGCAAACATTGCCGAAACACTGGTGCCATCTATGTCTATATTCCTGTTAGGATGTAACGTTGATTCATCATAACCCGAGCCTAATACGGGTCCATGTCATTGGTCTGACATCCCATTAGTCCGACGGTCCGCGGTGCTGAACAGCTCCCGGCGGGCGTATTTCTATCTTGATGGTGCGCCGCGACGGGCTCTGGGTCAGCTGGGAAAGGCTTGAGGCGAAGCAGGGTCACGGTTTATGTGTTTGCCACTTTCTTTTTCATTTTAACCCACACCATGATCTTTTCCTGACCCTAACCAAGTGGTTTTTGTGCCTAAACCTAACCAGACCTTAACCACAGGGCATCATGATGATTTCGGAACGGACTTAGGAACAATGAGTTTAATATGGTCGGAACAATGAGTTTAATATGGTCGGAACAATGGGCAGTTCCCGCCTCATACATAGCAGTCTTGTGTCCTTGTCTTTGGTTGGGGAGGATTTCTGATTTCAAGAAACAAAACAATCCATGTCATGGTGTTTGTTTGGTTTTATGAGCTTTTTCTGAGATTTGAAGTTTAAAAATGGTCAAATGGTGTGCATGGGGTACATGCAGATCCTGAGAGGCTGGGCGACCAGGTGTATTTTTACACTTTAAACCACATCTCAACCGAGAAAAGTGTCTCCTTTGGATAAAGTTGTGTGGTAACGTTAGACCACAACATCAACTCAACGTGAATAAGATTAACAATGATGTCTACATCTGTTCTAAGGTAAGTCAACATTGTGTTTGAGGCAACATATTGTCACTTTGCTGGAAAGAAATATAAAGTTATCTTTAACATCTCTAGCTAACGTTAGCTAAAGTTAGCCTAACGTTAGCTCCTAGCTGCGTTGTTCATCATGTCACCTTGTTTGCTGGGAGTTCATTAGCCTATTTTGTTCTAGTTTTGTACTTTGGTGATCGTACATCATTGTTAGCTGTTGTCCAAAGGGCTCTAGTTAAGCTAACGTTAACTTCTGGAGCTTAGCTTCATTAACTTATCTGTAATGGCAGAGATAACAAAGGTTGGCAAACGTTATGCTGAATGATTCAGTGTAAATACTGTAGCACCAAACTAACGGAGAGACACTCTTGGTAAAGATGGTAAAAAGGCCGTTATCCTTTTCTCATATTCTGAGCCAAAAACCTTAACTTCAGTGGCACTTTAACTTGTTGTCTTTGATGGTGACGGCAACCAGATGCGGTTCACAAGCGTACACTGTGACCTGTAAATTTTGGCTTGTAATTTAAGCTTTTCATCGACCTTCTCAACAATAAAATGATGAATATATCCCTCCAATGCGTAGTTTAGGCCCTTTTGGTTACTTCTCAATGACATCTGATCGTTATGTCCCCAAAAATCATCAATTGCCTCCTGTGAAATGCCGTGTACTGTGACACCTGCCATAGCGCCGCTCACTGAATGTTGATAGTTTGTCCAGTGAGTGAAGGGGGCGTGGCTTAGCCATAGGTCAGTTGGTGACTCTAAATTGTCCGTAGGTGTGAATGTGAGTGTGAATGGTTGTCTGTCTCTATGTGTCAGTCCTGTGATAGTCTGGTGACCTGTCCAGGGTGAACCCTGCCTCTCAAGAAATGATAGCTTGGACAGGCTCCACCCCCCCAGCGCCCCCTAACAGGATAAGTGGTTATGGAAAATGAATGAATGAATGTTAAGAATGAGTGTCTCACCTTTGGAGAAGGCACCCCGGGGTGGGCTTCTGCACCTCCCTCAGAGTCTGCATGGGCAGGATCTGCACGACATTAACGATCATACGAGGAACCTGAAGCACAACATGAAGAAGACGCCTGCGCTGAATCACCGCACCATACTGAAACCTCACTGAGACCAAATGTGTCTTGTTTCCTTTTTCTTTCACTTTACCTCATTCATAAGCATTTCCAAGGAGACGGTGATATAGTGAATGAAGTTATCCACTGAGAACAGAACCTGGAGAGAACATGGAGACTCTGCAGAGATTAATAAACACATCTGTCATTCTGTAAAAAGCCTTTTTTATTGAAGTAAATGAATTTCAAAGAATAGAAAGACAGACCTTATCTTTGCAGTAATCACAGATGTCATTCATGCCCATGAGAATGGTTAAAAGCTTCCAGTCCTCCTCGAAGTTCAGACCCTGAAGAAGAGACAGCAGAGGGGTGAGAGTTTTTCTACAGGAACACTTTAATAGTCAGCTCTATAACCTTCATCATCCCTCTGTTATATATTTTTTTAAATAAACAGGATATCACTGTACCTCATAAGCTCTCAGCGTGTCAATCAAATGTCTCGTCTGGCCGGGGAGATTGCTAGAAGAACCAAACAACAGCATATGTCATAATCATCATAAATACTTAATAACACAAAGAAGGTCACAGAGCGCACATTGTGCCGATCGAAAACAGTTCGTGTCACACTGATGAGTCATTACAAGGTGTTGTGTCCAGTCACAGCCAGGTTGAAGCCTGTCTCGCTGATATGAGCCTGCATCCCGTGAATTGTCTTGCCGGGAGCAGCGCCGAGCAGATTGGGATTGAACAGCTTGATGATGTCTAAAAAACACAAGTGGAAGAGAAACATGTAAAGATGATGTTGTGTGTATTTTCTTTTGCTGACTTCGGTTTATTGGGTGGTCTACACATATCAGACACAAATTATTTTTAAGATATTTTTTTAATCAAATTGAAGACAGATTTTTCTGTTTCTTATTTAAGCATTGCAGGTACAGTGGCTTGCGAGAGTATTCAACCCCCTTGGCAGTCTCTTTATTTTGTTGCCTTACAACCTGGAGCTATATCGTAGGCAACTGGACTTGTTTGCATTTCTTGAACACGTTACGCCTCTCATCCAAGAAGCTCCTTCAGTTCTAAATGACTGGTGCGAAGTCACAGGCTTTAAACTCTGTGTGGGTGTGAACCCTTACAGAGTCGTTGGGGTCACATGTGAGTCGTTGACCCACCTGGCCACCATGTGAGTCGTTAGGGTCAGGTGGGACCAGGTGTGAATGGATGTGAAATCGTCTGGGGAGGGATCCCAAGACTGCATTATAGGAGGGTGATAAGTGGTGTCGTGGCCACCTCCTCTGTTTAACGATGGTCGATCCAGCTTGACATAGATGGCTTCTTTCACGCCTCTTTCAAAACATCTTCTCTGGATAAGATGTGAACATGCTGTCCTCAAAAAGGTGTCCCTTCTCAGCAGTGTCCCCAGCAATGTTCACATCTTGGCCAGAGAAGAAAGATGGTTTAAAGCCTGCGACTCCGCATCAGTCATTTAGAACTGAAGGAGCTTCTTGGTTGAGAGGCGAAATGTCTTCAAGAAACGCCAGCAAGTCCAGTTGCCTACGATATAGCACTTAAGATTACCATGACCTGGATGACTGAGAATCTTGGCAAACATCTTACAACCTGGACTTTAAAAGGAATTATGGGGGGGTTTGTATCATTTGATTTACACAACATAACTCCCACCTTGAAGATGCAAAAGTCAATACCGCATAAAGCCACCTTTTGCAGCGATTACAGCTGCAAGTCTCTTTGGGTACGTCTCTATGAGCTTTGCACAGCTAGACACTGGAATTTTTGCCCATTCTTCACGGCAAAACATCTTCAGCTCCTTCAAGTTGGATGGGTTCCGCTTGTGTACAGCAATCTTTACATCATACTACAGATTCTCAATTGGATTAAGGTCTGGACATTGACTGAGCCATTCCAGGACATTCAACGGTTTCTCCGTAACGCACTGGAGTGTTGCTTTAGCAGTGTGTTTAGGGTCATTGGCTGCTGGAATGTGAACCTCAGTCCCAGTCTATGGAAGACTCAAACAGGTTTCCCTCAAGGATTTCGCTGTAATTAGCGCCATCCATCTTTCCGTCAGTTCTGACCAGGCTCCCAGTCCCTGCTGATAAAAAACATCCCCACAGCATGATGCTGCCACCACCATGCTTCACTGTGGGATGGTGTTCTCAGCATGATGAGAACTGTCCCTTCTTCCATTTGTTTGAGGAGTCCGTTACATAAAATCCAAATTAAAATCCATTTAAATTCCAGGTTGTAAGGCAACAAAATAGAGAGAATACCAAGGAGGGTGAAGACTTTCGGAAGGCACTGTGAATATAAAGTAGTATGAATGTGGTCCCGTGCAGAGGTAGATTATAGGAATAAGGTTATTAAAGTGAGTCAGTTTAATCTACAATTTACCAACAAGTAATCACAAGTCGTAGATGTAAAGAGAACTTTCACATAGAAGAGCTCGACTCACTTTTACAAAAAGAAATTAAAAGATGGATAAATGAAAGTAGATAAAATGTTTGTGGTGATCAAGACAAATTCAAGACTGTTTAATGACTTTTAAGACCTAATTATATTAGTACACTCACAATAATACAATAACACAATAATGTGTAGTTATTGCAGAGATATCGTCCCTGATTCAAACATCTTACTTGCCAAAGTAATGACATCCTCAAATGACCCGTAGCCTCCGATGCTGCAAGATGAAGAGATGTGACAGAAAATTCCATTAGTGCCAAAACTAAATATTCAGAATATTTTACAGCAATATCTACAAATATAAAAACACTCTAAAACAGTCTCATCTGGGGCGTCGGTGGCTCAGTGGTAGAGCAGGCGCCCCATGTACAAGGCTGTTGCCGCAGCAGCCCAGGTTCGACTCCAGCCTGTGGCCCTTTGCTGCATGTCATTACCCCTCTCTCTCTCCCCCTTCACACTTAACTATCCTCTCTATAAAGGCAAAAATGCCTCAATAGAGCAAAATCCATCTCTGATTTAAAAACAAATATGTTTGACCGCCATTTTGAAACCATGTAACATATCAAAAGCATGCACATCACACAGAAAAATGTTGGTGGTCCGTAGACCATCTGATAGCAGGGGTCAGGAGCACGATGTGTAGAACTCACAAGTGCCACTAATCTAAACATGTGCGGCAGACTGCAGCCTGAATAGTTAAGTCAGAATGCCTCTCCGAAAATCAGGGGCTCCTTAAAGAAAATCCAGGGTACAGAGAAAACCAGAAAAAGAAAAGGAGCAGAGAGGTGATGGCCAAATGTCTGACCGAAAAACATGTGAAAAGGCAGAGCTGAAGGTGAGAGCTACAGTGAAGACACAATTATCATATTAAACTGGAGGACCTAAGGTGTCCATCGCTACCAACCATGTTATGCTATTGCGTCGCAAACTGGGCCAAATAACACCCCAAACCTGTGCTAAATTTTGGTGAGGGAAAAAGGAACATTGCTATTTTTCAAAATAGTGTATTTGAATATTTCTGCACACTGGGGTCCATAAACAGTGTTTGAATTATGTACACTGGGTGTAACTGGACAAATGAGACTTGACAGCCATATACTCTTTACACTGTTTCAGTTCTGCACACGATTTGACCAATATCTAATTAAAGAAGCCCTCAAGACTGAATGAATAAATGAAGAAAACTTATTTGTTCTCTCATGAATTGATCTTATGTTATAACACCCTGTAGTCATTTCTACAGTCAGTGTTTGGCATTACTTACTAGGTTAGGGACACACTTGTGCCCATGTGCACGAAAAGTTTCAAAGGTTTGAGAAGGTGACATGTTGTGTTTCACCGTAAGTATTAAGTATATGATTCTGAGTATTTTAAGTCAACATTTCATAAGAAATTATTAATAATCATTCATATTTAAAGTAGAAGTGAAATTTAGAAGCACACTGACTTGTCCCTGATGTTATCTGGCATTATCAATGGGCCCTCAGGCTCAAAACTTTAACACAAAATACAGTTATATGGCACATTTAATGACTATATGTATCACTATTTGACAAAGGCGCAGCGTAGCATCTTTAATAGACAGGTGCCATGTAGCACCAAAATAGGATCCCCTATGGTTAGGAGCCAAAAAAAAAACTCTTTCGGGTTTAGCACCATTTTTCTTTAGAGTTATGAGTTCTACTTATATCACATGCTGTCTACATGCACCTCTACAGTAGGAATTATTATCTGCATAGAAGACCCAGCACATGTTTCACACATAACTTCTGTTACCTCCACGAGACGTGACGAAACTCAATGGGAATCCCGAGGACAGTGGTGGCGTTGGCACCTATGGCCGTCTGAAAGGGAAAGACACAGCGTCTGGTGAGATTATATCATCAGAGCCTCGACAAAAGAAAGAAATCTCGACTGTGTGTCTGTTTCTTTGAGGAGGTGAGTCCGTCCTTTAAATGACATCTGTTGCATTTCTGGTATTGTCAGCTGCACTTTGTATCTTTGTAAACATGCTGTAAATGTCAATTGACATTTACAGCTGAGGTAGGCAGAAATCTGGGAAAGGGAAAACAGAAACAGCAGAATTTTGATCTAAGCCCCTCCCACCAGTTGACCACGGGCATATACAGCGCCTTGCAAAAGTATTCACCCCCCTTTGCTTTTTAACTATTTTGTTAGATTCCAACCTGTAATTTAAATGTTTTTCATCTGAAAATTTCATGTGATGGATCTGCACAAAGTTATCTAAGTTGGTGAAGTAAAATGAGAAAAATATATATAAAAGAATAATTTAAAGAAATAAAAAAGTGAAAATTGGCATGTGCATATGTATTCACCCCCTTTGCTATGAAGCCCCTTAAAAAGCGTTGGTGCAATCTATTACCTTCACAAGTCACAGAATTAGTTAAATGAAGTCCACCTGTGTTCAGTCTAAGTGTCACATGATGTGTCAGTATAAACACACCTTTTCTGAGAGGCCCCAATGGGCTGCAGCTCCACTTAGCAAGAAGCATCACATCATGAAGACCAAGGAGCTCTCCAAACAAGTCAGGGACAAAGTTATAGAGAGATACAAGTCAGGACTGGGTTATAAAAAAATATCTACATCTTTGATGATCCCCCGGAGCACCATCAAATCCATAATCACCAAATGGAAACAACACGGGACCACAACAAACCTGCCAAGACAGGGCCGACCACCAAAACTCACAGACCGGGCAAAGAGGGCATTGATTAGAGAGGCAACAGAGAGACCAAAGGTAACCCTGAAGGAGCTGCAGAGTTCCACAGCAAACACTGGTGTGTCTGTCCATAGAACCACAATAAGCCGTACACTCCATAGAGCTGGGCTTTATGGAAGAGTGGCCAGAAAAAAGCCTTTACTTAGTGTTAAAAACAAGAAAGCACGTTTTGAGTTTGCCAAAAAGCATGTGGCCGACCCCCTAAATGTATGGCGGAAGGTGATCTGGTCAGATGAGACTAAAATTGAACTTTTTGGCCACAAAGGGAAATGCTATGTCTGGCGGCAACCCAACACATCCCATCACCCCAAGAACACCGTCCCCACAGTGAAACATGGTGGTGGCAGCATCATGCTGTGGGGATGTTTTGCAGCAGCAGGGACTGGGAAACTGGTCCGCATAGAGGGAAAGATGGATGGTGCTAAATACAGGGACATTCTGGAGCAAAACCTGTTTCAGTCTGCCTGTGATTTGCGACTGGGACGGAGGTTCACCTTCCAGCAGGACAATGACCCGAAGCATACTGCTAAAGCTACGCTTGAATGGTTTAAGGAGAAGAAGTTAAATGTGTTAGAATGGCCTAGTCAAAGCCCGGACCTCAATCCAATTGAAAATCTCTGGTTTGACTTGAAGACTGCCGTTCACAAGCGGAAACCATCCAATTTGGGGGAGCTGGAGAAGTTTTGCCATGAAGAATGGGCAAAAATCCCAGTTGCAAGATGTGGCAAGCTCATAGAGACTTATGAAAAGAGACTTGCAGCTGTAATTGCTGCAAAAGGTGGCTCTACAAAGTACTGACTTCAGGGGGGTGAATAATTATGCACACTGAAGTTCTTTGTTTTTGGGCCTTTTTGTTGTTTGCTTCACAATAAAAAAAAAAATTCACATCTTCAAAGTTGTTGGCATGTTCTGTACATGAAATGATGCAAATGCTCAAACAATACATTTTAATTCCAGGTTGTGAGGTTTTAAAACGTGAAAAATTCCTAGGGGGGTGAATACTTTTGCAAGGCGCTGTACATGCGTTTCATACAGTAACCCAGTGTTTCCCAAACATTGATTTATTTAATCCCATTTCATTGTATAGCTGCCTGCAGCTCATTCACTCGGCTCCTTCTTGCCCTGCTCTCTCTGTTTATGAGACTACAAATTAGCTAGCTAGCTCGCCACTCCACGATCTCTCTGCCTCGTTACCTGCCGCCGTGGAGTGCTTTGCTGGGAGGAGAGCGGGCAGCAGTTCTGAGAGGTGGTCCATCAGTGGGCAGCTCTAGAAGCTTGAATTCGGCCAGCACAAACCCCCCGGCGCTGGGTGTCACAGCTCGCTGGTGGCCAGGTCTGTCCCATGTAATGGCAGCAACAGAAAGTTTACTGATCCAGTGGGAAGGAGCTGGAGTTTGTGCTGGCTGGAGGTCAGTCTCTAAAGCTTCTACCCGCTCTCCTCCCAGCCAGGTGGTCTGTAGCGGTGGGGTGTGTGGTGGAGGACACACTGTGATTCAAGGATTTAGCTAACGTTCGCTACATAAACATGAACTTGAAGCCACAGCCGTGAGCCTTTGGCTATGGTTAGCAGAATGCTAAACTATTAGCAACATTTTCTCTCCCTCTCTTAAACCGGTGGCTCCCAACTTGTGGATCAAGGTCCAAAAGTGGGTCGTGGGCTCATTCTGAACAGACCGCAAGTGACTGGCAAACTTGTCAAGTTTGTAAAAAACACTTTAGTTTTAAGAACAGTAAATTTTCGGCACAGAGCTTTTATTGTGAAAGGCTATTTCCTTCTAGAGTGAGTGACTAACAGACAGCAACACCAAAAACAAGTATCAAACTATGTGGACCTTGAACTAATGACTAAGGAGAAATCTGGACCCTCTAGCTGGACCAGTTGGGAACCACTGTCTTGAAGCTTTGACTGAAGCTTTTAAACCCAAAGTAAACTGCCTACCCTTGCTTTCACAATTCACGTTTTTGCTTTTAAAAAAGCCAAAAAGCAAACTGAGAACAGTAGTCTGGCTGCACTGCTGTCACTGCAACATTTAGTCATCATGACTTTAATTGCATATTGTATTATTTATACTGTATTGGCAAATAACACCTACTGTCAGAGAATCCCCCAAGGCAGCGATGACTTTGATATCTGCCGCCTTCACATATTCAACTGGAGATGGAGACGCAGAGAAAGAAGAAATGAATCAGAAGTTTCAGCTCTCAAGTAATGGATTGATGTGAGGCTTGGTTTGGGGATGTGACCTTGACAGACCTGAGGTGGGGACAGAGTGAGAAGGACTCATGTCTGGACACTGGAACACAGGATGCTTGAAGCTCACTGGTCGAGTTTTCTCTGGAAACTCCTGATGAAGAAACAAGAGACACTTCATCACTGTCAGGCGTCAAACTTTCGAGTCTCCTCTGTTCAGATACAGACTGAATGTTTTCTATATAGAGCAGCTTTGAGATTAAACCTGTCTGATAGCCAGCGCAACGTTAGCTTTTCACTCACTGACCCTTTGCTCCCTGTCTTTAGTTGATGTGTGCATACTCCAAATACCTGCTGGTCCATGTGGTCAACCTGTGCCGCTTATGATAAAAGTAGGTTACTCATTGTTACACGATTCTGCCCATTGATAAAGCTACCAATCAATCAATCAATTAAATGAGGAACAAAATTTAAAGCCAGAGAACGAAATAATATTCTGCCATGAGAATTAGATGTTAAATAGTATCCAGTGTCTAACAATGACAGCACTTTTAGAGTCAGTGGTAAAAACATGTGTACAACAGTACCTTGTTGAGGGCCTCCTTGCTGTAGTGCCGTATCCCCTCCTCATACTCCCACCACCAATCGTTGCCTCAAAGAGAAGAATTATTTCCAAAGTGTCCATTTAAAACTTTTTAAAATGGCCCAATAAGCTACTGAAAACACTGCTTTATAAATTAAACAAGTACTTTTACAACCATTTACAGCACAAATAAAAGCTTCTATAGAAACAGGTTTTCTCATAAATGTTTTTTGTTAGCAGATGATGACGTTATAAACAATCTAAAAAAAACAGGCCCTGTTTCAGAGGCTGTTGTAACAATAAATACAGGCACACAGCCTCACGTGTGCTCTGCCCTCCTGCTTTTTCTAGCACTTACCTTTGACAGAGCGGGACGTGAGCATACATGTTGCCACGGCGATCCAAAGCCACTCCATAGTAGTGCGTATGGGCCAGTCAATGGGTCACCCCTACAGACTGCACAATGTGATGCTCGGCTTTACAGCTCTGTCACTTTGTCTCTCCCACCCTCTAAAGCTGAGTGACACCCCGCGGGTCCAGTGGGAGCCGTTCAGTCTGTGCCAGCAATACAATAACTCCTAACAATAACTCACAGGTTTTCATATGCAGGTTTCATTTTAAAGTGCCGTAGTATAGGAGCTGACTTCATCAGGAGGTGGAGGAGATGGTGGATGCTGTGAAACCTTGGGGAGACGCCTCTCAAGCTGCAGACAACTGTTGGAGGCCAACAAACATCTAAACTGATTGTGATTTAGTGAGTCATTACTGTGTTGACAGCTGCTTTTCAGGCACCAAATGTGGGTGTTTTTTTAGGGACCTGTCGCTGTCTCTCCAGAGGAGGAAGTGCCATGACAAGCGGTTGTTTTTTACTGACATTGCTTCGCACCCTGAGGGATCGGGCCATGAAAAGTGGTTGTTTTTAACCAAGACAATGCTGCGTTTCCTGCTGGGGTAATGTCACAAAAAGTGGTTGTTTCTTCTTGAGACGTCACTTGGTATCCTGAGGGGATAGTGCTATGAAAAGTGGTTGTTTTTAACTGACAAGTTGCTGCGTTTCCTGCTAAGGTAGTGCGACAAGCAGCTTTTATTTTGTACAGAGACATGACTGTATATCCTGCCAGGATAGGGTGATGAAAAGCAGTTGTTTTTGACCGAGACATTGCTTTGGATCCTGAGGTATTGGGGCTGTGAAAAGCGGTTGTTTTAAACTGAGACATTGCTGCGTTTCCTCCTGAGAAAGTGCCACTAAAAATGGTATTATTATACCGAGACATGGCTGTATATCCTGCCAGGATAGGGTGATGAAAAGCGGTTGTTTTTGACGGAGACATCGCTTGGTATCCTGAGCAGATGGGGCCATGAACAGCAGCTGTTCATAACCAAGACAATGTTGCGTTTCCTGCTGGCGTGGTGCCACAAAAAGCAGTTGTTTTTAACTAAGACATCACTGCGTATTTCGAGGGGATAGTGCCACGAAAAGCGATGGTTCTATACCGAGACATTGCTGCATATTTTGCCAGGATAGTTTGATGAAAAGCGGTTGTTTTTGACTAAGAGATTACTTTGGATCCTGAGGTACTGGAGCCATATAAAGTGTTTTTTGTACCTGACACATTGCTGCATTTCCTGCCAGGATAGTGCCACGAAAAGCAGTTGTTTTTAACCAAGGCAATGTTGTGTTTCCTGCTGGGGTGGTGCCATGAAAAGCGATTAGTATATACGGAGACATCGTTGCATATCCTGCCAGGATAGTGCCATGAAAAGCAGTTGTTTTTTACCGAGACATTGCTTCGCACCCTGAGGGATTGGGCCATGAAAAGCGGTTGGTTTTAACCAAGACAATGTTGTGTTTCCTGCTGGCGTGGTGCCACAAAAAGCAGTTGTTTTTAATCGAGCCATGACTGCGTATTCCGAGGGGATTGTGCCATGAAAAGCGATTGTTTTATACCAAGACATTGCTGCACATTCTGCCAGGACAGTGGTATGAAGAGTGGTTGTTTTTAATAGAGACATCGTTTAGCACCCTAAGGGATTGGGGCCATGAAAAGGGGTTGTTTTATACCGAGACATTGCTGCATTTCCTGCCGGGGTAGTAACACAAAAAGCAGCTGAGTTTTACTGAGACAACACTTAGTATCCTAGGAAAATAGTGCCTCAAAAAGCGGTTGTTTTTACCGAGACATCGCTTCACACGCTGAGGGTTTGGGGCCACAAAAAGCAGTTATTTCAAACTGAGACGTTGCTGCATATCCTGCCAGGATAAAGCCACAGAAAGCGGTTGTTTTTGACAGAGAAACATTTCCTGCAGGGGTTGTGTCCCCAAAACTGGGTATTTTAAGCCAGAACATGATCTCTTCCTTACCACAACGGTTTTTGTGCCTAACCCTAACCACACATTAACCACAGCGTTGTTGAAAGTTTCAGTGTATGTGCTACATGGTAACGTACAAGTGCAACATCATCCATGGTTTGCAGAAATATACAATGCCAATATTTTTATAGGTTTTCAACAATACAAGGTGTGTGACTTACCTTTAACATTCAAACAAGGAAGAAAACATTCAAAACAATCATTAAATATCTGTATATCATTTATTCATTTCTTTATAAACTTGTATTTGCGATGGTAAAAATGCAGTCGTCTCGACCAGTGTTTTATTTTAGACAAACTGTGAGCTGTGAGGGGATCGATGTGTGAACGCAGGTCTGGAATCATTTCTTATCATCTCGTCCTTTTTTGACTTCATGCAGACGTATTGGCAGATCAGCTCTAACAACAAGCACACACTGTGGAACTGAACAAATGGACTTAAGAGAAAAAAAAACTGAATGTGGCAAAATTAGAAGTTTCTAATTTGGTTTTGATAAATACTGTACGGCCTAACCATGGCTTCATTTCTCAGATTCAGGTCCATCTGAGCTGAGAAGTGTAGGCAGAGCTCCAAGTTGGACTTTTGGTGAGGGGGTGGATATTCTCACAACAGCTGAGGTTGTGTTACAAAACACACACACACGCACACACACATGAAATCCTCATCCTCTTTCTCTAACGTAGAAACAGTGTAGAGTTTGAGGCGCTGCTTTTTTTAAGGCTGCTCCAATTTCTGCCTCAGCTGACACAAAGCTTAATAAACTAAAAAAAAAGGCGGATGAGAGGAACTGTTGAGATACAAAACACTAGAATGAAATCAAAGCCTGATGATGGAAAGATATCACACAAACATATAGAACATCTTCAAAAACTGTTCTCTGCTTTCTGTCACTGGACTGTATACATCACACACATCTGTTTTTCTGACGTTTTCTCTTCAGATTAAAGTTTAAAAAGCTTGTGCACTCTGCTCTCGCTGTGCATGGGGAGTGACAGAAACGTCTGTATGAATTTTAAAACAGGATCTGCATCAGGGATGAGGATTCGGTGACAGCTTAGTGACTCTGACTTGAGCAGCTTCGCGTTCTTTGTCTTGTTGAAAATGTAACAAACAACCAGTGTGCTCAAACTTACATATCTATCCAGAACTAGGGGTGATACCAAAATAATATACAGATACTGAAGATCAATTCCAGCCTCGATGGGATCGATACCAAAGTAAAGGATCAGTTGTATTTCAGGAGTAAAACAATGTTCCGTTTCATGAACACATCCAGTGCACGTACTCTTTGCTCCTTCACTGCTGTTGTCGTATTGTGTGCACTCAAACATACAGCACACTGCGACTAGTTTAAATCAACACGCAACTGTAGTGATGGCTGAACAAATAAAAAAGAGCAAGAAAGAGAACTTGGAGCTGCAACAGAAAAGAAGGCAGGAGGAGGGAGATGCCGCAACATCCAGACCCCCAAAACAGAGACAGAGTTCGCTGGTAGAGTCGTTTCACAGAGGCTCAAGTAAAGAATATCCAGGTATACAGTAGTGAAAATAATATTTTAGTCAAATAGGATCCTCAGCATAGGTTAATTTGACATTTTTAAACTGTAATTGGTCATTTTTAGCTGTTACTTTAGCGGATTGAGATATGCTTTAATGATCAAATATATTGATATCAGTTTGGGAAGTTAATGTTTATTCGGATATACTGGCACTACGGGGGGAGATGATGAGACAATGGAGGCTGCTGCTGCTGCCCAGACTGGAGTCAGCACCATCAGAGAAATGCCATGATGTTGCTCCAGGGACATGAGCACGCCTCAGCGAGTTAAAGACCCAGAGGCAGAGGTGAACCGGAATCAGAGCGGTCAGTTCAACTTCTGCCTGGGTAGCAAGAGCTAACACAGCAGCAGCGGCTAACATCTGACACCGAGCCATTAAACGGTCCCAACAAACTCACACTGACACCGAAACAGCTTGATTTGGTTGTTAAACCTCTTAGATAACGTTAGCTGTGTGATGCTAACAGTTAGCCCTGTCACTGTGTGTGTGTGTGTGTGTGTGTGTGTGCAGGGCAGGAGGACTCTAAGCATCCCTGGCGTGGAGCTCAAACTCCAGCAGCAGTAGTGCCAAGATAGAGAGGGGAAAGGAGGCGCTGGGCGAAGCAAAACTTTGCACGCAGCTCTACAATGAAATGAGATTTTACACATTTAAAAAAGTCAAAAACAAACAAATAAAAAAAGTCATGTTCAGCCCCACCACCCCTACTTATTAGCTAACAGTAGCGGCAGCAGCGCACTGGTTCCCTTGACAGAGAGCCTACAGGATTTCTCCATTGGATTTTGGATTATTGCAGTAAATAAATTTAATTCTATCAATGTTTTTGTTCAGCAAAATAATCTCGCCAAACAAACACTACTCTTGTGATATTTTTTAAGCGTAAATGCAGTCACCAGAAGAAAAAAGCTAATGCTAGCAACTGACTTTTTAAAGACACGTAAAGGCTTCAAAATGTACGATAAGGGGTATTTACTGACAGTTTGTTACGCTGTAGAACAAAATATGAAGGTCTCATAAGCTTGTGTGAATCACAGACCTTGTTTCAGGCATCTAACCAAAACCGGGAGTGCTAAAATGCTAATTCCCTTCTGGGTTTTAGGACTCATTCCTGCACCACTCTATGGTCAGTTCAAACGAGGGTCGGCTATCCGTATCTGGCATCCCTAGTATTTGTGATTCTGACCCTACATTACTTGGTGTTGGATCAAAACCAGATTTAGTGGCATCACCCACTCCTATCCAGAACAGCTTTCTGTGGATTCAAGGAACCTCAACAGCTTTCTTGTTCTCACACTGATGACACGACATGGCTTAGGTAGATTTAAGCACTGTTACCAATGTTTAATGAATCTTTCTCAGTGTACTGCAGTTATGAGAAAAGATATTGACCTGACATTTCCCCTGAACAAATAACTAATTAATGCAAAAATGTATGGAAAATTTGTTCGCTCAAGAATCTGAAAAAAGTGCCTAAAATGTAAGTCTGAAAATGATCAAAGAAAACGTGCAAACACATGACTCTCTTCCGATCAGGGGCAGCTAATAAAATTATTTGAAGTCATTTTTTTTTCCTGTCTGCTTTTTTTCCTCTAAATACTGTGCTAAATCAGGATGGAAGCAGTTCCACTGACTGTGATTTTCTCAAAAAGGGAGAGTGAGAAGAAACTAACGCACATATTAGACTCCAACTATGTTGACTATGTTGATTAGTCAAGTCCAAAAATGCATTTGATCTGGCAAACACAAGGCTGTTTCCACTGTGAGGACACGGGTGCTTCTGGCAGTATCCTGAGTCACAGACTAGCAAGTCCCAAGTCCGTGTTATCGTCTTAACGCTCTGCTCTGTACCACTGTCCATAAACGCCCCCACTGTCTCTCTTCAGCACAGGACCAGCATGTTTTAAATGGAGAAAGGGAGGTGTGAGACTGCACAGTTCAGCAGCCATCTTAGTCTTCTTTTAGCATGTGGAGCCGGAGAGGTGCTCAAACTAGCAGGTATTCAGCTGGTAAGCACCGGCCGCTCCCCGGGGGCGGGCTGGCAGAGCCTCGTCTGTCTTTTACTGCCCTCACTGCGTCTGGCTTCCTCTCACTGCTGCTCCTCTTCCTCCTGGGCTGGATCCTGGGCTTGTGTCTCTCCCTGACCCTGGGGCTCGGCCGGGGCTTGTGACTGTTCCTGAGGTGGTCTAGGAGGGGGCGCAGGGGCCGGGGGACTGTTCCTGAGGTGGTCTAGGAGGGGGCGCAGGGGCCGGGGCCGGGGCTGGGGCTGGGGCCGGGGCTGGGACAGGTGGGCGAGGGGGAACTATGATCTGGTGTTGGCGCTGCCTATAGGCGATGACTGTGCCTAACAGCAGGGCGATGACGGTCATGAGGTAGAGGTCCCACTCCGGGCCCAGGAGCTGGTCCAGGTCCACCTGAGAAATCAGCTCTTTTAACTGACAGGAGCCAAACAGGGAGAGAGGGTGGAAGACAAAGACACACATGATTCATTTCAGCTCTGTGATGCTTTTAACTTTGTTGAATTACAACTCTGAGTTTCTATCTCAAAGCCAAATTGTCACCACTCCAGCTCGAGCATTAAAGACATAGTACTCACATTAAGATCCTGCAGGTACTGCAGAGTGTAAATCAGGCCCAGCTTGCACAGGGCCAAGAAAACCGGGACCTGGGCATCAGGGCTGGCTTCAGCGGCCATGTCGTAGAAACGCTTGGCTAAATGGATGTCCTGCAGAACCACATGGAACAACTCTGAATCCAGATCAGTCCAGAGACCATTAACCATACTCTGCATTTAAAAATCAATGTGACTAAGTGGACATGAGTCAAAGGTTAAGAGCAAGCTGATGTTTAATGCACTTTTTCCACTAAAATTATATGCAGGTTTTTAAATGCAGGAAAACCCACTAAAAAAGGCTGTAGACTCCTTTCCACTGCCTGGAGACCAGAGCTGTGGAGCTCTGTCGTAGATGATTACACCTCCTGTGTTAGTGTGTACTTGTGTGTCACATTAGGCGTCACAAATGGACCAGAAAACAGGTTAGTAAACAGCAGAAAGCAGCATGACGGCCAGTGAAAATGTCACAGTGGTTCCTTCTTTTAAAATATATCTCATACTAATTAACTCTCAGTTTCAACCTTGGTGCGGATCAATTTGAAACAAAGTTTGAGCGCTGCTTGGATGGAGACGGACGGAGTCATCTGTCCCCAAAGTAAATGCAGATTGTAACCTTTCCCATCAAATACAGAAGCCAGGTGTTAGTGGGTTTTTGTCCTTACATGTGACTGTGCTCACCTGTTTGATGCCCAGACCCTTCTCATGCATGTAACCCAGGTTAAACATGGCCTGGGCACTGTGCTGCTGCTCTGAAGCCAGTCTGTAGTGGATGACCGCCGTCTCATAGTCCACATCTGTCCCGTAGCCGTAGAAGTGGTAGTCCCCTAGTTTTATCCTTGCCACAGTGTAACCTGCGGGTGAGAATTATATGCATCAACTTTTAATGTAAGCAGAAGGTTTTAGCAGCTTAATTCAACTACTTTTACTTCTGTAACCAATCACAGACGGATTCCTGCTTTAAAGAAAAAGGCCAAAATAAAAACATGTCTAGAAAATATGTCACACTGATGAGGGGAGAGGGACAGAGTGTGATGGACTGACCTTGTGCTGCAGCTCTCGTCCAGTGGAGTAAAGCACGAGGGTAGGTCTCATTCTCACTGAAGATTTTTGCTCCTTCTGTTTGTTACAATACAAACACAAAACAACATTCAAAGGTTAGCATGTTGCTTACAAAGTTGGTGGTTTGTCAATTCTTTGGGGAAATGTGCATAACAAAAGACACAAGACTTTTTCTCCAAATTTGTTTCATTAGATCAGTTTTGCTATTGTTTACCAAGAACTGAAGAGACTTATGCTGATTGTGACGCTAACCCTGTGTCTAGACCGCAAACACGATGTTAGTGTCAGGCTGACGTTAAGGCAGCATTCACTTAACACAGAAACAACGGTCTACACTGGCTCTGTCTTATTCAGGCATTTCAAAGTGTCGAGCAGCAAAGGAGCAACCACACTGTCTCTGCAGTGTTCCTCCATGAAGTGAGGATCTCATACTAATGTCTCCGCCTCATAATCCTAAAGGCTTTGAAAAAGTCAGAGAGAGAGAGGATGAAAAAAAAAAACATGACAGAAAACTTTCTATATCACTTTTCAAAATGCTTTACGCATTAAGATGAGGATTACACAACAGACTCAGTAGAAAGGAAGAAATAAAGGAGAGAAGATGCGTCAGAATGAATCAAATCAAGGACCAAGGTCAGATAATAGGAAAAGATAAAAGTTTAATCAGGTATCAACCTCAGGTTTATGTACGTGGAGTCAAAAACATAGACTTGAAGCGTAAATAAACACGTCAGAAAGACGCAGCTGAAATGCAAATGCATAGATTAAAATGAGAGCATACCTGTTGCATGAAACACGTAAGCAACAAATGCATCTGACGTGCTCACCGTCTAAACAATGCCCCCCCCCCCCCCTAAATGTTTCCTGGCATTTAAATAACGTGCTTTTCACTTTAAAACACTTTCTTTCCTTCCTGTCACGACCGTAACGTCACAGTGTTTCTTACTCTGATCCAGAATGAAGGCCACGTTGCTCTGAGCCACCTCGTAGCCCTGCTCAGCCAGCAGCAGATACTGGACCAGCGCAGCATCTGTCTCGCCCTCCTTAAAGCTGCCGTACGCCGTCATGAGACGCTCTGACCAGCGGCCACGTTCACACACGTTCTTGAAAAGCTGCAGCAAAGACACAGACACACAGTTTGACACACGTAAGAACTGGGTCTATGGAACAGTGGCGTACACGGCTGTCATAAAGAGAATGGAGCAGCAGCTTCAGGGTGTCTCACCTCCACAGCAGTGTGGCAGGAGCGCATCACACCGGTACCAGTAGCGTGCATCTGGGCCAAGTTGTAGAAGGCCAGGATGTGACCCGCCTGTGAGGCCAGGTTGAAGAATTTAAGCGCCTGCTTGTAATCACGCTTCACACCAATGCCATCTGAGGAGCGACAGGAAGAAGAGAGACAAAAACTGTGAATCAAATACAGGAGAAAAGATGTGTTCAAGTCGAAGGAAATGAGAGTGTGTGAAGAAAAAAGAGGAAGAGAGATTCAGGGCTGGTGAAAGGCGAATCAAATCTTCAGATGCAGTTACAATATTTACCAGACAGACAACAAGGCAAGAGGAGAAACTATGACAGGAGGAGGCCGTGACATACTGTGTACCCCGAGCACACACCACGCACATACAGAGACACACACTCAGCCCTAAACACTCACTGTAATACATGGTGCCCAGCTGGAGTTGTCCGTCCACCCAGCCCTGCTCTGCTGCCTTCTGGAAGTATTTCAGTGCCAGCTCATAGTTCTGAAGACACAAAACACATCTTCAAACGGCTGCTCTGATTCCAGCATGAGGGAGACGCTCTATCAGCCTCGTACACCAAACGACTGTCCTGGGAATTTTAATTTTGCCTTACTCCTAATTTCACATTATCCATATTCCCTCTGCCAAAAACTGAATCTGCCAGTCAGGCACAGAGTAGGCTGCAAAATAAAAATGGGTCTGAGAGTAGACATGCATTTTAAAAAGGAGTGCAGTGTGTGGAGGTGTCTTACCACAGGGACACCTCTTCCATATAGATAGGCCATGCCAAGGCCGCTCTGTCCCACTGGGTTACCCTGGGTTTAGAAGAAAAGCAGTGAGTCAGTAAAACAGACTGCAACCAAAGTATTCTGCTCTACAAAGGCTAGCTGTAGTAACAATGTTCATCAACAGTAAATTACGACTGAAATTAAACCTTCAGATATTTGTTTTATCTTGTGACGAAATTCCCCGAAATTCGTTCTGCTCTGAAGAAAATAGGGTGCAAAACCTGCAGGAACTACAAAACCTAAATCAAAGCACAGTAAGTGTAGTTACTGCTCTCAGCCTTGGCTTCCAGGATATTTGGGTTCTTTCAGGTCAAGAAAATTGCGGTATCACAGCGGATGGTAGACGTAAGAATGCAGATGATGCCAACAACAAAATAAATGAACTTGACAGTGACTTTAGCAAGAAAGCGCGGTCGCCTTTAGATTTAAGTCTCGACTTTGGAACGGCCAGGAGGGCCCTGCCCGAGGATCTAAGGCTGCGTACTGGCTCATATGGGGTCAACATTTCTGCTATGTAACTTGGGGTCAGACCCAGACAGGCTTTAAAAGTGATCAGTAAAATCTTAAAATCAGTTCTAAAACGCACAGGGAGCCAATGGAGGGAAGCCAGGATTGGGGTGATGTGATGCCGTCTGTTAAAACCAGTCAGAAGCCTAGCTGCTGCGTTCTGGACCAGTTGGAGGCGGGAGAGTGATTTATGGTTCATGCCAGAGAGGAGTGAGTTACAGTAATAGAGTCTGGAGAAGGTGAATGCATGGATTATTTTTTCTAAGTCAGAATGTGGGAGCATGGGTTTGATTTTGGAGATAGTTCTTAACTGATGGAAGCAGGCCTGGACAGCTTTATTGATATGAGGTTGGAATTTGAGGTCTGGATCGAATATTACTCCAAAGTTTCTGGCTGCGGATTTGACATTAACAGACAGGGGACCAAGGCTATTTTCAATGGGACTGGTGGAGTTTAGGGGAGTGAACGGTATGATTTCGGATTTGGAGTTATTGAGTTGAAGAACGTTTTGGGCCATCCAACAGTTGATATCGCTGAGACAATCTAACACAGCAGCTAGGCTTCTTGGGTCATCCGGTCTCAGCGGGAGGTATATCTGTGTGTCGTCCGCATAGCAATGGAAAGACACGTTGTGGCCGCGGATGATCTGACCGAGCGGAAGCATATAAATAGAAAATAAAATTGGACCTAAAATTGAACCTTGCGGTACACCACAGGTAATCTGAGTTTTCGAGGATGTGTAATTACCTATGGTGACCGCAAAATGTTTCAGATGATACGTCATGATGATGATGATGATGATGATGATGACTTGACGTCATCATCATTTCAGTCAACCCTGATAAAGTCAATATTACCACAAAATAATACTTCAGGGTTACTTAAAAAAAAAAAATCCCTGATAGTGGACCAAACATTAGTCGACAGTCTATCAGGAGCTGTGCCTTGTCAAAATAAATCCAAACCTATATGACTGGAGCATGTGTGACTTTACTTTGAAAGGACAGACACAGGNTGTAGCACAGTGTTAACAATGTAACTGATACTATTCTTTCTCACACCTTCAACTCAAACCACTTAAATATATCATTTAATCATTACATTCATATCAGAAACATGCAGGAGACTAGTCCACTGATGGACCCTGATGAGGACTGTTGGTCGACTAGGAAAATTCTTAGTCTACAGCTTCATTCTTACCAAGTCAGAGGCTTTCTTAAAGTACTGCAGGGCTGTCTCGTTGTTCTGAGGAAGATACTCGCTGCCTTCTGAGTACATCTGAAGGATAGAAGGATTGACAAATCAAAAACCTGATGCACTGTCTTAATAAATGCACTGCACCGCCCTCTGTTAACACAGCAATGCCAAAAGAATCATTGGCTTTTATTTATTTTGGAATTCATTTAGACCATCTCTCTGCTCTCCAACTCACTGCTTCTCCCAAGTTCTCACACAGTATGGGCGACATATTTATAATGTTTACAAACAGAGCTGTGAAACAGATGGGTGAAAATATCACATTTAAATATATACTACTAATTAGATTGTTTTAAGTAGGGGGCAATGTTCAGAAAACTTATAAGTGTAAACAGAAAGAACTGTAATAAAACTATCTTAGTACAGTGTTTAACATCTTTCCCACCAAATAACAGAGAGACAAAAGGAATGACAGTCGTGTCACCCACCTTGCCGAGGAAAGCCATAGCGTGTGTGTTCCCCGCATTTGCAGCCTGGGTGAAGTAGTCATACGCCCTCTGTTGGATGAGAAGCATCAGGAACACATTTAAGAGTGTAAACTACAATCACAAGAACACAGTGCTTAGAATTAATCTTTGAAATAAAAGGTCACCTGATGATTCTGTTCTACTCCACGTCCTCCATGCAGGTGGAGCTGACCTAACCCCACCTATCAGGGGAAACAAAGAACATAGTTAACTTCAATGACACATGATAAGTATTATAAATATGCAGATTACATGTCAGATTGATACTTTATACATTTGGTATATGACTCAGATAGATGTACTGTATGGCAACGAGGCCTGTCACGATAACTACTTTTGTTGTTTCAGAAAAGCAGTGACAAACAATTTTATTTTCATTTTGAGACCATTTCATGCCACTGATATGATGATAGTAGCATCATAATTAAAGCACAGTCTTTCAGAGAGCAAAGGCCTTTTAATTCTTAAGAATATCCAGACATTGAAATTAGAATATGAAAAAAATATGTGACATATTTTTTAAGTAGTTAACACCTGTTAATATATATAAGAATGTCTATATAAAAGTAAGGTGCCTTTATAAGGGGAGCCTAAAATGACTCAGTTTGAGACCATACCGTATCAAATAACGGACGGGACTATCATGATGTCACCTACTGGTTTGTGGACTGCTGTTTTGAAACCTTGAGTGCAGCATTTTGGCTTACACCATCTTGGTTTTTACCAAAAAGCCAAAAGAGACCACATTTGGATGACAGGGGGGATTTCACACATAAACAGTGGCGACGCCTTGTAGACAGCCTGCCTCAAGTGGACCCCCCTCAGATGTAGGCCATTTTAAAGGCACTACGTGTAACAATTTCAGTTGAGACAAACAAATTTTGCAGTCAAAAGTGTGTCCTAGCACATGTGTATTTACCTCCATCAGCGTATCTAAGTATGTCCGTAAGCTCCGAAATTCTCATTTACATATATATTGCGACCGGTGTCTCATCATGTACGTGCGCCGTCTTGAAAATACAGGTACGTACAGGGACATACTTGAGAAATACGGAATCGCCTTTCGCGTTTTCACTTGTCGGTTTCCGGTTTCCGCCTGCAGGTAGAGTGACGAAAAGCAGCAGCAAGCAGGCTAGTCACAAGTGCCGGTGCATTTGAAAAAAGGCAAAAAGGCAACGTGACCGGCGATTTCAAAAAACGAGGGTCAACATCGGGGTAGCCTTTCCCAGGTGGAGAGAGCTGCTGAAGGAGAATCACAGCTAACAGCGGCTAACAGCTGTTAGCGACGCAGTGTTGCGAGGAGAAGGATGAGGTGTGTGAGGTTGAGCCACTTGTCAGTTGTCAAAAGACAAGACGTGATTGGTTTGTTTCGATTTACACCCGCCCCAACAGTCCTACATTGTAAACACAGTCAGCATGGTGAGGAGGGGGTTTGTCAACTTGCGTCGCGTATGTCTGTGTAGGAGCCTGAATGAATACTCCATGAAGTATCGGATGACATGGTTTCATCAATGTTATCATAGCTTTTTGGTGAACAGCAGCTACTGTTGTTGCAATACGCATTTGAGACAGTGAGGCGCTAGAATGCGCAATCTGTTTGAATGCAATATATGATTTCAACGTTAGATGGGAGAAATTCCTACACAGTGCCCGTTTAAGCCTTAATAAAATGTAAACCGGTGAGTTATGACAATTCCAACTTCATGAATGTTGAAATTACCTATAGAGACCAAAACCATTTCTTGTACCGGCTGTAAACATGATTATTTCTACTGTAAAGGTGGGCATTTTAACATGGGGGTTTATGTCAGCTGACTGGCCTTTGGAGACAGCCTCAAGTGGCCGTTCAAGGAACTGCACTTTTTGGCACTTGGCGTCTTTTTTCAGCCCCAGAGGTTGAGACTTGATACAATATTTGGCAAAACCAAAACCAAGTGATGCCTCTTATGATTAATAGACAAGCTTAGCAAAGCTTCAGGAACACTGCAGTTACCCCTCTCTAGCTATGCTAACATTACCTGTGGTGTTCCCCAAGGATCGATTCTTGGCCCTTTACTTTTCTCACTCTATATGCTACCACTAGGTCAGGTTATTCGCAATTTCAACATCTCTTTCCATTTTTATGCTGATGATTCTCAAATATACCTATCTATAAATCCATCAGACCTCACCTCAGTTAACATACTCACAGCCTGTCTCACAGACATTAAAGCCTGGATGTCCAGCAACTTCCTTATGTTGAACAACTTTAAGACTGAAGTGATGGTGTTTGGACCTAAACCGCACAGAGATTCTGGAACCCAGATTTTATTTTCATTAGGATTACAGTGCACTCATGAGGCTTGAAATTTAGGGGTAATCTTTGACTCAAATCTGAGTTTTTCTAAACATTTTAGCAATATCACTAAGTCAGCCATCAGTCAAATCAGGAACTTCGCCAAAATTAGATCCTTTCTTTCATTCAGTAATGCTCAAACCCTAATCCATGCTTTTGTTTCTAGCCACTTAGATTATTGCAACTCTTTATTTACCGGACTGCCACTGAAATCCATCAACCGCCTTCAACTTATTCAAAACACTGCAGCTAGAGTTCTTACAAAAACCCGATGGTATGAGCACATCTCCCCTATTCTGGCCTCATTGCACTGGTTACTGGTGGTGTTCAGAATTGATTTTAAAATTTTATTGTTTGTTTTTAAGTCACTGGACGGCCTCGCCCCATCTTACATTTCTGATCTCCTTAGCCCTTACACCCTTCCTCGCACTCTCAGGTCTGCTGACCAGCTGTTACTTTTGGTCCCCAGATCCAGACTTGTGACTGAAGGTAGCAGGGCATTCACTGTAAGGGCTCCACAGTTGTGGAATGCACTTCCTTTGGGTATCAGACAAGCTACCTCAGTGTCGTCTTTTAAAACTCTGTTGATAACTCACATTTATAGGTTGGCTTTTAACTAATAAGTTTTATCTGACCTATGCTTTTACTGTTTCTTTTATTATTCATTGTCTTATCTCTGTTTATTTTTGATCGTGTAATACTGGGATGAATTGTGTGTTTTGCTTTTATGTTTGTGAAGCACTTTGTAAACTTGTTTTTTTGAAAAGTGCTATATAAGTAAAGTTTATTATTATTATTATTGTTGTTCTTGGAGGGTAAAACTATAATGACTTTTTGGCTTCTTGCTAGGGGCCGGCAAGCTAACGACAACCAGGACCGTATGTCTTCCGCTCCAAGCATGCAGCTGAAGACTACCAGGAAGCTACACTCTATTGTCTTTTAAGTGTTGTTTTATTTTTCTTCTGACTTGCGCAAGTAGGTGGAGTGAAGAGAACAAAAGGGTTAATCGCTGCACCCAAGACTTGTGAAGGTGGGAAACCCCTGACATCATGGTGGCTCAAATGTTGGTGAAATTCTTATGTAAACACTCCCGCATGTAAACACAAGGGCAATACTGAGGACATAAAAGTGGTTGTTACGGCCATGCCTGTTTATCATATAAGTCAATACTGTAATTATCATGACAGGCCGAATGGGAAGGTGAAATCACTTCATAATATCAGTGCAGAAATCAATGTATTGAACAGAGAACACTTCTTGAAGGTGACACTCTTTTACCTGAGCCTGTACGTCTCCTTTCTCCGCCAAAAACTGATAGTACTGGATCAAGTCCTCCTCCAACATCCCGCTGGTAGATCCTGGATTTTCCACCTCATCCAGCAGCCTGATCCTCTGCACCGCTGAGCCCCCTGTCAGGGACACATCACTGGCCACTGCAGGCGGTGGTGGAGGGCAGAGTGCAGCAAAAACAAGTGGAAGAGAAAGAATTGTGATTAGGTTATTTGCTTGAGAGGAACCAAAACATCATACCTGGATATTATATTTTAAAAATGCAGTAAACGCTCACCCTGATTTGCCACAAGCCTGTAGTGTGTCAGTGCTGACTCACAGCTCTGAGGAACACCAACACCTCCCCAGTATCTGTACCCCTGATTAAACAAGAAGAGGAAATGTCATGTTTTTTTGACGCAAAGGCGATAACATCTTTGTTGTTGTAATACTAACAGAAAAATCAACTCACCAGAATCATATGAGCGACCAAGTTTCCACCCAGTGCGCCGAAGGTGTAGTAAACCAAGGCCTGAGGAACACAGTGTGAATAATACGTGAACATTTATCAGAAAAAGAAACTGCATTAACATAGCATTATTATTTCACATGCTTTGGTCCAAAGTGCATTTACACTGACATGGTTTATACAGGCACTACTAAATGAAATTCAATGACTTTTTCATGCACTTTTTTCATTTCCAAGGACTTAATTTGAAGCAGCTAATTCATTTTTAAATATATTTTTTCTAAGCATAAAAAAAATGATGTGATCAATGTCTCTATTTTCTTTTTTTCTAATTTGCATTTGACAACATGAGAGCTACGGTGTTCATACTACTTCAATGCAGCACTTTCTCACACAAGTTTCATAGCGAGAGCGTGAACGTTATCACAGAATCTCACTACAACTCATCTCCACCAGCGGTTTCCTGCTGCCTGCCCTTCACCTGCTGACTGCCTGCACATGGCGCAGGAGGAGAGGGAGAGACCCCGCTGCGCTTGCCTGATATCAGACAGAACTTTCAACTCGCTACAAAAAGCACGAACTAAAGCAAATATCTTTGAAATAAAACTATCTTGCTGCTCCAACAAAAATGTTAAATCTGGCAAATCTTAAAACGCAGTGTGATCCCAGTGAATATATCTCTTGTATGCTTCACTCCTCAGTAAAGGCTTTGTATAAAGCCTGGGACCCTTAGTTATAGCACATTAGACATACACCATCATCTTCCATATTACAGGAGAGCAGTCTTCCTGTACCCTTGCCAACCTTGTTAATTTGTTGCTGCCTCTGTGTGGATGAAGGAGGTAAGAAGGGTTGGTGATGCATGTCATGCCCACTTTTTTTCTCTTCTTTTTAACTACTCATTTTATTTGTCATGTCCGAGCTGTTTTGTTCTGTGTTGCTTGTAAAAAAAAATGTAATAAATATATGTTCTTAAAAAACAATTAAATAAAACTATCTGTAAGTAGCTCGAGGAAACCAAACCAGCTGGAACTTAAGTTTCAGTGAAGCTATGACATTTGAGCACCGCTGAAGACAGATGAAAACAAATCAGAGTGAAAAGCCGGCTCATTAAGTTAAGTCATATTAAGTTTAGCCAAGCCAACATCGGCCTGTAGGTCTAGCCAGGGTTTAAGTACAAAGAAAATACAGGACATCATAAAGGCAAAGAGAAAAGAAGAGAGAGAGGGAGAGTCACAGTCAGTGACACGTCATAATTGAAAAAGAAATAAAGCTCACCGATTTCTGATTCTGAGCAATTTAATTATAATGATATGATGAACAAAAGATTGGTCAAAATATAAGACAGCATTACATGGTGCATGGCTGTTAAAAAACAGGCTATTTTAAAGGTATTCCAGTACTTAGGACCTTGCGGTAAACCCTGCAGTAAGACATAACTTAAAATAATATTTCAAATATATTCACTGATAATATTCTTAACCTGTTTACCGTTTTATTTATTTTTTATGTTTTTTATTTTATTGATGATGTTGTTGTTGTCTGGGTTTTTTGTCTACTTTTTTTAATTTGCCTATTTGTCACAATGGTGTCTTAGATTTTGAAAAAAATAATAATAAAATGAATTAAAATAAAATAAAACAAAACAATATAAAATTAAATTAAAAAATAAATAAATAAGAGACACAACTTCAGTCATAAAGAATAAGAAAAAAAGTACCTTAGCCTGACTCGAGTTAACTCCAAGTCCTGCTGCGTACAGGAAGCCAAGAGCCTGTGTAAAAGTCAACAAAGCATAATGTTACATAACTGACTCTCTGAGCACAAATTATCTGCTGTTTGATAAGACGTCAGGTCAAAACGTCTTTTCTCGGGTGACACATTAACATTTTGGATGGGATCTTTACCGTCTGTGCTTTAGGCGAGCCCTCTATGGCGAGCTTCTCAAACATTTCTCTGGCCTTGGTGACGTTCTGGTTCATGTAGTCTCCAAACAGCATGGCGTACGCCACCTTCTCCATGGCCTTCTGGTGGCCCTTCTCTGCTACCTTCTGCAGCTTTTCATATAATCTGAGAGAGTGGTTGGAGAAGCAGAGGTAGCATGAGTGAAGTTAGACTGACATGGGCATGATAAAAGTAATGTGTACACAACAAACAGGTACTGATGTGACATATAAAGCAAATAAGGGTGTGCTGAGCAGAGTCACGTGGTAAAATGCAAAAAATAAATTTACAGTCACATCGGATAATGTTGCTTCCTGTGTAAACAAGGAGCTTTAGGTCATGTGATGAGTGTTCATACACTGAAGGCTACATTAGTTCAGGGTACATTTTAATTTTCTGGCTTCTTTCTTGGCTTGTGTAACCCCAGTGGTCTTCCAACAGCCCTGATGTTTTAAACAAAAACAGAGGAAATATCTGCCATCGTCAGTGTGGTTGGATCAAGCTCATTTATTTTTTCCTTGAACAAAATGACAGCACTTTTGTCATTACAGCATTTGCAATAAACAAATCCAAATGCTTCTTAGAAAAAAACACAGACGTCTTCAAGACAGAAGATTGAAAAGCAGGTTGATAAAACCAGTGGAATAAATCAGAGGGTCTAAACTCACTCTTTCTTCTGGGTCCTCCTGGTGGTGGCATTGAGCATGCGCAGCACAGTCTGATACTGCTCCTCAGCCTCCTCGGCCTGCAGCCTCTGCTGTGCCTGCTCCTCCGCTAAAAGAAGGAGAGAAGAAACCATGAGAACATGCAGATAAACCTTTGGCAGAAGAAAGGGCGAACGCAACTCTGGAAATAAAACCATGATGTGCTCTCAGTGTGGTTTTCATCATCAGTTTCAGTAGCTGATGAGCTTTTTCAAATGCTTTTTATTTGACGAGGAAATAATGATCGATAAACATAATCTATCTTTAATTTGGCTTCAAAATAACACACTGTGCCCTCTTTACACCTGGCAGTAAGACGCATCTTTACAGATTGTATCTAGTTATGTTTAAATCCTTTTACATTAACATCTGGTGTTTAAATGTGTCCTCAGTTTCCGCATTATGATCCGACTGGGATCCAATCAGAGCAGTTGTAGCCGTCTCCACCATTTGCTTAGCCATCAATTCATAAATGACTTGGATGTGGTATGAAGTGCCAAGTTTCGCTTGTATAGTTTTGTTGGACCAAACTGAAAGCACACATTTGGACTCGTCTTGAATCTGGCCTGTAAAGTATAACCCCTGCAGCCTCCGTGAGGGACTTTACTGGCACCGCCCCCACCTGTCAACAACTTGTGTAATAAGAACGGAAAACATAAGTTCCAATTACACAAGTTGCACATTGTGATATTGTCTGCATTTTCAGAGAGCGTAAAAACAAAAGTAATATTTCAGAAAATCTTGCTGGTTCAGATATTTCTTTGTTATATACGTACGTCTGAGCCAATCAGCAAGATTGAGAAGGCAACAACGAGGTCAATGAGGGTGAAACAGGCCTACTGATTATTAAGACAGTGATCCATAGGGAGACTGCATTATAGATGAAGGAGACGCTGCAGCAGTGTTAGCGTCAGATGAGAAAGAGACAGTCGTGTGCGATCACGTACTCCCACCCATCTGTATGTACGCTTGTGTTTAACGTGGTCACAATGCGCCCCTGATAGTCTGGCTGATCAGATCACAGTCTGACCTTAATGCATTGAAGGTGCCTTTACACCTGTACTTTCATGTCACCAAGCACTATCCAACTGCAATATGATCACCCAAAACCCATTTTAATATGAGGTGTAAAGGGGGTCTACAGGTTGTTACTAGTTTGTCATATTTGCTTTGGGGAAGTCTTCTTCTTATGACAGCCAACATATTAAGTTAAAGACTTACTCTCACAGAAACCCCACTTCTTCTCCTGGTCATAGTCGTAGATTGTGGCGCACCACAGCCGTCCATCACCCCGTCCATCAGTGGTACAGTCGAAGTACTCCTTCCCCTGGAAGAGGAATGGGAAGATGCAGGGCTCTCCATGGGCCGTACCTCCATTCACCACAGGAACTGTATTTAAAGAAAACACATCATTATAACACATAAAGTAAAAACAACTGGATACAGTGTCATTTCATACAGAAATAAATGTCAGCACGTCTCTTGTGATTTTCTTTCTATTTCTTTTCTAACGTATTTAAAACTTTACATCAAACATACAAAGTCTGTTAATTTTACTAACTGTCACTAAATGCCCGTCTTCATACAAGCTCAATAACACAGCCACTCATGCAGGATGGCAGCAGGCAAATTACTAACAATCCCCAAGTAAAATGATGTAACTGACTGCAAGAGGAGCCACAGGTGCAAGGCGCTGTTAATTTCTCAGGGGGTTTAACAGTTTATCCAATCTGGTGCTGCCCTGAAACCACACGCCGCTTCGCTCAGAGTCAGCAGAACTGAAAACAGGTTCAGCGTGTCGAGAGTCATCAAAGCTCACGAAATAAAACGAGATAGTCTTCATTCTCAAGAAGACTGACTGCAGATAAGGCAAAAACGTGAGGGCATTGAGGAATCAGTAAAACTAACAGATTATCACTGCTGCAGGCCAGAAACATCAAACACACATGCTTCCATCAGAGCTGAGAAGCTGTTGTAGATTCAGACAACAGGTTGTGCAAATGCACCAATAAAATGACACCTTGATGAGAATCTTAACATCTTTACCTCAGTGACTCATAAGGAGCTAAACTCTGAAGTTTTTGGACATCAAATAATTAAAATAAGTTCAGAGCAGACAGCTGAATCTCTGAAACTGCATGCCTCAACCTCAAGTCTCACTTCATTACAAGGTTATAAACTGATGCCCGGCGGCTCACCAACCCTGCCATGCTGTCTAAAGCCATGCAGGACCTTAAAGGCGGTGTCCTAGAGTTCCATCATGTTTTCCATTTCAAAATTTCATACTTTTCCAGTCTCCAATTTCTTCTCGGTAGATTTTTCAGACCATGTTTGACATCCGAGTACAAACAGCTAAATTTTTGTTACGTAAATAAATTATTTTAAAATCCAACCATTAACGTGCATGTTAAATTATGAGTAAGTATGCGATTATGTTGCCAAATAACTGCCAGAAGATTGGAGCTAGTAGGGCTGACCCGAATGCTTCAACTGTTGCCATGTGAATCAACATTACAGTCCCAAATTGCCCGTGCATTAAGAAATAGTAATCCAACATAATTCATGATGCATCAATATCAGTTATTAGTTATTCAGACAAGGACATTTAAAGTTAGTGACAGGCCCAGTTTTGTGACTGACAGATACGGTAACATGATGTTAAAAAACCCTTCTAGCACGTACAGTAGATTGATATTATTAGATTGGAAGCAAACGCACGCTCCTGTGCATTCTGCCCTCATGAAGGATGCAATGCACTACCTACATTTGGAAAAGATGAAATTCTCCTTAAGAGGGTGTGGAAACAAATTCTACCAGATCTGGCAACCCTTTATAGACCACTTTAAGAAAGCTGCACCGACTTCTTCCCCTGACTAGCCTCGTGTAAATATCAAAAAACACGGTCAACCTGACATCCTTCTAAAAAAAAAACAAAAAACATGATGTTGAGAAAGTAAAACGTCCGGAGTAGTTTCAACATTTACAAAGATGACAACCCCAAAAAGTCGAGTGCCAGATATGCCAAAGGAAACTGGTATATAACAAATTTACACCTAGCTAGTATCAGCTCAGCCATCTTGTAAAGTATTAATATTTCTAGCTATCATGGTGAATGTAACTACGACCTTCATGCTAAAGTGTCTAACTGTCACATCATTTTAGACGCATCAGCTAAAAACTGATGTTTCAAAAAGTGTCCTCTTGTCTCTCATCCCCCCTCCAAGCTTCAGTTAATCCTAAATATTTCTCAAGGAAGCTTCGATGCCCCAAAGCTGGTCTTCAGGACAGCCCTTGTAGCTGTGTACTGCAGCTCATAAAAATCAATTAACTCCAAACCCAGACAAGTTCAGTGCACAGCATTTTGTTCAAGCTACTCTACTAAAACAGGGAAATGTTATTCAGAGTTTGTCATTTTAAATTAAACAACTGTATACCTTCTACCCCTACAGCAACAGAAGGGATGTTCATGTACAATTCACTAGAAAAGAGAAATTAAGTCCTTCAAAGAAATCTCCATCCAAAAAGGAAGTGTCGTAACCAGTGCTCTCTGTCCTCATATGAAATTTCCTTAACATACTGAATGAGTAATAATATTGTGTCTCCCCCCCCCCACATCTTTAGACTCTTTTACAAATCAAAACCATAAATTAGTTGAAAAAAGTGAAATAATGTCATTTTCACGGCGTCTGTTCGGCCTTGTGTATTTGCTGTGTGCATGGACGACAGTAACGCAGCCATCAAGGTTTAGTTTCCTTACACAGAAACACCACTGCATAACTCATTAATATTTGGTTATCTGTGATGCAAATCAAAGATATTGCCCAGTTTTCTTTCAGAGCAATTTGGTCGCAGATGCCTGGCTTTGGTTTGGTTATAAGGCATTTGGGGCAGAGCTGTTTTGCTGGCTGTGAGGTGTTGAGGCAGCTGTGCGTTCAGCGGCACGCCATACTTCTTGACTTGCTTTCAACAACATCCAACTGACCTGCACTCTCTTATACAGTGGTACTGGCAAACTTTGCTTGTATGATCAGTTTATTTTTAGAAGAAGTTCTGAATTCTTTCCCATACTAATCCAGAACTGGAAATGACTTAAATCAAACTCCATAGTTTTCCGTACTGCGTAGGGAGCCTGAACTTCTTATTTTAAGATGCTATAAACATTAAATCTTCACAGCTGAAATGCTTGGAGCCACAGTTTCAGTGTAGTCTAATAGATATTCCACTATTCCATCCATTTCTGGCTTTAACTGGACAGGCAAACACTCTACTCAAAAGTCAGTCTGCCACCAGTGACAGTCAGTATGCCAGCTCGTGATCTCTGTCTCGCACAGACATTTGGAGACACATACATATGCCAAGAAAACAAACCACAGCCAAGAAAAAGCAGCGCCTGTGTTCCGTAGTTTAAACAGAGAAGCTCAAAACTCAGCTGTAACATTCAGTAACACGTTTAAGATTTGAGGTACCTGAGGGCATCATAACCAGTTCTTTGTTTCTGGCTGCACTGCATGAAGTATTTACAGCTCACTGTTTGAGCTTAAACTTTTGTCCTTACCCTCTTTTGGTTTCTCCTCAACTGGAGAAGGCTGCTCTGGCAGGTCCTCCTTCTCCTCTCCCTCCAGTCCTTCACCAGGTAGCTTCTTCTCCTCCTCTGGCTGAGGGGCTTCATGACCAGAGGTCACAGAAGCACCAGCCACAATTTCTGACACCAGACGGACGTCTTCCTCTTCAGAGTCTGGGTCATGGTAAGACTGGAGACGTAAAGAAGAAGTTATGGTTAAGAAACAGATGAAAGAGGGGAAACGGCATTGCATATTATAACAGGCTGAATACAGTTGACCAAGACAAACGCTTCAGATGGCTGTGTTACAGAAAATTAGTGATATATAGATTTCTTTTAAACGTAACAGTGATTTCTCTCAAATGTCTTGCAATGCTGTTGTCTGCTCACATCTTCTTAAATGCACTGAAAAGGTGCAACAGAGCAGAAACATTTTGACTGCTCCGTGCCAATTTGGGTTTAAAACATTGTCATTTTCCTGATGCAATAAAGACGACAATTTGGAGGAGGCTTTTGGAAAATAGAAATCACAGTTAGTTTTTTGAGCCAGCACCTGGACAAGATAGATCTGTTTTTCTCACTGATAAACTGCAGTTTAACAGTGCCAAGTTACGATGACGATCAAGCACTTCCTCCTTTTTCTAAGGTGAACTACATTCAAAATATATTTGAGGTAATAGCTTGGTCATCATCTCATGTAGGCAAATGATAACACAGACTAAGGCTGTAAATCATGTTAGTTTCAACCCATAGAAGACACTAGGTAGCAGATAACCCATGCATTTATACCACCAGGCGTCTGCTTCCCATCATGTCTACATTTCCAACATAACTAATGTATTTTAACCTCAGGACTTGATGTGTTGACTTGAAAACAAATAGCAACTAGCTCATGACGTACCTTTAGCTCTGGTCCTTCATTCCCGTGTTGCTCCTCGTCTGAAAAGTATTAATATGGCAGGAGTTAACACAGAGTAAACTTGAGATGGACAAAGCTGTTTGCTAAATATAAACAGCTGCCTGCAACAGTTGAAGAAACGCAGACACATATTAACCACCAGTTATATATCACACTCACCAGCTGTCGTTCCTTTGACGAAGACTATCAGCAGAATGGTCACTAAATAAAACGTCCTTGCCGTCTTTAAACACCTTTTAAACCCCATTGTTGTTGATGTTGACAAGCTAACAGTCTGCTAGCTGTAGCTGCTGCTATTTCTATCACCACACATCCAGTTCCTGTTGAGTCACCCTGTTTGGAGCATAAATAAACTCACACACACCCAGCAGAACTAAAGTGTGTCGTCTCTGGGCGACAACTTGGTTAATTCTGGCTGCTGTAGCTGCCAAATAAGCTAACAATGCCAATGCAAAGCGACGCTAGCAGCGTAGTAACAGTCTGAATGACGTTTAACGGTAGCTAGCTAACAAGCTAATGTTACTTAGCCACACAAAAAGACAAACCAAACAGCGTAAAATTTGCAAAAGACGTCAATCCTCGGTTGAATAATATGGTAGCCGAGTAGCTCTTGGTACTTCAAAAACATCCGAGTTTAACAGCGACACGCAACAGCTGTATCCTTTAATTTATATTAGCCAGACACTACTTAGCTGCCCATGTTAAGCCCCTACTATTGATCGACACTTCCTATTCTCGCTATTCGACCAATCACAGCGCGCCTAGTTTGACAGTAGCCAATGAGCAGGCGTCAAAGACGTGTCAGCGAATCAGCTGCGTACACAATTATGTTTCTAGTTGATGGGTTTGTCCACGACATCAGAACACGTTATGAGGGTAATGATCACGGTGCAGGACGCTGCTGTGGACACGTTACTAACTGCATCACAACCACGGCGAATACGAAATTTACAGCTATAAATCAATATATAAATATATAAACAAATAAAATTATACGGTAAATTAAATGTGCCATGCTGCTACCTTATATAACTTAATAATGATTTATTATGTCATATTTTATCCGTTATTATAACTTGCACTACTTTATATCCATACATTAACTTTCTCTTTTTGGCTCTTCGTGTTAGATTTAATTATTATTATTATTATTATTATTATTATTATTATTATTATATAATACATTGTTGGAGGGAGCGTGTGACCCAATTTTTTCAATGTTCTTGTAATTTTTGTTCATTTGACAATAAAGAACTGTGAACCTTGAAATGCAAAAGAAATGTGTATTGTCAGGACAGCCAAGAATTATGCTGTTAATACTTTACCTGCACCACTGACAGTTATCTTCATGATACTAAAACTTGGTCACTATGCAAACACTTAGTGTTCAGCACCAGAATAGTGGGTTGTTGTTTGTTTGTTTTTTTGTGATCAAATTTGTATTATATTTTAAAGAAAGATATAGATAGGTATATGGACGTTACAAAAATAGAGCATAAAATATATATTCACATACATACCTATACATATGCATATATACAGATACATATGAATAAACCACTAAAATAAAATAATAATAAAAAATAATACGTAAAATAACAAAAAACATTTTTTTAATTATATATATATATATATATATATTTATAATAAAATAAATAAAAATTAAATAATAATAATAATGAAAAAAAATTATAGATAGATAGATAGATCCAGAACTCCATACCTCAGTCACATATTACACCTGAAACCCACAGAGGATAGTTCAAAGTGAATGCCAAGTCTCTATTGCTGACTCTTTTGCTCCGTGGACTCTAGCTGTCAACAACTCCAAATAAACAACATCCAAATATGTTAAAACCCATGCTCGAAAAGAGAGTGAATGTGGAGGATTCCAACATGTGGCAACTAGTTTTTTTGCAGCCATAAGTCCAGCCAGCAGTGCTCTTCTCTTGTCCAGTGTCAAACCCAGCCTTGACAAATCATTCAAAAAGAGTGTAGCAGGCGAACAGGGCAATCTGATCTTAAACAACTTAGAGAGATTAAAGGCAACCATCTTCCAAAACTCAGCCACTGGGGTACACTCCCAAAACATGTGAAAATAACTGCCAATCACTTTGGAAGAGCAGAGAGTACACATAGGATCATTAACAGTGGGTTGTTGTTATACCATCAGGCTTAGGACAGATTTGAAGTTGGAGTGTGTGCTCTGTCAAATGTAAAGATACTTATTTAAAACATGTTATTACAGGTTGTTTGTTTTTACAGAAAATGTCTTTAGCACCCATTTTATGTCTCAGTGTAGTTATGTGGTGTCCTGGGGGTTCTTAAATTGTGATACTACTGTTACCATATTAATACAAGCTGTAAGACAGCTTTATCAAGTGGCAACCAGTACATAGCATGGGTGGATTATGAGACAACAGGCCCCTGGGTACAGACATGTGAAAGCCCCCAGCATGAGCAGTATGGAGATATTTTGTGGTTTCAATTATGTGTTTTTGGACGTTTGAATCTGGGGCGCCGTCAGCCTCCATTAGGTGGAGTTGTGTTGCTACCTCCTCTCCCCTTGGATCTCTGCAAGTGATGTGAGGACTCTAAAACTTCACCTGAGCCTCCCTCGGCATATGGGTGAGTAGATAATGGCTGAATCTTCATTTTTGGGTGCACTATCCCTTTAAAGAGGAATCAGAGTGGCTGAAAATGTCTACAAATGCTAAAGAGTTCCTAACTCTCTGAGCAGAGGATGAGATTAGCTGCCATATAACAGGGATGATAAATGATTGCTGCTGCCATTGATATCATTCTTTTATGTCTCCTCCTGGTAGGTACATGTTAATCATGTTAATCATGTTAATCCAAGTGACATTTTGCAGGTGAAGGTCAGGGGGGACTCTTGACTCTTTGGGCCTGTGAGCCTGTGCCTGGTAGGCTCATCCAGTAATCCATCCATAATACATGGGTTTGTGTAATGACAGTGTATATCCCCCTCCACAATAACTGTTCCTGCAGCACCTGCAGCACCTGTAACTCTTCATACTAACATAAATAACTATAGACGTGATAGCTGTGACTTGAACTTAAGACTGAAAAAATATCTATTATACAAAGCTAACAAAGGTACTGAAATGTGTGTGAGTAGAGCTACTAGTTTACTTATAGAACTGTTACTTGATAGAATACAAAAACAATGTATTAGTTACAGGGAAGGCCTTGCATCAGATTAGGAATGAAAGACTTGGATCACATGACTCTATTTTTTAAAGCATTGCTTGACCTTTCTGAATATTATTCTGTTACCTAACAGTTTGAGCAGCTTCAGAACATTAGCTTCCCATTTTAAATCTAAAAGAAGTGTGCGACCACTCCTGGATATGACTGCAGTCAGGATCGACTCCACCACAGGGTGAGGTCACTATGCTCTGCTACATTTGGCGTCTGTCTATGACCCATAATAAGCCAGTGCACTCTGGCTCAGGCCCTGGCTCATAAGCCCCACTAAAACCATTAGCACTCTGACCATTTGACTGACTGGGACCATTAATCCTCAGGGGAAATTAGTCGAATGTGAAACTATGCCTGGTCTGGGCTGTCAGCTAACTGATGGAGAGAGGGAACTTACTGTGAGGAGGTCTGCATATTTGACACTGGATATTATTCATATGACACTCAGAAATAAGACCAAAAAAAAGTGATTATTCCCATGTGTGCGTTAAGTTATATTTGCATACATAAGCACTCATACAAGCAGGTAATTAATAACTGCATGTTTATTTATTTACAGGCTGCTTTAGTGGTCATTTCAAAGGCTGTAAGAAGACAAAGACATCATTAACTTGGGGAAAAATAAAACATTCACAGTAAACACGATAATACAAGGCAGGGAGTGACTCAGATAAAAAATATTTTAAACAGTGACACATTATTTGTACTCGGCAGCTTTCCACAAGAGAAATATCCGGCATGTTTGACTTTGTGCTGCAGATACGATCCTCCTCAGGCTGTCCAAACTGCGAGAAACTGCGAGAAACTGCACAGAATCAGATCAGACCTTTGGTGAAAGCCAAGAGAAACACAGCTACGTGCCAGGGAGATAAAATGGAGATTTTCTATTCTTGGATTAATACAACTTTCGCCAGTGTAATATATCAAACTGATATCCAGACTGTGGAGAGCACGGAGCCAAATATCCAAACAACAAAAGCCAAAAAGTATCAGTGTCCAGAAACTTTTGGAACCCATCATGTGAGAGTGTATCACTGACAAAAGGCCATTTATACAGTCAGCATTTTATTTCTTCAAAGTTATTAAGAGTCTGACAAATCTTTAAAATGATCCAAGTCTTTGGTACAAAACTTTTAAGGCAATTCATGAATTCCGTGCAAGCTATCACACAGGCCACTGTATCTGTCTATGTATATATACAAAAATATGTTTGTTCACATCTGTGCACTGGTCAGAAGCAGTTTTTGAGGATGGATCACACATTAACACACTCAAACATCAAAGGTTTAAAAAGTTAGAATGTACAGCAATGTTAATGTACCATGGAAACAGTGATGTCATCATTGCGTGTCCTGGTTAGCCGTGAGTGACATTATTATGATAGGTTTAGGGGTCACTGTTGAGGTAAAAAGGGCCCCTCACATATAGTTTACAGTACAGTAGTACTTCATCAGCTCTCTCAAGTCCTCATCCAGCCTTAAAGGAGCAGTGTGTAAGATTTAGGGAGATTTAGTGACATCTAGTGGTGAGGATTGCAAATTGCAACCTGCTAAAACTTCTCCTGGTTAGAATTCCTCCACAATTCACTGTTCAGGTTTTTTTTACTGGGAGCTGAATTATCCACAGAGGTCTCTTCCTCTCAAAAACAATCAGATCAGGTGGTTAAAACCCGTTCAACACTAAATAAAGCAGTTTCGTGTTAAAAATCAGTGTTTCTTCTGAATGGTTCGGCACCTCGCAGAAGTGGCTTGCCCAGTGCCTGCTGTTTCTCTCATAATGTGTGCTCAACTTATTCCTGATCCACATATTTAGGAGGTTTTACAGTGAGCTGCATTATTCACAGAGGTCTCCTCCTCCATAAAACAAAACAGATACGATAATTTAAACCGGTAAAAACACAGTAGTTTCATGTTCCACATCAGTGTTTCTCTAATGCTGTCTGGCATGTCAGAGACGGGCCATTAACCTAGCACAGGGGTCAGCGACCTTTACTACCACAGGAGTCCTTTTTGGTCCAGACAAATTGATTAAATCTGTCTGGAGCCACAAAATATATTTGAGCCTTATAATAAAGGTAACACCACCTCTTTAAGTCTAAATTAGCTCATCCACATTACTACTAGGTCTTATCATTAATATGTTTTACCATTAGGTGGCTACTCTGCAGTTAGGTATTCATGAATATATGGTACCTTGCAGTGAAAGTAAACACATCTGTTTATGCACTATTAAATTCAATATATTCCCCCAAGAAGTTCTTATTCTGGATTTTGAATTTCACACTCAAGACGAGCCACCACTCTTGATGTTCGGCACCAGGCCATAGACATAACTATGACTCACATTTGAATGGATTTTAATGTGTTGTAGGCCTGTGGGTTACACACTTTTACAGTTGGATAATGTAAGAATCACTTTAGGCCTACAATGATGATAAATAAAAATTAAATAATCAAAAACAGTGATTCATTTCCTATGAAGCCTAATTTTTGGTCAAAGCCATGGGGAGCCATTAGAGAGGGGCTCAAGAGCTGAACGCGTCTCCAGAGCTGCAGGTTGCCTACCGCTAGCCTAACATCTGTGAATGTGCTCACCTTTTTTCTCCGATAACTTAAGATCAAGATGTTCAAGAGGTCTTTACTGGGAGCCAAATTATCCACAGAGGTCTCTTCTTCTCAAAAACAATCGGACGGGTAATTAAAACCAGTAAAATGCTGAATAAAGCAGTTTTACCTTCACTGTTTGTCCTACACAGTTCAGGACCTTCTAACTATGGTGGCCAACGCGGAAGGCCCTGTCTAGAGCATAGTTTGGCTTGTCCGTTCTGGGCTACTGTAGAAACATGGCGGTGCAACGTAGTGATCTCCATTTACAAGGACCTGCTCCCAGTGTAGATATAAAGGGCTCATTCAAAGGTAACGGAAACACAAAGCTTCTGATTTTCAGGTGATTACACACTAAAGAAAACATAATTATTATATCATATTCCATTTCAGCCAATATATTCCCCTGAGTCCGACACACTGGACCTTTAACACTCATTAACAACAACCTCCATCCCCTTCTAGTTACAGTGAAGAGCTTTGGTATGTCCACATGCACTATTGTGACCACACCTTTAAGGGCTTTTAATACAAATATAAATAAATAAAAGCCAATGTTCTCAAAATTAGTAATTCAGAAAACACATGTATGTGTGTCATGTCATTGATTCATAATTCAATAGCATTTTGATATAATTTTCCCAAACTACATTATTTCAGTTCACTACTGCAGACACAACAAAGTGATTAGTGGCAATAAATCACAGTATACGACTGCAATACTTAGAGTATCACATGATAAGAAGAATCACAATGTTGTTGCTTAAGTGCTGCGACAAACTGGGTGGAATGGTATATTTCCACCACAGTACAAAAGTGGTCTGTCAGGCATCCAGACGTGAAAAGGTATTTTAAAAACAAGTGGTTTTCTTTCACCCGTACAACTGTCTGACAGGCTGGTGGTACCTGAGGCCCAAAAATCCAACATGTAGCATAAGGCAGGTGGAAAATATGTTATGATAAATCCCAGCACATTAATTTACTCTTGTTTTGTCTGTAAATCTGGTTGTTCAATTCAGCGGAGAGAAAATGCAACACGGATTTCACCAAAGTGGTCTCATAAGACTAAAAGAGACAGCTCATTTCCCTCTCACCTGTAGTGCTATCTATCAATCTACGCTGTTCTGGTGTGAGTTGCAGAGTGTTGGAGATATCAGCTGTAGAGATGTCTGCCTTCTCTCCAGTATAATGGAACTAGATGTCACTCAGCTTGTGGAGCTCAAAGTGTCAAAAAATAAATTTGAAAAACTCAACATCAATGTCTCTTTCCAGAAATCATGACCTGGTTACTCAAGATAATCCACAGACCTTGTTGTGAGCAGTTTCATGTAGGAACTATTTTCCTTCTACTGAACGACATCCATCTACCATATTACCACTTATGCAAGATTTATACTTCTGCACTGACTCGATGCCTAACCTACGGCTTAGGTTCTGTAAGCTGAAACCATTTCCCTCAGTGGAAACAAAGCTTTGATTTACTTTAATTTCACAGATAAGAAACAATAAATTGTGAAGACAATAAGGCCTCCACAAAAATAGCATTTTAAGTCTTGTGTGTGATTTATCCTGGCTTCATATGAGCAGAGGAAATCTCTGCTAGCTGCTAGGCTAATTTATACAA
>NC_065517.1:41889317-41895214 GCF_006386435.1 Epinephelus moara
TGTTTAATGTGTGTTTAATGTGTGTTTTGAATCAACTAAACTTTACAGCACTTCACAGAAACCCCACCACTGACTAGTGTTTTGGAGGTGTAAGTATAAATGCTCACAGCGGTGTAGGCTACCTGCATAGGTGACGGCGTAGTGTCTGCATAGAACTGATACCCAAGTATACGGTTAGATCACCTAGCACCACTTAGCTAGCTTACATTACAGCTCAGCCAAGAAGGACGCCATTAATGTTTTCATCTCATACTGTTAGGAGCCTCTTGTCCATGAGTGACTGCACACTTTGTTCGTGTAGTTCAGTATTAAGAAAATAGTTCCTACATGAAACTGCTCACAACAAGGTCTGTGGATTATCTTGAGTAACCAGGTCATGATTTCTGGAAAGAGACTTTGAAGTTGAGTTTTTGGCGCTCTGAGCTCCACAAGCTGAGTGACATCTAGTTCCATTATACTGGAGAGAAGGCAGACATCTCTACAGCTGATATCTCCAACACTCTGCAACTCACACCAAAACAATCTAGACTGATAATTAGCACTACAGGTAAGAGGAAAAATATGCAGTTTTGATTTTGGGGCAAACTGTCGTTTAAAAAACTGCCACTGGCCTACTTGTATTTTCTGGCAGTTTTCAGGGCAACCCAAATGTGTGAAACCATGCAAACACCTGTGTCAAAAATCAGCAAGTTGCTAAAAGCAGACGGTCTGTGTGTGTCCAGAACCAGCAGGAACACAGAGACCAGGAGATGTCTCTTCTCAGTAGGACACAGTGGTGAATATTTGGACCTGTTCATTATCCAGCAGGGCCGGTGTAGGAACGAGCTTATCGCTGCACAGCTTTGATGACCCATTCTGCTGCAGGGTTCAGCTGGAAGAGGTCTTTCATATACGTTTCCCCATCTAGACACCTCTCCTCTGAGGGAAGACAGAAGAGAAAAGAGAGACGTGATGTAGTTATTCTCGTCTATGGCCTTTAGACCCACAGCAGGAAGTACATTTGTCACCATTAGGCCTGTTGGCTCAATAGCTGGGTCATCAGCACAGGCTAAAAATGTTAAACACTGTAATTAATCAGATTTTAGCAGGAGCAGGACTTACTGATGTTTCCACCGATCTCATAGAGACAGAGATCTTCTCGTTTCACTGCCACTGAACTAAGAGGACAAAGTGAGACAAAGAGTTAAGGAGACATGAAGGGAGTACAGGCTTCATAAGACTAATACTCTATATATACACGTTACCTGTCCTGGCTGAGGAAACGTGTTAATACATCAGCAGCCTGCAGCTCCTCAGTCAGCTGAACGGCCATGGACACTTTACTGAACTGTGGTGCCTGAACTCGAATAAATCCCTGTGAACTCTCCTGGTTGTAAACACAGACAGAAAGAGAAACACAGAGTCAATCACACCGCCATAAACACTTCACAACGCACTTGAGACAAGAATGTGGACTTGGATAAATGCCTGTTCTTCTGTTTAATAAACTCCGAACACTGTTTGGTCTCAGAGCACTTAGCTGAGCATGCAGGGTCAAGTGTCGCCACAGCTGCTCCCTCAACACTGGATTATCAAGAAGAACAGGACTTTCTAATATGCTGCTTTACTCTGCTAGCTTAGCTGTCTTTATAGTAGCATGTTTGCTAAAGACAAAACATTTCTCTAGCTTGTTAGGCAACTACATGTTCCTATTTTACCTGATGTCAGATAGGCTATTAGCCAGCTAGCACTGGGCAACAATATGAGGACGGAAAGACGTTTGACTCCTTCTTTGGAAAGATGTTGAATTCAACCATACGACTAAGGCCTAGTTCACATTACACAATTTTCACCACGGTTTTGATGTTGCAGAGGATCTTGAGAGCCACCTTGGGTCGGAGGTGAGTCGGCAGATAGTCTGCCACAACGAGTCCTCATGTGTGAACAAGCCTACGAGCAAGTCGCCCCCTCGTCTGTGACTGGGACTGGATATCTGGCATGCTAGAAAACTGGAGAAGGCTGACACGACAGACAAAGAGCATCAGCCAATGAGAGGCGGGTTACGTCCCACGTCAGCACGCAGGAGGACGGAAGAAATGTGAGGAGGACAAGCCGCAGGGCTGCCAGGTCCGCTTATTAGCCGCGACGTTGGGCTTGTTTTTTTGTAAAGTTGCTTACAAATACTGGTAGTCGCGGGTTGTGTTTTTTGGGCTTGTTTATAAAGTGGAGTTGCTTATTTGGGCTTGTTTCCATAGCCCTGGTTGCTTGTTTCTCTCCCCAGATCTGGCAACACTGACAAGTTGGCGAGCAACAACAACAATGGCGGCGTCCACAGGATCACGGGGAGCGCGTTGTGTTTGGACCCAGGCCCTGGAGGCAGATCTGATTCAACACTGGGAAGAGTATCCATGCCTTTACGATGTGACGTGTCCAAGTTTGGTGACGTCACCGCGTTATCTGGGGCTCTGTCGGCGAGGGCTCGGTGGAGAAATCTTGTGGTGTGCACACACAGGTCGTAACGACTCCCACTGACAGAAACACACGTCGCCAGGTATGAACACTCAAAGATTACGATAGTCTCCGCGACATAAAATCAGGGTGAAAATCGTGTAATGTGAACAAGGCTTAAGTGTCATTATTCTCTGTCAATGACATTGGCATGAAACATTTGGAAGAGGCTGGATTCTGGTTACCAAACAACACAACATCAGTGTCCTGACACTGTCTTTTGGTCACCTAACACCACTTAAAGTCAACCAAATATCACTGAGTTAAGATGATGGTGGCCAGCTGAGTAGGGTGCTGGAAGTATCAGAGCTGGAGTTATTTGTTTGTTTTATTCATAGAGGTCATAGTAAACACAGAAATCATAATCAAGGTGAAGGGAACGAGAAAACTGGTTTCATTTCAAGAGACCTAGTGACATCTGTGTTCATCTAAAAAAAATGGGTAAAAGTCCTCCTCCCTACTCCTCAGTTTCTCAGCTGAGGAGCTCTCTTAAGGGGTAAGTGGCTCTGTGAAGAACTTTTATCTTTACCAGGATTTAGTCTTAACTTTAAGGGGAAATTCTTAGAAAACATGATAAAAAGAATTTTCTCAGAATTATGTCACTAGAGGCAACTCTTAGGTTTAGGAAGCTCTGATGCCCACATGTTGCACCATAGAAAAGATTTACAACAGGAAAGACATTCCTAAACATCACCACTAGATGTCACTGTTTCTCACAGACGACTGAGAGACAGTGGTCATCAGAGTTCACACTAGAACCACCATAGGGTGATTGGTGGGTATGAAATTGGGACTATTTAGGATTTTACATTGTCTTACTGTTTCTATTTTGCTTTAATTTAGCTATGGAAATAGTTGTTTTTAGCCATGATGTTGTTTCAATTACTGTTTGAAGTTGCTGTTAGTTTATGAGGTTGTATAATGTGATTTATTCTTCAAAAGCCTGAACAGGGATAAGGCCTGCAAATTAGCTCCATAGGAATTTGCTAAATTTGCTATACTTCAGTGCATCTACGGGTAAATTAGTTGCCAGCTTTGCTGATCTGCTCCAGTGATGGTATTTTATTCTTTATTTTATTGTTGTTATTATTATTATTGCCCTATTTTATTTACTTGAACCCCACAGTGTTTTAAATATGGGATCAACCATGTGAAGCACTTTGTAACTTTGTTTTGAAAGTGCTTTTTAAATAAAGTTGATACTGCCATGAAGTGTTCAGTCCGAGTTAAAAAATCAAAAACATACTGTAAATTTTAAAATAGCAGTTTCTCATAAACACATTTCTTCTTTTGATTATTATTATTATCATTGACAAAGATTTCTACGAAAAAAGAACACTGACAAAACCACAGGATTAAAACTCGTACCTCGGGGACGGCTTTATCAGATGGTTTGTCGGTGGTAATCTTCTTCAGCAGCTTTCTGACAGCTCGCTCTTTATTTTGTTTCCGTTGACTTTCCATGTTTTGTTGTCTGACCTGTGTCATGATGAACTTGGGGATCTGGAGATAAGACACACACACACACACACACACACAGAGGTGCACACTGTACCATCCTCCATACTTAATAGGAAAATTAAGCTGGATGCTTTTGTGTTGCATCAGGATGATTTGCTAAATAACTGTTGACATGGAAACTAACAGTCTGTTTATAGTGGTGAACTGAACAACATATGAAGCCAGAGAGCTCGTTTTGATCCTTACTGTCCAGAGAAGATTCTGGTATCTAATGAGCAGCCGGACGATGTTGGCTGTGCTGGTTGCCATGGAGAACTCCTGCTGTTCTGTAACCTTGGAGCGGAAGCCTTTGAACATGAAAATATTGGGTGCCATGACAACGGAGACATTGTTGAGAGTCATTTTATTCTTGGCCTGGTGGTCGATCACACGCTGGAAAAACTCCACCAGTGCCTGAAGGAGCAAACACAAATCAAATGTACAATAGAAAGGTTTCTCTTTATTGAAGTGAAGCAGATTTCAAACTGAGCATTCACCTTCAAAGTATCCCGATTGGCCGCAGGTAACAAAAGGATCAGCAGGTTCAGAGCCTGCAACTGCTGCTTCTTAGTGGGCAGCTCTTCAAACACACACACACACACACACACACACACACACAGAAATGCTTAATGCAGGTAAACGTGGCCGTAAAGCTCTCGTGATGAAGCAGAATATCTCATGAACAGATGCTATACGTACTGTTGACGGCGATAAATGCGTTGAGGTACTCCACAGTCAGCAGAGGATGTGGTAACTCCCTGATGAACAGCTTCAAAAGGCTAGCAGCATCGTGCTGCTTCAACTGTTGCCATGGGAACACCCCGTCATAGAAAGAGGACTCGAGCTCCTGACACAGTGACTGGATTTGGGACGGACACACACAAGGCAAGTTGGTTTAACTACTTTGTCAAACTCAAGGACAGGTCAGCAGCCATGACACCTGGTAACCTGCTGTAGGACAACCTTTACCCTGCTAATGCTACAGCCCTAACACAGGGTTCCTACACATTTTATATTCCCAAACTCAAATTTCTAGACCTCTGGATAGATTTTTCAGACCATCTTTGACATCTGAGTACAAACAGCCAGCCCTCGGAAAACTTGCATCTACCCACAGTGGCCGTTCAGTACACTCCTCATTCATAACTCTGCTGCCTGGATCATCACCAGCACCAAATCGTCCGACCACATCGCCCCCATTCTCATCCAGCTACACAAGCTCCGTGTTCAGAACCAAACTGACTACAAAACCCTTCCTCTCACCTTCAAAACCCCCCACAACCTAACCCCCACCTACCTCTCTGACCCTCTCCAGGAGTGCACCCCCTCCCACTCCCTGCACTCTTCCTCTGCTGCTCTCCTGAACCATCTCAACATCTCTGCCCCCGTGCTACTATACTCTTATTATTTTCCCTCAACACAGTGGGTCTCAAATGTTTTTGTCATGCCCCTTTCAGAAGCCAAAAAAAGTTCATGCCCCCATTCCACATTTTTTATCAATCACTAACAATAACTGGGGAGGCAACTGATAAAAAAGGAAATGAAGAGATGAATTTAAAGAGGCAACAGACAGCATCTTTTCCTAAATATATCATGATGGGAATAATGTGGGTTGCACAGGGTAGTGGCCACAGTAAAATCAGACTATCAGCATTAACATCGGTTACTTAGTGACTGTGCAGTCTTTGCAATAAGCTTCTGCCACCGGGGGCGAAATTTCATGGAAAAAAAAATCTGCTTTACGGCAGGAAACGCGTCATGTATTGTGAAACTGGTCGGTCAGCCAATCAGGGACTGGAGCTGGTCCTTATGAGGAGTTGGGCATGAGATAGTTGAGTCACGAGCACAATGGCAGACGGACAAAGTTTGGAGACAAGTGAAAAACGGCCTAGCAAAAGAAAAGGAGCTCC
>NC_065517.1:41895524-41918841 GCF_006386435.1 Epinephelus moara
TGTTTGTACTGGTACTGTACATTCTGCTATAATTATTTGCATTACTATTTGTTTTTTCTTCAGATAAATCTGATAATTGTTGCTCGGTCTCTTTACTCATTTATTTAGTAGAGTGTCCACACACCTTCTCATTCTACATATACATAGAGGTATACTGGTGGCTTTACAGCCTACATTTGATTCATTATCTCTGATCCCCACGCTCAGTTTGGTCGTTGCCACAGTGTGACGCAACACCACTGACGCTAGGTGGCGCCAAGCTAAAAAGAAACTAATCCTGTCTGTTGCCTCTTTAAATATTTAAATGTAATAAAAGTCAACATGATGGCATCAACAAACTATTGTTTGTTTGTTTGTTTTTGCTTCATGAATTATAATCATTTAACTTTGTTTCACTCCATATTGTTTCCCAATCATCCACGCCCCACCTGCAGTGGCTCTGTGCTGCCTAAATATAAAATACTTTTCCACACTGCGTAGAAACCCCACTCACAGTTTTATCATTTCACAGTGTGTCTGTTCAGGTGCCGGTCATGCTGTAACAAACCTTGACTCTGGTGGCCGCTCCAGGGATCCGTAGCAGCCCTTCTGTGTCTAATCCCTCGTCCTCAATATGATTAATAATCTAGGAATCATAAAGAGAGATTTAAAGGTAAAACATGAACTGGAGAAAGTAAAGTCAGCCCCACACACTGTAGATTCTGGGTGCACTGTGTGTAATGTGAATTGTGACATGATATGAGAAATATAGAAAGATCCAGCACTAATATATAATATATACTGTTGTAATATTTCTTCTCATTACAGCTGTAATGTTGAACAGTCTGTCTCTCAGATGGACGATGTGACTAACTGGCTCACTCACTCACCCTCTGCAGTATGAATGGCACTTTGGTCCCAGGAGCTCGTCTCTGGTCCTGTTCCAATAGAGTGGCAAGAGGAACACCAAACAGACCACTTTCTGCACACACACACACACACACACACACACACACACACACACACACGAGCACAAATATTTAGTAAACCAGAAATATCTTAATACAGTAAACATGCATGTTTACCTGGAAAAACTTTGTGTGTGTCAGTTTTAGTCTGTGTAAATGCTGCTTGTGTTGTTTTTACTTTTTCTGTCTGTGCACGTCTGAGTGTGACATTTTTGTTTGTGATGAGGAAGCACGTGTACTTTTAGGGTTCTCTCAGCTGAATATGCCTTTCTTTTTAAGTGTGTGTGTGTGTGTGTGTGTGTGTGTGTGTGTGTGTGTGTGTGTGTGTGTGTGTGTGGTGTGTCTACCTTTAGTCTTAACTTTGACAGCTTTGTGCGGCTTCAGGTCTATCCCAGCAGTGTCAAACAGAGCCGTCGACTCCACCAGCACCAGTCTTCGAACCTGACACAACATTACAATCAGACAGAAACACAAACAAGACCACGATATCAAATATTTACTGTTTTCTGGAACAACTCAGTAACTAATCTCTTACAGGGTCATTTGCGTCATGAAGACATCATAGAATTATAAATCATAAAATAAACAGACAGGTACCTTTTTCATGTCCAGAGGAGACAGATCTCCTATTCTGGTCTGACCTGTTTTATCTCGGAGCAGCTTGAAGTTCTGAGGAGGAAAAACAAAGAGAGCAGGAGACAGAGGGGCGTCAGTGACCGAGGAGAGGATATTAACAGTAAACACAAAGCCAAATTGGTTCCGGACTTTCATATTGAATGTTGGCTGGAACTTTATTAGAAGAGGCTACTGTCCTTTTATGAACTCACAACACAGACTCAATCTGTTACACCAGCTTTAACCACCAGGTGTCACCACAGACCAGCACTCACACTGCTCACACAACCTGTCACGTCATTCTGCACGCTCAATGCAAGTCTAACTGTACATATACAATATTCTAATGTATGCTGCTGGATTTCACGCTTCATTCTTCACTCTGTATCCTGTTTTTATTGCATCAAAAGGCAAAATTGTTGACATGACAACACAATAAAAACATAATGTAAAACGTGCAGAAGTAGATACTTCTTAAGTTTTAAAACTCCATGCCGGCTCATATTCAGCTATTTTCTGATTGTGTTACATTCAAGGACAACACAGATAAACATTCTGTCACATCTAAAAAGTTTCTTAAAGGGACAGTTCACTCCAAAATCACAGGAACATATTGGCAACAACATCATGAGAAATATGAGGAAATATAGGTTTAAGAAGATAATCAAAATGCACTGTATTATTGCAGCCTACCCTGTAGACTGCGCAGTATATTGTCAAATATATATAGGCTTGAAAAGTGGCCAACAAACAACTAACGAAGATCTTCTGGTGTAACTAACAGGCCTACCCAGTTTATTTGGTCATAGCTCAAACATCTCTGTGTGTGAATGTCTGCAGTCTACATGTTTCACAGAAATCTATTTTGTTCACTCACGAAATAAGCCCACACATGAGATTTATATCCTGTTATCTGCAGGGACGGCTGTCTACCAGCGGCTTGCGGTCTCTGCCGTTGCAGACTTTGCGTGATGACGGTGAACTCGTCTCAGTATGTGTACCACTCAAGTCTGGCAGGGCTCAGTCCGCAAGTCCAGAGGGTGGACATTTGGATTCAGCCATTTTAACTCTGACCTGTAGTGCTGTTATCAGTGTAGATTGTTTTGGTGTGAGCTGCAGAGTGTTGGAGATATCAGCTGTAGAGATGTCTGTCTTCTCTCCAGTATAATGGAACTAGATGTCACTCAGCTTGTGGAGCTCAGAGCGCCAAAAAATGCATTTGAAAAACTCAACATCAAAGTCTCTTTCCAGAAATCATGACCTGGTTACTCAAGATAATCCACAGACCTTGTTGTGAGCAGTTTCATGTAGGAACTATTTTCCTTCTACCAAATTACCCCCACCAACCGTATCAGCGAGCAGGAGGAAGCGTGCATCTACTGCTACCTGAGCTAGCTAACATTACAACTCAGCTGATGAGGACGCCACTAACGTTTACATCTCACTCTGTCACGAGCACGAGCCTCTGAGTTCAAGTTCCCTCTGCCCCGTGGATAGGGACGGAAATTGACCTATGGCTAAGCCCCGCCCTCAGACACGATGAGCCAATCACAGTGCGTATAGCCATTCCCATACACTGGGACATTCTCTGCCTGGACGTCCATTGAAATGCATTACAGAAAGTCAGTTTGTTCAGTTTTATGAGCTTTTTCTGAGATGTGAAGTTTAAAAATGGTCAAACGGTGTGCATGGGGTACATGCAACTCTGACACAAGGTATCCTGAGAGGCTGGGCGACCAGGTGTATTTTTTACACTTTAAACCACATCTCAACCGAGAAAAGTGTCTCCTTTGGATAAAGTTGTGTGGTAACGTTAGACCACAACATCAACTCAACGTGAATAAGATTAACAATGATGTCTACATCTGTTCTAAGGTAAGTCAACATTGTGTTTGAGGCAACATATTGTCACTTTGCTGGAAAGAAATATAAAGTTATCTTTAACATCTCTAGCTAACGTTAGCTAAAGTTAGCCTAACGTTAGCTCCTAGCTGCGTTGTTCATCATGTCACCTTGTTTGCTGGGAGTTCATTAGCCTATTTTGTTCTAGTTTTGTACTTTGGTGATCGTACATCATTGTTAGCTGTTGTCCAAAGGGCTCTAGTTAAGCTAACGTTAACTTCTGGAGCTTAGCTTCATTAACTTATCTGTAATGGCAGAGATAACAAAGGTTGGCAAACGTTATGCTGAATGATTCAGTGTAAATACTGTAGCACCAAACTAACGGAGAGACACTCTTGGTAAAGATGGTAAAAAGGCCGTTATCCTTTTCTCATATTCTGAGCCAAAAACCTTAACTTCAGTGGCACTTTAACTTGTTGTCTTTGATGGTGACGGCAACCAGATGCGGTTCACAAGCGTACACTGTGACCTGTAAATTTTGGCTTGTAATTTAAGCTTTTCATCGACCTTCTCAACAATAAAATGATGAATATATCCCTCCAATGCGTAGTTTAGGCCCTTTTGGTTACTTCTCAATGACATCTGATCGTTATGTCCCCAAAAATCATCAGTTGCCTCCTGTGAAATGCCGTGTACTGTGACACCTGCCATAGCGCCGGTCACTGAATGTTGATAGTTTGTCCAAGTGAGTGGAGGGGGGCGGGGCTTAGCCATAGGTCAATTGATAAGATCATACTGATACCAATGCCATTATTGATTTTGCTTAGCAGCCTTATAGATTCCTGATTAATTATCTGTGTGGACAAAGAGCATGCTTACGCAGGTTTTCATCCACGCATCTGTTTTATTATCTGAGTCTGAACACAGTGTAGAAACAGAGCAGGAAAAAAGGCACGCGTGTCACTCAGGTGTGCAAAGGCTTCAATGTTCAACTGTTTTCTTGAACAAAAAAAAAAAAAAAAAAAGTGCTTAGTCTGCCTGCATGATGCTAATGTTAGATATTTACCCCCCAGTTCTCACCTGGAACTGTTTTTTTATTCCCATCCCTAGCAGTGGATTATCTTGAGTAACCAGGTCATGATTTCTGGAAAGAGACATTGCTGTTGAGTTTTTCAAATGTATTTTTTGGCACTTTGAGCACAACAAGTTGAGTGACATCTAGTTCCATTATACTGGAGAGAAGACAGACATCTCTACGGCTGATATCTCCAACACTCTGCAGCTCACACCAAAACAATCTGAACTGATGAGCAGCACATGAGATTTGGGGGTGATCTGTCACTTTAAATATCTGTTGTCAGATCTCTGTGTCTGCTATCTCTCAGGTAATAATTGACCCAATGATTAATAAGTTATCGACACAAGCGCTGATATAACCCTGCACTAAAGAATGCTAACTCAGAGTAGCATTGCATAAGGTGCATGCCAGTCTAGTTTAAATCAGTGCACAGTTTATTAACTGGAGCTACAAGGAAGCTGAGGAAGTGAATGTGCACACAGCCTTTGTATTCAGTGTGTGTGTGTGCAGGTATGTGACTTACCGGTAGTTTGTCATCAGGTGAGTTGGTGCTTGTGGTGACCTTTAACTTCTGGTGGTTGTCCCTGTAGGTGAGCGCCTGCTCTGAAAAGGCCACTTCCACGTTCAGTTCTGTCTCTGTTTCTGTTGAGATACACACACAGAAGAAATAAAAGATACGAACACACAAGTGGTGAAATAAAAATGTGTTCATGTAGGTTGAGTACAGTTTCATATACACAGAAAATGAGAATTGAATATGTATTTCTGGAGATAGTGTCACAGTACTGCAGCAGAAAGAGGAAGAAAGAGAGGCCTGCTGCCTCTTCTCTACCTGTTACTTCTCTGTTGGTGAATAAATAAATGTTTTGGCTTCACCTGGCTCTGCCACCAATTTAACAGTGATGTACATTATAGAAAAGTTTACACTAAATCAGCAAATGCTGTTGTGTTGTATTGTTATCTGTTGAATTACATGACATTGTTTAATCTTTTCTATTATTTCCAAGATGTGTTGCTATGTGGGCCTCAGTTTGTCATTCTCCACAGTGACTCATACTGTACGTGTGTGTGTGTGTGTGTGTGTGTGTGTGTGTGTGTGCATGAGTATGTTGCACACACCAGCTGAAGTGACATCTTTTTGTCCGTTCTCACTTCCCCCTTTGAGTGTACTCGGCTCCTCATCCTGCGACACACAGAGACACAAAGTTAACAGCACACAGTGTAATGTTCAACCGGTCACAAATTCACACACAGGTCCCCCTCCCCGTTACATTGTTCATGTTACATATTATCTTGTCTGTTAATTAGTGGACAAACTGTGTGTCTACGTGAAACAGTTTATCCTGCTGACCGCAGTCGTTTGGAGGAGGAGCAGTACTTCTATTTCTACCATAAACAATGCAAATGTTTTCCATATACTGAATATGAATTGACGTGATGGAGTGGGATTTTGTGGTGTAAAAAACTGCTTGGCATTTGGTTACTGATTACCACCAGACAGGAGAAGTGACAACAAACAAATTTAGCAAATACCACTTCCTTTGTGGTGAGATAAAAAAAAGGAAATGTCTCTATCCTGTGGTGGGATGTTAAATTCATGCTATCAAAGAGGAAAGAGATCATGAAGATACACAATATCAGGTGATGCATCACAGAGCTAAATTAACACTGAAAAGAATATAATAATCAGAGTCACATGAGAAGATCAATACCACTCACATGTCTATCAATTTAATACGAGGCTACAACTGACAGCTGGTTAGCTTAGCTTAGCTTAGCATATAGATGAAGCTAAGCAGGGGGAAGCCTGGCTCTGCTTAGTTACAGAAATCGTCCGGCCAAGCAGCAGCCTCTAAAAGAAGCTCCAAAAACTGCAGTTCCTCAAATGGCCACTTGAGGCTGGCTCCAAGAGCAACTCGATCCCCATTGACCCCATGTTGAGATACCAAACTGCAGCAGAAAGAACAAAGGTGGGGGCCGTCCATTGACAGGTTGCTACCACAGCAAATATTGGTAGGTAACATAACTAAGGTGTAACCCCACATTGAAAGAGTATAGTTGCAGCTGTAGCCCTATTTCAGGTAATGAAAATTAATTACAACATTTTTGTTGCCCAGAGAGGTCTTGTTCAGCTTTTGTGTACCTTAGAGGATCAAACCCTCTAAGTGGTCGTTCACATGCCGCTTCATTTGCACCCTCAAATTCATTGTTTTCAATCCCCAAGGGGCTACTTTTCAGGGCACAACAGCTGCGCCTGAGATTAACTGAGTTCAACTTTTGGAATGAAGCTGCGTGCACCGAATGTCATGACGAGGACCGTCCAATCACAGCCGACAGATATCTTTCCCTTTCTGTAAATATCAGTCTGTGATGAATATGGAAAGGTGGATCATGTCAGTGCAGGGCTGCCCAGAGCTTTACATCTGTCCCACGGACGATAGGTCACACTTATAAACAGCTCCTGGAAGAAGGGCTGCAGCTAATGATTATTTTCATCGTCCACTAATCTGTGGATTATTTCTTCGATTAGTCGACTAATCATTTTATCGAAAAATGTGAATTGAAAAATGTCGGTCTGTCTCTCCCAAACCCCAGAATGATGTCATCTAATGTCTTGTTTCGTACTCACGCCAAAGGGTTTTAGTTCACTGTCATGTGAGAGTGTGTAAAGCTGCCAATATCTGAACATAAGAAGCTGCAGTAAGAGTATTTTGGGTACTTTTATAGTACTTGTCTATGGAAAAAGACTCAAACCGATTAGTCGACTACTAAAATAGTCACCAATTATTTTAATAGTCGATTAGTCATTGATTAGTCAACTAATCGTTGCAGCCCTACCTGGAAGAAGATCAGCTCTGCACTCAGGATTGCAGGTTAACAGGCTATACGCAGTTAAAGACGCGGCGTGTGTGAAAGTCAGATATGCAGTTTTTTCTGCTGACTTCATTTTGTTTGAATGGTTTTAACCCTCTTTTGTGAGCAAATATTCACATTAGCCTTTGTGTTATCACAGTGCAGAACTCTGTTTGTACGGAGCGTCTTCCATGATGAACACAGTAAGTCAGAATCAGTGCAGGTGTCGTTGCTGGAGAGTTTAATAACCCACTTCCATTCCTCACTGGTTAGTCTGGGATGGCACTTAATGTTGGGGACACTCCGCATGAATGCAGAGACAGAGTGGAAGTGGACAGGGAGAGGATATAGGTGGTTTGGGAGAGGCCCTCTGGGTCCAGTGCGTAACCCCTGTGAAACCGCAACTTGTAGTTTATACACTTCACATTTTTCATACAGATTGAGCAAACGTGGTTTAACACAGCCAGGCTAGCTGCTTCCCCTGGTTTCCTGTCTTTATCCTATGCTAAGCTAACAGGCTGCTAGCGCTAGGTTCATATTTAGCACAAGCAGTATCAATCTTCTCAGCGAGAAAGCGATTAAGCACATTTTCCAAAATGTAGAACTATTTCTTTGATGAGGTCTTTACTTTGGAGCCGCTCAGATTAAAATGTTTGATGAATGAATTTTAGTCGGCGTCACAGTCACAGCTGAACACCTGTAAATGTAGTTTATCCTCTCAGATTCACTTTTAGTGTTGATACTGTGTAATTAGTTTGTGTTCATGTGTGTGTGCATGTCTGAACCTTTTCAGGGGGTCTGAATATATCCCGAACATCAGGAACGTGTTGCCTGTTGCGTCGCCGCAGCAACGTCTGCTGTAGTGATGCCACACGTCTTTCTACTGCTGCCGCCTGAGATCTGGTCAGCGTGGACAGGAACACAGCGCTGTCTTCTTCCTGTCAATCAATCAATCAATCAATCAATCAATCAATCAATCAATCAGGCATTAGTCAGTGAGTATCATATCTCTGCAGTATATTATTCAACCTATCTGTCTAATGCCTCCTTCAGTCAGTCTCCAAACATGGCACGAGTAAACAGTAGAAGTTTATGCTCACTGTGAGATGTGGACTGCAAATATGAAGCTGATAAACTGTGACTAACTATTTAGATAAGAGTTAGATTGACACCTGATCCTGATCAGCTGCTAGTGAATCATCAAACAGCCGTGCTAGTCCCGCCTCTGTGAGCCACGCCTCCTCCTGCTCGCCCTCTGAAAGAGAAAATAAGAGGTAGATTTAATATCTATTGATTTATTCCTGACATGGTACATCACTGTCACACCTCTGTGACTCAAAGTACAGAAGAGGAGGATATCAGTTTGAAAAATGAGGACAGAAGTCTCCATTTATCTTCATGAGGCGCTCCTACAGGTGCAGGAAAGGGAAAGGTGTGACCACAGACAGAGCTGGAAACACACATACATCAGGAAGTGTGTGTTTGCTTCAGAGAACAATAGTTTTCATAAACAGGCTAAATAAGACTCATAAATACACACACCAGTTGCATACCTCGCGTGCAGGGCAGCACAGAGCTCGTCCGCACAAGTCTGAGCCGGCAGAGTGATTCTGATAAAGAGCGAGTATTTACATTTCATAACGGTCTCTCCAGATCAGGGGTCACGACCTGTCTGAGACTGAGAGCTACTGAAGCTGAAGGGTAGAGAGGAATATGGAGGGCTAATTATTTCATGTAATCTTTCTGAACAGTATAAATTTGCTTGGTTTACTTTTAAGTAATTAAAAGTTTTAATTAAATGTTTTAAGCAGCTCGACGTACTCTGGACATAAATGCAAATAACTTTGGTCTTATCCAGAGAACCATCTGGCAAAGCTTTGAAGCTGAACTTGCCGTTGAAAGACGCCTTTCTTTCTCCATTTCAGCTCACGGAGGTTTGTTTCTGCTTTCCATTCATAACGTTACTGCTGCATTGCTTCCCGATTTCCCTAAGGGATGTGCCGAGGGTCATAACTACAGAAGGTACAAGTGTTAATCATGCGTCAAGAAATTGTGAAATGGTGCGGTCCTGTAGTGTAAGCATGTGGGGCGGACTGCTGTCTGATTAACTAAGCTCTTATGTCTCACCAAACATCAGGGGCTCCTAAAATAAAGGCCAGAGTACAGAGAAAACAAGACAATGAAGGGAAGCAGCAGGTATGACATGCAGAGCTGAAGGTCAGTGAGGCAGAGTCATTTTTAGCAAACAAAACCTGCTGTTTCGGGCTCAGTTTTAAAGCTTCAGTGAAGACACAGGTATCACATTAAACTAAAGGACCTCAGACATCCGTTGGCACCAACCATGTTATGCTATCTTGTTGGAAAGGGGCCCAAATAAGAGGGTGATCACACAGAAATGAGACGCTAGAGACGCGGACGCTTCAAAGACGCTTGAAACGCTGGAAGCACTTATTCAATGCGCGCTAGCTACTGGCGTCTGACGCTCAAAAAAGTTGAAAATATTTTAACTTTTCAGCGTCTACGCGCGTCTAGAAACGCACGTCTAAAAAGACGCCGGAAAAACGCCCGTTTGAAAAGACGCTTGAACGCCGGTCAGACGTGCCGTATCATAGGAAAACAATTGTTTTACTGGCGTCGTGCTTCTAGCGTTTCATCTCTGTGTGATAAAGTGACACTACATTTAGGCGAGGAGAAAAAGGAATGTTGCCTTTTTTAAAAGTGGTGTTTTCAAATATTTCTGCACACTGAGGTGCCTGAACAGTCTTTGAATCACATAAATTGGGTATAAGTGGAAAACTAAGAGTTGACAGCCCTATACTCTACACTAATTCAGTTCTGTGACCAATTTGACCAATATTTGACCTCCTGAGACCCCAACTTTTGTTTGGTATGCATTTTTAATTTCTCAAAGCTATTGGGGATCAGTAGAACCTGATAAGTGTAGAAAACTAAACACACAACGATAAAAAGTCCTCAAACGAGACGATAATAAAGTCCCAATGCCTTTGAACGAGTCAAAGACATTGGTCAAATGTGTTGCCATATCAAACTACAAACATTATTAATCATAAATAAAAATAAACCATAAAATGTGATCAGGTTTTGTCCACTTTTGTGTCAGGATCGGCTGCAGACTGACTTGGCAGAGATGGCTGCCATCTTGTTTTACATTAATTAGTGTATTGTTCTCTTACTACCACTAGAAGGCACAAAAAGTGTCCACGAACGAGGACAACAGATCTGAGTTAAGTAGAATGAAGTATAAGGTCAAGTAAAACCAAAGTGTGATGTGTTCACATGAGGCCTGCCACTACATCATCTCTTCTATATGTAGAACACTTTAAATCAAGAATAAAAACACACATGATGAAATGAGTGTCTGTGTTCACTAGGAGATGAAAGAAAAGGGGTGATTTATATCTCTTTCAGGACGATCCATGGACACAGTGTATCCTACCCTCAGGAATTTTCGGCTGCTCCTCCTCTTGCACTTCCCCTTCTCCTCCGCCCTCTCCCCTCCCTGCTCCTTCTCCTGAGCGAGTGATATTCTCTACCTCCTTCCAATAGTCGTCCATCTCCAGCTCGTCCAGAGAGTCCTACAAAACATGTAAAGGCACATATACACAGATAAGGATTTATTTCGTTTCAAGTTCCCATTCGTGTTTCATATCTTGTTTCTGCACCTACATGTCAGATATGATGCACAGGAAAAAAACAAATGGCAGCACAGTATTTACAGGCTGACTGAACAAGTCTGAAAAGGGGCCATAAAACACCTGGGATTTAAACACACATCAGAGCACGTCTCTCCAGTTCCCTCAGCTTTCCCTAAAAAGGCATTTCATTTGAGTTTATTTGTTGGGTGATTACAGAGTCTCCGTGCTGTTGTTGAGGCTACGCTCATTCTCACAGAAATCACCAGTGAGACTGAAAACACAGCCCTCCTGTAACGCTGTAAATTACTTTAAACATATGAGGGACAACAGTTGTACGCCTGCCAACAGAACCCCCTGTAAAATTTTAACAGTTACGATTTAGACATTTATAGTAGACATTCTTACCCTGAGCTGGTGCGACAGCAGAAAAGGTTGCTGCCTGTGAATCCCAACACCACTGGCAGTGTAAAGTGAAACACAAATACAGGGCTGACAACGAACATACAGGCACTGATATTTATGGAAGGCAAACAATACAGAGTCGTAAAATAGTTTAATAATGGAACCATATTATTTTTTAAAGGTTTAATGATGTATTTTGTAGAATTGTCTGAGGGGTGACAACTTTATTTCGACCACCATGAGACGGTGTATCATCTCTAGTCAACGACTCTCTGTGCTTCTGATCTGTAATGTTGACAGGAAGTGACCGCCATGAGACGGCGTATCATCTCTAAAAATCAACTTGTAAGTGAGCTACCATGACAAATCTATCTAATCATTCACAGCCTACCTGAGAGTTGCAGCGCTGACATGGTGGCCGCTGTCTGGACCTGGAGTTTGGACTGTGTTTGGGGCTGCAGCCTGTCTTTGGGCTGGAGGGGACCTGAGACCTGGGGCAAGCAGACACGCTTGGGTTGAGTAGTGACGGTGGGTCAGTGCTGGTGGTTTTTGTACCGCTGGTGGTAGCGGAGGGCCCAGGCCTGTCTCCATGATGTGCGCTCTGGTTCTGTTGCACAGTGTAGTGACCTGTCCTGCGGCTACAAGAGAGACAGACAGGTGAAGACAGGTTAGAAAGATATAGAATCAGCTGGCACAACCTTTTCTAACACATGTCAAATCCTGGCCAACAAGCCCCAACAAGACTTTCTATCATGATTTAGAAGAGTATGTTCCCAGACGGTTCACATACAGCTGTAATGTTATGACACACGCTTCACGCCAGCACCTGTCATAAAAATATCCCTGGATTATAAATGTTAGATTGTCTGAGAACCAGTTGTGTTTTGCTCTGTGAAGGGTGTGCAGCTATGTTTCCTCTGCTCTGATTCAGACTCATCTCACACTCACATGATGAGACGTACAGCTTTAAACACAAGACGGTCAGTGAGTCAGACGCACAGACGAGCCAGCAGTGTGTTGAATTCCCAGGCAGTCAGCTAATGAGCACGACACCAGCAGGGACTAAGAATAGCAGCTCTCACACAGCCAACTCATCTCAGGATACAGTTTGCTAGTGAGGTTTAGCCTAGCCTAGCTAAGACAGTGTGAACCATCAGTGCTGGTCATGTCAGGATGACCTCACACAGGTTGTGTAACTGTAATCACTGATATTGTTTATGGTCATATTTACTACATGTGAAGCAGGACAGAGTTTAATGATGTCATGTTGTAGGCCTCCGTAGTAAATATGTGTGACATCAGACACTCAGTTTCTGCACCCCTACGCTCACCTGTTGGGCGTACCCCACCTATAAAGGGCCGTCTCTCACCTCACCTCTCCCCTTCTTTCCGGTTGTGCTCTGTGGGAGAGGTGAGCCACATTGCTCTCGTAGCAATTTCAGTGTTTTTGCTCTGATAAACTATATTCATTTATAAGTTCATTTTATGAACTGTGTCACTTAATTTGTGTAGGGGCTCGAGTTCTATGGTTGTGTTTGTTTTTGCCGCTTGCTGTCAGGTATGTTTTCTGTGTTTAATCGTGCTTAACTGAATGTAACATGGCCGCCACCTTTTGCTGTTGTGCTCCGTGGGAGAGGGGGCTCGAATTTGTGTGGTTGTGTTTGACGGAGGATTTTGTTTTTGCCGCTTGCTGTCAGGAATAAACAGAGATCGCCACCGTCCACACAGAGGTTATAAATGTTTTCTGATGCTTTTAAAGTCCAAAATTTTAAATCATATGATCACACCAAATCCTTATTTGTAATTTACACCTCCAGCTCTGATACATGTAAATGCTTTGTACCTTTAATTTACAAGAAAATTGAAAGTACAGATGGCGCTGCTTTAATGCCCCAGAGCTGTGTCTAATGTGTGACACATCGAACACTGATTATCAGCTGGAGTCCACCATTTTAGTTCATTTTTAGTAACTCTTGTGCTTATCTTAGTCCTATTGTTTCTCTATTTGGCACTGGTTTTGCTATTGCTCCTTGAAAACACTTCTCATCTTGTATATTTGTGTATTTTGCCGGATGTTTAATACTCTATTGTTTCTAAAACTGGGCCCAGTGAGTGACCCTGACCCGGGGAACCTACTGCTTGCTCTGGTTGTTACTCAATGTGGAAGTTAAATTGTAGTTAAGGTGCTCAGTGTTACTGCAATACGAAGCATTCTCTGGCACAAGGACTTCCTTAGGAATTGAAATATCATGGCTTCAATATCTGTTGCATGTGAGGCCTTAACAGGAACTTCTGTATGGAGTCAACAACACAAACACATGACCACAGTGCTCCCACACAGGGTGACGCCACTGCAACATGACATCCAAAGCAGTGACAACAAAGACACTGGTTAACATGCATTACCAGAGGGCATTTGGCAGCATTATACACAACATGAAAAACAATAGAAGTGCCACTTAAATATATGAACAAAATCTGTGTGTTCTCTTTTTTTTGGCTTTGCTGTACGGCTGAATGTCCCCTTTGTTGTGACAGGAAGTTACATCTGACACAGCACATTCCCCCTCTCCCTCTGTTTCTCTTCCACTTGAAGCTACTGAGTTATTCTGGAGAGAGCAGTGACTGATCGGTGGCTGCTGTGTCCCATCACAACCAGTTGCTCTCAACAATGGTGTCATTCATCATCATCACCTATCCAAACACTGCTGTGTATCTGTCAGCTGGCTGTTAAAGGTTGAGCCCTATCACAGTAACAACTGACACTAGATGTGTTATCATGAGGACAAAGCATGTTTCAAGTCTTTAAGATTCAATTTGATTATATCATACTCACATAGTGGCAAATATCCAGTACTGCACAGAAATATTAAGTCTACATGACTTGCAGTAAATAAGCCACAAAATGAAAACTCTTAACATACTCTTAAAGGGCCTCTATGCAAAAGTTTCCTAGACATGGTTCTCAACATGGACCTGGCTGAGCTGACAGTGTTAACCAGAGGGAAACAAAGGGTGCTCTGACATGTTCTCCCTGTGTCAGCGTGGGTTTCCTCCAGGTGCTCCGACATGTTCTCCCTGTGTCAGCGTGGGTTTCCTCCAGGTGCTCCAGTTTCCTCCCACAGTCCAAAGACATGCAGGTTAACTGGTGACTCTAAATTGTCCGTAGGTGTGAATGTGAGTGTGAATGGTTGTCTGTCTCTATGTGTCAGTCCTGTGATAGTCTGGTGACCCGTCCAGGATGAACCCGGCCTCTCACCCAGTGTCAGCTGGGATAGGCTCCACCCCCTCGCGACCTTGTACCCGGATAAGCGTTCACAGAAAATGAATGAATGCTGAATTAATGTTCTAAGTGTCCCATACAAAGTACAATGTCCAACACCATTTGTCGATTTAACTTTGAAGACAGCAGTGTCACACATTTGGCGCTGCAGTCTGTTTTTAAAAACACCATATGTAGTGACATAATGTGGACGGATGTTCAAAGGAAAAACATATATCAAAATGGCTTAATGGTAATCTCTCAAGTAAAGGTCAACATTTCAGAGGATGGGGCAGCAGCAGCCTCTAGCTCAGTGAGTAGTGTGTCCACAGCATGCAGGCTGAGTCCTTTGCAGCAGCATTCGATTCCAACTTGCTGCCCTTTGCTGCGTGCCATCACCATCTCTCTTTCAATTTCCTGTCACCCTTTAGCTGCACTGCAGTAAAGGCAATAAAAAGCTCAAATAATTTAAATAATCTATACATAATAAAACATTTCAGAGGATGCAGGAGCCTTACTTGTGGGAGATGGATAAAATACTTAGATAAGATATGTCAGTTAGCCCAGTCACTAGAAAATGGGTTCAACTGGGTTAAAAAACAATGTTTCAAATATTAACCGACCTAATTTGATAAATCTTTATTAACAGACTAATGGGACATGAAAGTAACAATCCTGAGATGAAAGGAAATAAATGACCCCGTGAGGCTAACCGCGCTGAACAGCATCGAGCTGATGTTCTGTATTAATTAATTTGGCATTATCAGCGGAGCATTATACCGCGGGGTCACGCTGAGCCAAGGCCACATACCACAGCAGACTTCCTGCCACACACACTGTGTACGTACTAATAAAGCCATAAAATACACCAGTAAATATAGACACCTGCACTTTGATCTGGTTTTAACAAAGATCAGGTATTTTAAATACGGCTGACCTCCTCCACTCCTTCCTTCCGCTGATCTCTTTCCTGTCAAACTCCCCTCTCCTTCTCCTCCTCCTCCTCCTCCTCATCTATTTCCTCTCCTCCTACACCTCGCCTTGGGCTTGTGCCTTTTCCTTTCTTGGTATTTTTATTTCACCCGTTTTCCTCTCTGTTTTCGTATATATCTCCCCTCCTCCCTGCAGGATCTTGTTTAAGCACTGTGTAAGAACAAAATGTAGAGACCTGCAGTCTAACTCCTCTTTGTTTTGAAAGACAGCAAACTAACCAGGTCATTCCTCTGACGCATGTTCATTGTCTTATTAAGGCCTCACCAATTGACAGAATCATTTCATAAGTGAGGAATGACAAAAATGTCCTTGTTTTGTGATAAACTCGAGAGGATTTGTTTAACTTGGAAGCCTCAGAGCTGGCAGACGCACACATGAACTCCCAGGATGAGTTAATCATTGACCTTCATCCAGAGCTGCAGTATAAAGAACCGTTTGACTGAACCATAAATCAAAGATCAACACACACACACACACACACACACACACACACACACACACACAAACATATCAACACACACTAAGTATGATACGTTGTTATCTGTGCTTTCACACTGATCTCACATTTGTACTAGTTTTATTCATGCTGTGTCTCTTGGGACTTTAACATCTGTCTGTCACCACTTTGGTCCGGACTTAAATACATAAACACTTCCTGTATTAGATGAACTGCCACTGCCAAGTCTTCCTGACTCTGGGGATCCCCTGACCTTTCCTCTAGCATCATCACCAGATCGACATTTTCATTTTAAATTTTTCTTTTATGACATAATTGCCAAACCAATGACATTCCCACCAGCCTCATTCATCCATTTTCATCCGCTTATCTGAGGCCGGGTTGTGGGGGCAGCAGGCCGAGCAAATCACCCCAGACGTCCCTCTCCCCAGCAACACTTTCCAGCTCCTCCTGGGGGACCCTGAGGTGTTCCCAGACCAGATGAGATATGTAATCCCTCCAGTGTGTTCTGGGTCTGCCCCGGGGTCTCCTACCAGTGGGATGTGCCCAGAACACCTCTAACAGGAGGCGCCCAGCGGCTCTACTCCGAGCTCCCTCTGGATGTCTGAGCTCTTCACCCTGTCTCTAAGGCTGAGCCCAGATAGCCTGGTGAAACCATCCTGATCTTGCGAGTTCATATTCTATTTCGCTCCGCAGATCAGTCTGGCCATGCAATCATAAACGCGAATTCTGGCATCGGTTAAAGCTTACGGGCCAATCACAACTGTTTATTACTTTGGGGCGGGCATGTCATCAGAACAGGAGGGACAAGGAGTGGAGTGAATGCATTTTGAAACAACCAACATGGCTACTGATTTTGAAACTGCGATGGTAAATGTGGTGAACCAACTGGAATGTACATTTTCTTTAAAAGCTTTTACTGGATAAAAGGATGTGTTTGCTGTCCTTCCTACAGGGTTTGGTAAAAGTTTAATTTACCAACTGGCTCCGTTGATCGGGAAAAAGATGGGACTCAGTGAAAACCCAGTGGTTATTGTTGTTTCTCGGCTAGTTGCTCTCATGGAGGAGCAGGTCAGGGAAGTGACCAAGCTGAGAATCACAGCCAGGCAACTCAGAGTCCACCGTGAGGAGGTAATCCGCAAAGACGGCAACAATGGTGTTGTGCTAGCCTACGTCACACGTTTCATTTACTCTGATTGGTTTTCCGTCTTTCCAGTTGCGTGAAGGGGCACTTTGAGTGACAGCCATTGATACCGTCCCTTGGTAACAGAGGAAATGTACACTCCATGTCCAGACCCACTGGCGTTTTGTGAACTGGGTCTGGCAACACCAGGCTAGAGCCCAGACACCCCATGGAGGAAACTCATTTCAGTCATTTTTCAAGCTAAAATGTCAAACATTTGCTGCTTCTAGCCTTTGAAATCTAAAGGCCCTGACACACCAAGCCGACGGTCGGCTGTCGACCAAAGTCGGGCCGTCGGTGAGTCTCTGTCGCCCTAGTTTTTGCGGTGTGTCCCGCATCGTCTGCACTTTGGCGTCGGCGGCTTTTTGGCCGATTGAGCATGTTGAATCGGCGGCGGAGCTTGTCGGTGAGAGAGATCACTCTGATTGGCTGTTCAGGTTTTATTTCCTCGCCCCTGTAGCGAGTGAATCTGCCTGTAGTGAAACCGGGGCTAACCGGTGCTTCCTCCTCAGGCTCCACTTCACTCAGCTGCCCCACAGACCCGCTGCTTCTTCACACTTTAACCTGAATAACAAACCGGAGCTAGCTGGGAGCGGCTAGCGGAGCGTTAGCCGCAGCATGACCGGAGGGAAGCACAGCCAGTTAGCCTCCGCTAGTCTCTGAGCTAGCCCCGGCTCTCCGTTTGGATCCAACCGGAGCACCGAGCCCTGGTTTGTTATTCAGGTTAAAGTGGGAAGAAGCAGCGGGTTTATCGGGCAGCTGAGTGAAGTGGAGCCTGCGGAGGAAACACCGGGACCGTCTGGATGTAATAGTCCGTGGAGGTGCTGCGGTGCTCGGCTGCACAGATAGGAAACCCCTCGGCTGACAGGATGTACCACTCTCTCACTCCGCTCTCTCTCACGCAGGCGCAGAACGTACGTGCCACTTGGCCGTCGGTTGTAGTCCGTGTAGTGTGTTCAAATGCAACTGACACAGGGCGACGTGAGGCGACATAGATGACGCAACAGTTGGCTTTCGTCGCCGCTAGTTCTTTGATGTCGGTTTGGGTGTGTCTGCACCTTAAGAATTTGCTGCTTTTCTTTGTCGTTTATGAAGAAAATAAAGATCTACTTGATTTTTTTTGTTGAAGATTTGACACAAGAAGTAATCTGAAGATGTCACGTTGGGATCTGGGAAATTGTGACGAGCATTTTTTGACATTTCATAGACTGAATAAATAATCGAGAAAATATCTACAGAATGAATGAAAATAATCATTAGTTGCAGCTATCGACCACTATGGTGACAAGAAACAGGTGCAGCTACTGATCTGATAGAAAAGACTGTGATGCAACACTTGGCACTTGCTCTGAACTATCTGATTGGCTTGACACCTCATTTTCCATTTAACTATTACCCTATAGTAAAAAACATATTTACAACCATGTTAAAAATTAATCTTTGCAGCTTTCAAGTAATTGTTGACCACTCAGCGATTTGTCTGCCTCAACAGCACAACAGGCAAGCTTCCTCTGAGCGAACTGGTCGTGGTACTGAGATGTTTGTGTCCTGCTTCATAAGCTTTGACGGTGCAGAAAAACACCCACAAATTACACAAAGCTTTACAAACAACGGTACACATGACTTCTCTCTGTTATACACACTCTCACAGAGGTCAGGCGGGCTGCCCTTGTGAGTTAAACAAACACATTCTCACTCTGGCACACTTTCATACAAACACGCACAAACGACCTTCAAAGGAAAACAGCGCCGCAGCCGTGTGTGTAATTGTTCTACTCTTTGCACCTTTATCTGCACACCTTCTATCAGCTCATAAAGTAAACCCCCCACTGTGACGTGCAGACAGGAACTAAAGGAAATGCTATCAGCCAGCAAAGAGCAAGTTCAGCACTGATGACTTAAATGTGAGTCAAGATGTGAGGAAGTGAACTCAGTCGACTACTGGAGCCCACATGACCTGAGGGTGTCACTGGGTGAGACTCAGGGACAAAGCTCCTAACTGAACTTTCATTTAGGTAAAAAAGTCTTTTCAGCATGTTTATTGTGTTAACAGATATATTCTGCTGATAATACTTCACTTTTTATTTCAAGATTTCCGCATCAAAACGTCCAAAAACAACTGGACCTGTGATTTATATTTTGTTGTGTACGTACCGTAAAACTAAAGCCTGGGCTATTATTTGCTTAAATCACTGATATGACAAATACAAATTAAACTTTAGGTAGCCTACTAGAATAATATAATCAATTGCTTTATCAATCCACTAGATACATTTTGCTGCAAAAATGGCTAAAGTGAGATGAGCAGACTGGAGAGACACAAAACAACCACAAGGAGACAAACAATTACCTCAATAGGACAGAAAACTCAACAGGCCTTATTTGGGACAGGCCTTTAATTCCTTTAACACAAAACTGTTGCTCAGCAAAGATCGAGAAATAAAATCAAATTGTTTATTTAAACCAGTATAAATATTACTTGTTCAAAAATTAGGCTTCAGATAACACATCAGATATGAATCATTCATTTGATCTCACTGCGACAGACAGCGCATCAAAGGAATATGAATAACTTACAGGGTGATTTAGGAATGGACACATAATATGAGGCAGCCAACAACCTGCGTTTATACATCCAAAGAACTTCTATAAATAAATGAACTGCTTGGCAACCAGACCAGGCCTCTGTCTGAGACACGCCTTTATTTGTCAACATAGTGAAAGGGAAAATCTGTCATTTTAATCAAGGTAATGGTGCATTTTATTTGGTCGCCTGTCAGTGGCGTCATATCCCTTCTACCCCCTCCAGATGCTGTGACTTCCAGGAAAACAGCTGATGACACTTCATCGTAAATCATACAAAACTTAAGAATTTTACACTGTACGATAACCATCAATCTTAATATCAGGGTATACCTTGAAACCGGTATATCGCTGCAACCCTACTTACACTGTCATAATTAGGCTTGCACCGATTTATCGGCAGTGCTCGGAATCGGGCCGGTTTTCACGTGATCGGCGCCGCATGATTGACATGGTGTAACATCAGCAGCGCACACACACGTGCAACTCACGGCTTGGGCGATGTGAGGAAGAGACACAAGGGCGGCTTTTCACCTTAATCATTCACGCACACACATCAAAAGAGAGAAGGAGGAAGTTGTTAATTGTCCGTGTTAAACTGAACTGCGGAGCTCTCACTGCTGCACTGTGCCGCTTCAAACTGACGAGGTGCATGTCCACGTGCCGAAGATGTGCGTGTTCGCACGCTTACTGGCGGGAACATCCTGAAGACCTGTGTGAATTTTCCACAGGAGATATTTTTACTTTTTTGTCTATTCAAGAAATTACCCACAAACGCTATACACCAAGAGTTATTATTTTATTTATCTGTGTTTTTATTTATGTATGCCTTTTTTACTTCTTTATTTCAATACTGTACCTGAAGTTATATTTGAGCAAAAAGGAAAATGTTTCTTAACCTGTGTCACTGTTTGTGTTTGTTTGTTTGAGATGATTATTGAAGAGCTGGTTGTGTCTTGGTTAAAATGTTCTATTAAAGCAAAGATAGAAAATATTGCAATGTCTTGTGAGCTGTAAAGTGGTTTGAAAAAAATGAAATCGGAATCGGCCATCCAAACACTCTGCAAATCGGAAATCTGTATCGGCCCAAGAAATTGTAATCGGTGCAAGTCTAGTGGTGATACTACTTTACTTGCACTAATCCGCTTTCTTGCAGAGAGTAAGATACTGCTCTCTGATGTGAGTGGTAAATACGAAGCTACAGCCTGTAGCTAGTTAGCCTAGCTTAGCATAAAGATTAGAAACAGGGGAAACAGCTAGCCTGACTCTGTCCAGAGGAAAATCCATCTACCAGCTCCTCTCAAGCTCACTACTGAACATGTCTATGGTGGTATCAATCTTTTCATCTTACTCTCAGTGAGGAAACGCATTCGCATATTTTTGAAAAATGTGAAAAATAATTTTTCTGAGCACATCTTCCAACGCCGGAGAGGAGACGGGCGTGGTCAAAGATCAGATTCAGTTTTATGATTAAGCAGCTTTAAAAAGTGAACAATGGGCAGCTGAGGATGTTTTGCAGCCACCACAAGAGGCAAAGAGGATGAGAATAGTGTGTGTGTGTGTGTGTGTGTGTGTGGTATTCCCATTCAAATCAACAGGTGCCAGCTGCCCTCTGTGGAAAACAGAGGCTGTCTCTGTTCCCTCTCTGTCGCAGTTACTGGTCTCACCAACAAGCCACTGGTTGAATAAATCATCTGCGTTTAGTTCTGATGAATCTGACAGTTTGTTTTTGTCCATACGTCTGCCTCCATCCCTGTCAGGCACCACACGTCTGCTGTTTCTGAGCTGTCTGTCTCTCTGGATCATGTTATTCTTAGTAAGACTCATTTTTGTTAACTAGATTTCACTAAATGAGGGTGTTGCTGCAGCCCATGTTTATCTGACATCTTTTAACCTTTCACAGCTCGTCTTCCTTTCTGCAGATGTCATTTCCTGTGCAGGGTTGTATTTCTGCTCAGGGTCAGGCTGCCTGCTGCATCACACAGTCAGCTAATCTAAACCATGTGTGTCCCACTGACTCAGTCACACCACATACATGCTTGGGGAAGCGCTGGTTCCTACACGACAAAGGCAAACACCCCAGGAGCAAAATCTCCTTCCCAGAGCACCTAAACATCCACGTGCACGGCTCCCAGCGGACAGCACGTAACCCAAGGCCCCTTAGGTCGGATGTCCATGGCTGGTAAAAGGCTGGTAGCTTTCTGTCTGTCTCTCATTTCCTGACTCGGGGAAACAATGACCACACAACGCAGCCCTCACGTCAAACTAGACAGGACACACACGCTCTGCAGTGGGAGGTGAGACAAAGGCAGGCTGTAACGTGATGCTGTGTTTTTTCTAGTGAGCTGGACGAGCCATCTGGAACACACACACACACACATGCAAAAACAAACTGTATATACACACAAACACACACACACACACACACACACACACAGAGGCAGGCGTGGACGTCTGAATGCCAGCTGCACTGCGGCTCTGTGAGTTGTTTACTTTCACCACACCACGGTTGTTGACAGCAGTTGGTTGCCGATCTAAACATGAACTGGACACACACACACACACACACACACACACACACACACACACACAGCCGGCTCGGTCGCACGAGTAAATAAGTGCTCTGTTATAAATAAAACGCTCTCAGTGTACAGTCGTTTCCATGTGAGCTTAGTTCTCATTCAGTGTTTCCTCTGTGACACAGCAACTGAAAATATCTCTTTTCCTCAATGTAAGAAGATTATCACGCCAACAGAAGATGTGACTCTGTCATGATACATGAACAGAGAGCACATGCAGCTTATACACAGGTCAGGGCTCACTGAAGGGTTTGATGGATATGAAAATCACCACATCTCAGCTGAGTTAAACTTCAATACTCCAATGTGTCAGACAGCATTCTCCACCACCAAGGAAGGATTACTGGCTGGGGCTCCCTGGCACAGGCTCTGGGGCCAAACGTGTCAAGGAGTCCTTGGCTTTGACATGATGGCAAAATGTCAAATTAACATGTACTGACTAAGATGAGACTCAAAATGACACACAAAGAGATGCCAGCCAATCATAAGGAGACAAAAGACCTCAAAGAGACACAAAATTAACTTAAAAAGACCTTAAAGAGGCAGCAGACAGCATCTTTTCCTAAATATATCATGATGAAAATAATGTGGGTTGCACAGGGTAGTGTCCACAGTAAAATCAGACTATCAGTGTTTACATAGGTTACTTAGTTATGGTTGGAAAAAATCTGCTTTACGGCAGGAAACGCGTCATGTATTGGTCGGTCAGCCAATCAGGGACTGGAGCTGGTCCTTATGAGGAGTTGGGCATGAGATAGTTGAGTCACGAGCACAATGGCAGACGGACAAAGTTTGGAGACAAGTGAAAAACGGCCTAGCAAAAGAAAAGGAGCTCCTCTGTGTGAGGAGGCAAAGAAGAGCAAAAAG